>NC_049904.1:15199190-15531690 GCF_001411555.2 Juglans regia | reverse complement strand
AGTGGTTGGTGGTCAAGCTCTATTAGTTTAATTTTTTTATTTGAACACAAGTCAAGTCAAGCTTATTACTAAGTTACATTTTATGTACATGAATGGTTCATTTTTTTTAGAGATCAAGCTTTTTCAAGAGCTTTTTAATTTTGACATAATGAATCTGGGTTATATATCTTATCATTTTATCTATTAATGCTGACAAACCAAATCTGGGTTTTTGTAATATTATCGTAGTAGAACTAAAAATAATAAATACAAAGTTATAGTAGTTTAAACAAGTCTACTTGAGTTTATAAGAGTTGTAAATAATAGATTATAATTCTATGTTCACGAACAGCTCATTCAATAAACAAGCTAAGTCAGATTCAAGTTTGATCAAGCCAATTTATGCGGCTTGTCAAATATTATTATTTATTTATAACCCAACGGGTTATAAATAATGCATAAATTGACTGTGGACCTGAGGGTTATAATTGTTTTTTTACTTATAACCACAATCAATTTCTGCCATTATTTTCCACACTATGGCTGGAAATCATCTGTACATAGCTTTTTTTTTACTCAACCTTACAAAGGCACCTTTAAATTCAAAAACTTGCCTATTAACTTCAGTTTAATGGCTATCTAGAACAGATACAGAAAATGGAAAATCATAACACTAGAAAAACATGCAAGGTACCAGCTTCTGCTCCAAAACGCCAAACTTCTGAGTTTGTCCTGCATTAAAAGCCTTCAGCTCTTGCACCTCTCGAATTAACTACATGAACACCTAAGAATATATCAGAAACGTGATATACAAAACCAGACTCAACAACAACAGAGATACCATGATTAGAATTTATAAATGTAGACAACTGACATCCTCGAGTACCTGGGTTATGGTGGACTGACACTCAGATGATGAATGAGGATTCCCTTCTTTCTTCTCTTCTACACAAGATGATGGATGGGGGTTCTCTTCATTTTTCTCATGCACACCAAATGACGAGTGAGGATTATCCTCTTTATTCTCTTCTACACCTGTTGGCTTCCCTTGAAAGCCTTTGTCTTCCAATTGAATACCATTCATGAAGGCAACATCTTCCATATAACCCGACACAGGCAAGTCTTGATGTTCATGGCAAAGAGCCAATTCTTTTAGTTTAGTCAATATAACTTTGATTTCATCTTGTTCGGTAAACTTTGCATCTAATTGAGCTTCCAATATCGGGCTGTCTACGTCAAATGAAGAAGCAACATCCGTAGAATCCGACTTCTGACTTGAGGGATTAGAATGCTTGATTTCCAAAGCAAGTGGATTCAACCCTTCACCTTCCTCTCCCGCATTGTTCTGGGGAAGAGGTTGAAAAACAGTTCTCCACTTTGCAGAATTATGTGGCAAACAAGAACTTGGAGCATCCGCTAGAGATGCAAATAAGGACATGAGCCTATTTGTTTGAGCACAGTCTAGCTCAAACCAGAAATGGGTATGAGAGTAGTAGTTGTCAATGATTATTGGTTTAAAGTGATTTTCAAGCACCGGTTGGTAATGCATGCGGATACGTATCTGAACCTTTATGAAGAATGCAGTGCTATATCAGAGCCAGATCAATATCATTGATAAACCCAGCGTGTAACTTGAAACAATTAGACCACATGAAATAGTTTCATAGGATACCTGTGCAGGATATTTTGTTCTCTCTGAACCATCTGTGGTCCAGCCATGAGGGTTAATATTCATTTGGCCAGAGCCAGCAGCCTCAAAGATTGCATGAAGTTTTCTGTCACTGTAGTTGAATAGGAACAGTGGCAAGCTAGGATCAATATTCTTGACATATGAAAAGTGCAGCATTGGTAAGCCTGCCAAATTTGAAGAACCTATTTCCTGAGTTATTGGAGCCAAAATGTATAAATTGACAAAGAAGCAATAATCACGAGGTTCACAAATTATTATGATTTATAGCTTGTAATTTGTAGAAAATTCGAGCCTCACTTGTTCTACCGAACATGATGCAATGGTGCTTTGAGAAGGGAAGAATAGATGTTATCATTGTAGTGCAATTAATAAATGAACATAAAAGACTAATAAATATGTATCACACTAGATATGCAAAGAAGGCAGGTGACTGACCAAAGAGTTGCTTAGAGAGACATTCCTTTATGGTATTGTTCTTGCAACCAAATATGACCCCGCCAAGGTGACTCTTCCCCAAATTTCTTCTGGTTGAAGAACTAGTCACCAAATTTGGTGATGAAGGTACACTTTTGTTAACAATAGATGCCTGAGTGTCCATTCTGAAATCCAAAGAAAACAATATAAGAAACCCAGATTATAAATGACCGCATTACTAACAACAACCCAAGTTTTCGTGTTAACTTCTACAAATCGATTAGGGCTTTGAAGGGATTTAGCTTGAAGCACAAGCCTGACACACACAGCATCCAACTAACGCAGTTCATGAAGATTCAATCAGAAATGGCTCGGAACGTCATAAAGGTTAATCATTTCTTGACTAATACCACAAGAAGTAACATCTCCAATAATAAAGGAAAAAACAATAGTATGAATGACGAATCGCATTGTTGCTTTCAAAATATCAGCGAACGCCAACGGAATATACAAATTAAGAAAAAACCATCATATCAAGAATTAGCAAAATATAAAATATAATCACACACACATCACGTGCATAAGAACTGCCAAATGCGAAACTGCAAAATAACGTTTAGTACAGAGTGGATAAACACCAAGTACCAATCGGAAGACGGACCAAAAAAAAAACAAGCAGAAAATGAAAGAAAAAGATAAAGAGAGTGAAAGTAAACAAGAAAACCTCAAAAACCCAGAAGGCCAAGACTCCAAAAAGCATAAAATTCCGGCACTAAAAAAGGCCAAAATAAAAAGTAGTTCTTACTTCTAATCAAACCAATCCATTCGGTAAAGTTCTTGCAATGTTTCCTTTAATAACCGAACTAAATACGAGAGAGAGACCGGAGACATACTCTGAGTTGCAGCAAACCTCCAAGTGGCAAGAGGTATGAGAACGAGAGCCGAGGTTTAAAATTAAAGGGTTTTGTCGCATATATATTCACCGCCACACCGCCACATCCCACACTTTTTCATTTTTCTTTTCAAACAAAAATTTAATTTATTTAATTTTATTTAATTTTAAATTTATAGTGAATAATAACTTTAAAATTGAAACATAGGTCAATGGGCGTGGTGTTAGAGTAGGGGTGTAATTGGTTTGATCCGATTCGGTTTTGGATAAAATTTAAGATCGAACTAGTATATACTGGTTTTGTATTTTTCAAAATCGATTACGCACCGGTTACCCTCCTTAATCGGTATATCCGGTTTCATCGATTTTCGATCTGGTTCGGTCCGATTTTCTAATTTTTTAAAATATAAGTTTGTCATTAAAAAATAAAAATATGTTAATAAAAAAAAATTGCTTCAAAAAATCTGTTCTAAAAATCTGTAATACAAAATCTGTACTACTAAAATCTATAATACATTTAATAGACTATAATGATTTAGTTATAGTGATTAGTATTAGTTATATATTAGTAGAAGTATAACTATAGTATATATTAGACTATTAGTATTAGTTATAAACTTATATAATAGTATAGCTATATAATATATTAGACTATATATAATATTATTTAATATATATTTATTATCTTTAATTCATCTTTAAGATTAAACTTTCATTTTATAAATTATAATATACAATTATTTCATATATGATATATAATTATATATAAAAATTTCACATATAATTATATATTATATATAAACTTATATATATAAAATATTTTGTATAATATTAATTTTGTATAAAAATTATATATAAAATATTAATTTTTATATTTTTTTCCCCAATCGGTCCGGTCCAGTCACAAAAATTGTAGAATCGGAACAGGACCAGTTCCGACCGGTTTGCATAATTCAAGAACTGGTCCCGTAGATTTCCTACTACGTTATATGTTAGCAGTATTAAATTATATTTTCAATAATAGTTATTAGAGATATGAGTTTTAATTATGATTGAGTTAATTTTCGAAATGATTTAAGTTGTGTTGCCATATTTGATAAAATTATATTATAATAAGTTAAGAATATACTTTGAATGACGATAGTATTTGTTAGATTTCTGATAACTAAATAGTTAATAAAAACTATTTTCTGTGGTATGAATTTAAGTAAATGGAAAATTTTAGCAGTCCTTTTAGAAGTTTAATAACATTTAGTATCCTGTGTAGGTAACGATTCGTATTCATTCAGCATGATTGTGGAAAGATTCAGAAAAACTAAAAAGTATAGGTAAGAGGGGTTCTTATGCTAGATTTGCATAAAATTAAATGAATTGAGGTTGGTTTGTAAAAATGTACATGTTGTTTTAAAAAGAAAATGTGAAAAACAACCTCAATATATGTTTTGCATTCACTCATGAGATATGTAGGAAAGAGAAAAGAAATGCTTTTGACATGAATAGTATAGACATGAGCAATATTCGACATGTTTCTAAAATTTGTAAAAGAGCGAATATGATATGAAAATGATTTGGATCTGTTTTTTATTAAATGGAAATGATATGAATATGTTCAGTATGTGGTTTAATATGTTATGGATATGAAAAATATTTAGCATACTTATCTGTTTTTATTTTGATTATGAATATAGTTCTGATATGATGATACTAGTTCACGTGATATGGTTAGTACCAACATGATATGATATGATATGAGTGCATCCACTTTAAAAACAAAGTGGTATTTTATGTGTTCTTTCTTATGTGCACACTCGGGGCTCCGATATTAAAAATGGAAAGTTTCACAATATGATACTATCTGGTTTGGCCATCGGGATAGCACAACCCTACCACGGGAGTTAAACATGGTATATGATATGATACGATACGATATGATATGATAAGATGAAGATGTTCAGTTATGTTATGTTATGCCAAATTGTTTTTTAATATGAAAAAGGGTCTTTGAATATGAAAATAGTTTTTTATTATGAACAATTCATTTTTGAATATGAAAATAGTCTTTGAATATGAAAATGATCTTTGAATATGAACAATTGGTTTTTTATTATGAAAAGATTGAAAAGTCGCTCTAATTTTCTGATAACACGATTCTGAGATCTGCATATGAAAATGAAATGTTTTGTTTCTACATACCGAACTTTCTGAAAAGGCTTATGTTTACATACTAGTATATGTTCTTTGTTTACTGAGTTATTGATAACTCACCCATTATCTCCATAACATTTTTCAGATAATTTTAATGGTACAGTTGGGGATCAAGACTAGAAATCATGTATAAGGCTACTTGAGCATAGTGGATCAAGTACAAAGATGGTATTTTGGTTATTGGAGATTTTATTCGATAGTTCTGTTTTGCGCTGCTGACTTGGTATCTTGGAAGGTTAATATTAAATTTGAGATTTTGTGGTGTTTAGATTAACCTTATTGGAGTAGTTGATCTGAAACAGTGAGTTGTACGTGTCATTGAAAACTTTGGAGTCTATAGCTATATGGTTGAAAAATGATTTTGAGTGACAAGGAGTAACTCTCTGATCCATCCGGGACTGAGGCGTTACAACAAGGATGGAGAGGGAGAGAGAGAGAGAGAGAGAGTGAGAGAAATGGAGGAAGAAAATGAGAAAAGATAGGGAAGAGAGAGAGAGAAAAACAATGTAAAATATCGGGGGCTTATATAATATTTTAGGTTATATACAAAATATTTTTTTCAAATATATATTATAAAAGATATGTAGGTGGGTACTCCACTCGTGTCCTCCCTAGCACCCTTCACTCACTAGTATTTAAAAAAAACACTAAATACTCAACAAACAATTTTGATTGCACGTTATCAATCCTCAACTTTCTTGAACTGGTCTCCTAGCCTGCGCTGAGGAGGTTTTCTTACTTTGGGAAAGACTCGTCTCTTGGCTTCTGCCAAGGAGAGGGTAAAATTGGTGAACTTTTTTAAAAAAATGAGCTTATGCACAAATGTCAAAGATCATTACAAAGTGGGGTAATGTCAAACTAATAGAAGCAAAGCAGTATGAGGTTAAGGTGGATACCACAAATAAAGAAATGGTTATGAAACGTGGGAGGCTTTGTCTGGTTGGTCTCATAGTATTAGACAAGGCTGTAAATAAAGAAGTGTTCAGAACCACAATGCTGAGTATTTGGAAGCCAAAAGGATGGGTGCACTTTTGAGAGGCATGAACCAATTTGTTTCTTTTCGAGTTTCAGAAAGATCGGAATATTCTCAAAGTCAAGACATGCAAAGCATGGCCATTTGATCGTAACCTTCTCTGCCACAATTCCTTTGACGTTTAAAACATTTAAAACAAAAGTGAGTAAGCATACACCATGCTGTTAACTTATGAATCACGTAATATTTTCTTTTGAAGCATGCATACATAAACATTTGCTAATTCTTGACCATGCTTTCATGCATAAACAGTTTAACATTTAAGAAATAAGCATTACTTTCATGCATAAACATTTTAAGAAATAAGCAATAACTATGCTTTCATGCATAAACATTTTAAGAAATAACTATACTTTCATGTTTCACTTTCTTTGGCCGGTACACACTATTACGCCCCGTGTTAGGGTTGTCGGTCCTCCTTTGGACCTGGATTCCGTCCGTGGTCACAGGTTGAGAATCCCTTTTAGTCAGGGGCAACACTAGGTGCACTACCAGTACTACTGACCCGACATTGCAATCTGCCCATTCTTTTGGTACCATTTTTATTCATATGGTCGTTACGTATTTTCATACATTAAAACATTCATTCATTCAGTCCTTTCTTTCTTTCATTCATGTTAGTCCTTTCAATCCTTTTTTTTTTTAGTCCTTTTCATTTAACAATTCATTCATGGAAGAATATCATTTAAAAGCATGAGGTTAAACATCATCCTTCATGGCATCCATAAAACATCAGTTCACAGGGACATTTTAACATCAGTTCATAGGGACATTTTAAAACACTTTATTTGCGTCATTTAAAGTATTAGTTCATAGAGATTCTAAAACTCATTTAAAACATCACTTGAAGCATAAGGCATGAGATGTTCCTTTCCTTTCCTTTGCAATCAAATCATATTTTTTAGTTCGATGCACATGCATTTTTATGAACAAGATACATTTTCATGCTATATTGCATATAGGAGTAATCAATAAGTTTCTTGAGAGAGCATGTATGAAAATCTCATGATTTAGAACCTACGTGCATGCATTACCTTATACATATACACACAATTATAATCGATAGGGTGCTTAACAGGGTTATCAAGAAAGGGCTTGTACAAACTATATTCACTTACTCTTTTCTTTCAAAGAACATTTGCAATAAGAGAGAGAAACATTCTTCCATAAAGAGAATTTGGTGGAAGAGACATGATCATAGCTACTTACCTCTATGTTCCTTGATACTTCCAACGTTAATATAGGTTCTATTCCAATAAATAGCATAAGCGTGTTAATACTGATACAATATTCTTTAGTCCTCACTTTAAAAGAGAAAACCACGATACACAATCTAACGTCCATTCAATGCTTAGCATTAATCTAAATGACTACTCATCACCTCACCTTACAAGAGAAATAACTTAAATATTAAGACATGCTAGCTGTCCATAGAAATGTTATTTTAAAAGCTTACATGAAAAGTAGTTAAGATTTCATAAGTTTCAAGTAAGCTCTTTTTGGTTCAAGCTCACTTTGGGATGTGGACATTAGGAGATAAAATCTGGAAATTCTCAACAATGGACTTTAAAATAGATTTTGGCATCTCAAGTAGGCTAAACAAGCTTAGGAAACATGCCATTTAAATCAACTTGTAGTCCCTTATTATAAAAAGGTTAATTTATCAATATTTTAGACTCTTGGGTTAGGTAGAATTTAACCAAATGAGGGAAAATATAAATGGGCTATTTTTACATCAAGACATGGCATGACATGGACTTAGGAATACTTGGACAGCTTTACATATCATAATATATCATGCATAATTAATCTCTTATTTCTAAACTAATTATGCTATAATCTAATCACACAAGCAATATTTAAATAGTTTAGATAACACCTCCCATTAAAAATAAAGTAGCATAAGGTATAGTAAAGTTACTCATAAGCAAACTTTTAAACACTCAAGTTCATGTTTTATCCACTTAATACCCTTTAAAAGCAAAAATATTATAGAACCAAGCAAAACCTTTAACCGAACCTCTTAGCATTCTAAAAATAGACCACCAATCAACCTTAACACAAGACACATAGTACCAACATATATATATTAAAAATCACACTAATCATCACTTATGATTAAACTAAGTTTAATAATAGCATAACATTTTCGAAATATATGAAAATACATAGCAATACAACTATAATATCATTCGGTTTGGGCCAAAAACAGGGCATACATATTTATTTGCAATATAGGAAATTAACTACATCAAAACACAAGCTAAAACAACTTAGTTGGCTTCCAAAATTACACTAAAATCAAATGAGTCAAATTAGGATTTTTACCTTAATCTCTTAGTCCCTTCCAAAACACGAAGTGGAGGACTAATTAATGGTGTAGTCATGTATATGAAAAGCAAGGATGATTATACTATTTTAAACCCCAAAACCGAAACATCATAGGTAAGCAAAATGGTATAACTCGAAACCCACATGTAAATCATACTAGAGAATAGATTAAAAGTCTATTACCTTCAAGATTTCACCATTTGGAAGATGAAATCAAGCTTTGGTCCAAGCTTTGAGTTAAAACCGAAATTGGGTAGATGTAAGGTAAACACGGCTTGGAGATGGAGGAAGATGTTTTCTTCCCTTGCTATGGAGTGGCACGGCTTGAAGGAGATGAGTGGAACTTGGTTTCTTGAAGATGAAAAGGAAAGAGGAAGGAAAGAGATGAAGGTGTGCGTCGGCTATGGCTTGCTTAGAGAGGAAGATGAAGTTTTCTGTTTTTCTTGGGCGAGGGTTGACGGATAGGAGTAAAAATGCCATAGGATAGTTTTGTTTTTTTCTTTTCTCCTTTGTTGCCTTAACCTTTGGGTGCAAGGAAAAAGAAAAGAATTTAGTGGCTTGCTTAGGAAGCTTACGGGTCCAAGGGAGGAAAGGGTTTTAGTTGCTTTAGTCAAAACTTATCCCATAAGCTAGGGAGATGAATGGTGGAGATTGAATGTGGGAAGATATTTCCCTCACCTACTCATCCTATGGTAGAGAATAATTGAGACATTTCTTAAATAAATAAAATTGAAGGGCTTAAGGGAAAATATTTCAAAGTCTTAAAAATCATACCCTTAATTTATTTTAATAAATCATATTTTAAAATAAAGCATACTCATCTTAAAATAAAATAATTAAAAATAATAAAAATATTTGTCTAAAAATATTTAACTTAAAGAATTTAATAAAATGACGTAAGGACCTACGTAGTAGCACTCGAGTATTACACTCCTCATTGCCAAAAGATATGATATTGAGCCGAGAATTGATGTGGGTTCAACTCCATAACTTGCCTCTTAGTGGGATGACTTGGGACATTAGGGTGCAAGTAGGAAACATGATAGGGGCTGTGGAGGAAGTGGATGTCGATGAAGATGGTGAAGGATGGGGTCCTTATCTTAGAATCAAAGTTCATCTCGAAATTACCAAGCCGTTAATGCGAGGTATCCTTATAAACTTGCAAGGTAACAAATACTGGATACCAAGTATGAGAGATTACCAAATTTTTGCTCTAGGTGTGGAACTATAAAACATGGTGAATCTGTATGCATGAAGGCTGTTGTGACAAGGTCTTTGCACGTTGGTAGCCATAACCAATATGGTGCATGGCTTCAAGCACCCTCCTAAAACACTGCTAGCAATGGCAACCAACATGGAGGAAATGGAGCAAGGGTGCATATTCGATCTAACCCTATAGAACAACAGGGAGAAGATGATGACATGGCAGGGGAGGTGCGCCGCTTTGGCATCAAATCAATAGTTACTAAAGAAGAGGCTAAATTCACGAAAAATCCCTTGAGAGACTGTCTAGGTTTGGGTAGTGAAAATACTTGAGAAGTGTTGAGAATATTTGTGAATAGTAGTGAAAAAATAATGAAAAAGTAATAATAGAATATTGAATAGTAGTAAAAAGTAGGTGAAAAGTAATAATAAAATAAAAAATAGTAGTGAGAGTACTTGAGGTACAATCACTATCCGAATGTAGCTGAATCAAGATAATTACATTATAAGTAATGCTATACACCACATTCTCATTCCACTATGTAAGACGTAGCACATTTATCACCATTGGATGATAAAGAATCATCTAATAAAAGATCATCCAATAGTGATAAATGTGTCACATCTTACATACTGGGATGAAAGTGAGATGGTATTGTGGTGTATAGAATTTTCCTTACCAAATAGAGCAAATGGAGAAAATATCTAGTCAACTTCTTGTTAAGGAAACAAGAAAAAAGATTATTGCGCAATCGTAGGAGCTCGTAGAGTCTAATACAACCAGGGAGAATCAAACAACCAATTTTATTATGAAAGGTTACATTTACAAGGAAATTCCAAATTTTGATGTGGCCCCTGCTTCCTAGAAGAATAATGAGGTCACCATATGTGAAACCTACCTACTTGAAACACCTTTTTTTAAGCAAAGGAGTATCTTAGTTCGAGAACCATGGATACTAATCCCATTCTTGGGACAGATGAAAGGAATACGGTGGTACATTGGAAACCAAAATTCTTGTAAGAAAAAGGACAAACACTTGGAAACTGTACCTGGGCTGCTAAATGGAAGAGAAGAGTTAGAACCAAAAACGATAATGGGATTGAGGTTGGTAATAATGTGATTCAATCACATAAAATGATGATTTCAACCCCTTTAACTCAATGCTGGATGACACACTTTTGGAATTGGTGCCCTACTCCTAAGAAGGGAAAGAACAATATTACTCAAGAAGTGGACTAGAAAATTTATTGGTGGAGGTTGTTCACCAACCCCGTTAGTACCAATGAATCTCCTAAATTGGAATTGTTGGAAGCTTAGGAACCTTTGGACAGTCAGAATCCTGCCTTTTGACAAAGGAAAAGTCTCTCAATCTAGTTTTTCTCATGGAAACCAAATGCAATAAACTAACGATTGAGAATATTAAGGTTAAACTAAAATTTGACTATTGTTTTGCAATAGAGAATATCATATGTTGTGGAGGTTTGGCCCTTCTGTGGAACTTGAACCAATCTTTGGATGTTCAACTTATTAGTGTCACCAGATGGCATATTAGTGCCATGATCACAGAGAAGCACAATTGTCTTTCTTGGATGTTACTGGATTTTATGGTCATCCAGAAACATCCAAGAGGGAGAGCTGCTGGAACTTACTCAAACAATTGAAACCTCAGATGGCTATCCCTTGGATTTGTGTGGGGGACTTCAACAAGATAACCTATCAAAGTGAAAAATGTGGAGCTGCTTCTAGATCATACAAGCAAATGGAGGCCTTAAGAGAAGCTCTAGAATTTTGTTATTTGAGTGAAGTCCTTACTAAGGAATAGAAATTCACTTGGTCCAACAATAGAAGAGATCTAGGATTTACCAAGAAAAGGCTTGATCGAGTTGTGGCTAACTCTAAATGGCAAAAAACTTTTATTGACTTCACTTAGTCTTGCCTACCATTAAGATGAGATGGTTTTAACTTTTTATGAAGATTTGATAAAATGGTGGATCCCATCAATTATTAGAAAGTGTTTGAAATAATTGAGTATTATTTATGAATATATTTTTCATTAACTAATATAAATTATTAAATAAAATACCCATAAACATATTAAAATTACAAAATAAAATTTTGTATTTTTTTAAATTTATATAATTCAATAATTCCCAAATATATCAATTTTTATATTGATTCATGCACCTCAGATGCTGCATATATGTCGATAGTTATATTCAAGACTATTACTGACTTTAAACGAAATAAAATAATGAGTACGTACTACTGGAGAATAATATTTATTGCTATTATTATAAGTATCCAAGTACTCTTGTAGATAGTCAATTGAAGTATTGATAAGTAATAAATCTCTAACGCTGGGTTGTCAGTAATGTATTGTCTTCTCAAAGAATAATATTCAGAAAAAGAGATGAAGTGGATAAGTTTGGCTCTATATCTGAGACTTTCAACCAAATCATCATATTCAAACTAATGGTTGAAAATCAATCATCCATCCACTACGTTAGACGGCTCCAATCTGATCGGGGGAGGGGAGTATAATGCGCTAAAAAAAGTTCAAACATTTTTGCAAATTGTGGTATAATCCATCCAAAACCCTGCCCTCGTATATCCTAAAACAATGGTCTGACTGAAAGGAAGCTAAGACACATCTTTGAAGACAATGTTAACTCTGCTTACTAACTACCAACCATCAAATCAATATTGGCCAGATTTTTTTGTTACTTCTATTCACATAATCAACGGATTGCCAACACCCATGCATCATAGAATTAAATCACCACACTACTGTCCACTTTGCATTATATCTCCTAGTAGCAGGCACAACATTCTTCTTGTTCATTCGATCCTGTATTTTTTCACCATTCAGAAAACAACCCTTCTCCGACTCATCAAACATTGAGACCACCCATTCAAATCAACCACAAAATGCCTCCTCAATAACTGTGTATTATAGAATACCAAATCTAGTTCTAAGGAACATTTCTACAGCAAGTCCTTTAAAGTCTCATCAACCAAATCAAAATCTTTGGAGTTCATACAAGCTCCGAACAGTGCATTGAATGATAGGACGGAAACTATGGCTGCAATTCCATTGAGGCATTACAACAAATACTTTTTGGGCATGTTCCACATTTCCATGTAAAGATTTGAGACAGACCGTGAAGCTGTCTTTGGATATATCCTCAGAGTCTTGTATAAGTCTTAAGGATCTTTAAATCCCATTTGAAGTGTGAAACCGATTGAGCTCGGAGGGCTTGACGAGGCACAAAATGCTTGTGGACAATTTTCATATTGCTCGGTTGGATGAGAACATGTAACACTATAGAACTAAATGTATTTATTTGCTTCTGTAAAATAAACGTTCTGTAATTGATAAGGTTGCTCATTTAGAGGGTGAGAACCTCCATGGAAGAATAGAGAAGAAATAGAGAGAGAGAACACAGGGAAGGAATATCAGATTTCTCATATCATTTTGCATACCCTTTCTAGATGCAGACATTCCACCCAAATAGGTCTGACACAGCAGGCGTAACCGAAATATTCCTTCTAGAAGATTACCTATAAAACCGTAAACTTAATGCAAAAATTCAACATAATGTTTAAAACGTAAAGGGCCTCAAGGCCGTCACTTTCTACTACAAATGGGCCTTATTCTTTATTAAAATTAAGCCCACGTCTCTCACAAGATCATAGTCTGGTTCACGCTTCCTCTTGATGAGGCCTTCCACTCAGCTCCTAGGGCACTTCCAGTCACACAACCCCTTCTCTGCACTCCCGAATCTCTTCACTCCTTCCTCCTTCGTGCTTCTCCCTAGATGTGTGACAAAGCTTCCCCCATTAGAGCACCTTGCCCGCAAGGTGCGGGTAAGATGCCTTCAACTCTTCGTACGGTTCCCATGATGCGTCTTCCTCATTTTGTCCCTTCCATTGCACCAAGCACTCGGTCAAAGGCTGATTGTGGTGTTTCCAAACTCGGCGATGGAGGATCTTCTCAGGTTCCGGCTTGAGGTTCCCATCTGTTCCCATGGGTGGAAGGGTAGGTAAATACACATGCCTTTGTCCCAAGGTTTTCTTCAATTGTGACACATGAAATACCGAGTGTATGGTCGAGGTTGGAGGAAGTTGCAGCTTGTAAGCTACAGATCCCACCTTCTGAATGATAGGGAAAGGGCCATAAAAACGTGGGGATAGCTTGAGGTTTCTGCGGTGAGCCACACTCATCTGTCTGTAGGGTTACAGGCGCAGGTAAACGACATCTCCTACTTCAAAAACTTGCTCTTTTCTTTTCATGTCATAGTATTTCTTCATGCGATTCTGGGCCCTCTGAATATTGTGCTTGAGTAAGCTATTCATGTGTTCTCTTGTCTGTAAGTTTTCTTCAACTGTCTGCACTTTAGATAACCCCGGTATGTAACTAATTAACTTGGGCGGTTCATACCCGTACAATGCTTGAAAAGGTGTGGTCCGAGTAGTTGAGTGTTGGGTGGTATTGTACCACCATTCGGCTAAGGGCACCCATTGGGACCAATCCCGAGGTCTATCTCTTGCATAGCACCTGAGAAAATTCTCCACACACTTGTTCACAGCCTTAGTCTACCCATCTGACTGTGGATGGTATGTAGTGCTGAAGGCTAATTGCACCCCCTGAGACTTCAAAAGCTCCTGCCAAAAGGTACTTGTAAAAGTACCATCACGATCAGAAACTATGGAGTTGGGCATTCCATGTAGTTTTAGGATGTGCTTAGTAAACAACTGGGCTATGGTTTTGGCAGTATACGGGTGGGTTATAGGAATGAAATGGCTGTATTTTGTGAGCCTATCAACAACTACCCATAGGCTATTAAAACCATGTGAGGGCGGTAGACCATCTATGAAATCCATAGAGATTTGAGTCCAAGGTTGTGAAGGGATTGGAAGGGGTTGAAGTAGGCCGCTGGGCTTTGTCTGATCCACTTTCACACACTGACAGGTTTCACAATCCCTAATGTAATCCTTCACATTTTTCTTCATACCTTCCCAATAGAAATCCCTTCTAAGTCTATGGAGGGTCTTATCATACCCCGAATGTCCCCCCAAGGCACTAGAGTGCACCAGCTGCAACAATTTCTATTTGAAGGCTGCATCATCAGCCACTACTAATCTCTGCTTGTAAAAAAGCAGTCCCTCCCTTATTGAGTATTTTTGAGGTAATTCACCTCTTTGAAATCTCTCTATTAACGCTAGTACTTTAGGATCCCCCTTGTACCCTTCTTTAATCTCTTCCATCCACTCCAATGTTGGTAAGGAGATGACCGCCAAGGTGGCTTCCATTCTTTGCTCCTCTCCCTCACCTCTTCTAGATTCCGCTGCCTTGTTTTCCAGCCCCTTTTTGTACTCCACCAACATATCATACCCTAGTAACTTTGAGGTCCACTTCTGCTGCATAGGAGTACCTATTTTCTGCTCTAAGAGATACTTCAAACTTTGGTGATCTGTCCTCACCACAAACGGATGCCCCAACAAGTAGGGTCACCATTTTTGCACTGCCATTACCAATGCATAGAGCTCTTTCTCATAGGTGGACAGATTTAGGATTCTGCCCTTTAAAGCCTGACTGAAAAAGGCTATGGGCTTGTTCTTTATCATCAAGACAGCCCCAATTGCCCCTCCCGATGCGTCACATTCTATTATGAAAGGAAGGGAAAAATTTGGAATACAGGGGGTTGACTTACTGCCTGTTTAAGGAGCTGAAAAGCTTCCTTTGCCTCCTCATTCCAAGCAAACTGATTTTTCTTGAGCAACTGTGTTAATGGGGCAGCTATGCTCCCATACCCCTTTATAAAACGACGATAATAGCCCGTCAACCCCAGAAATCTCCTTAAGGACTTCAAAGAAGTTGGAAATGGCCATTTTGTTACAGCAACCAATTTTTCCGAATCTACCCTTACCCCATCAACCGAGATCACATGGCCTAAGTAAGACACTTCTGGGACAGCAAACCTGCATTTAGAAAGCTTAGCTAACAGGCTATGCTGCTGTAACACCTCCAATGTTAATTGTAAGTGAGATGATCATCCAAGTTAGCGCTATAAACCAAAATATCATAAAAAAAAACCAGTATAAACTTCTTTAAGTATGGTCTGAAAACCTCATTCATGAGGCTTTGGAAAGTGCTAGGAGTGTTCGTTAACCCAAAAAGCATGACTAGGAACTCATAGTGCCCTTCATGAGTCCTAAAAGCCGTTTTTGGGATATCTTCAGGCTTGACCCTGATTTTGTGGTACCCGGAACGCAAGTCTAGCTTTGAAAATAGTTTAGACCCGCTTAATTCATCCAATAACTCCTCCACCACTGGTATAGGAAACTTATCCTTAATTGTCACCTTGTTCAAGGCCCTATAGTCCACACACATACGCCATGTCCCATCCGCCTTTCTCACTAACAGCACCGGTGAAGAATATGGGCTTTGGCTTGGCCTTATAACACCTGAGGACAGCAGCTCCTTCACAATTTTTTCTATTTCATCCTTTTAAAATTAAGGATATCGGTAAGGTCGGACTGAAATGGGTTGAGTGTTTGGCTGTAGGGTGATATTATGGTCGTGGGATCTTATAGGAGGTAGGCCTTTTGGTTTTCCAAAAACTACTTGGTATTGGTTTAGTAATTCTTGGACAGTTGGGTGTATTTTTTGCTTCAGCTCTTGGTTCTCCGTCACCTCCACTAATTGCAACAGCACCCCTTTTTTCTCCAGCTTATTGTTTTTGTTCAAGCTGCCCTCTTCAATTAATTTGGCTGGACACAAGCCCTGCAACTCAATCACATTACTGTTATAATGAAATTTCATAGATAATTCTTTAAAATTCCAGAGAATGGACCCCAACTCATGAAGCCATTGCACTCCCAACACCATGTCACAGCCCACTAGTACCAACACAAATGCTTCAGTCACAAATACATTCCCTTGCACCCTTACTCTCAATGAGGCACAACTACCTTCACTCATGACTATCTCTCCATTGGCTACTCTTACCTTAATTATTTTGTCACTATTCACTAGAACTTTTGCCTTTTTAATCACAGAAGGGTCTATGAAATTATGGGTACTCCCTGAGTCGATTAAAATAACTACCTCTTGGCTCCCAACTCTACCATTCACCCTCATAGTTCTAGGGTTGACTGAACCAATAAAAGCATGTAATGATATTTCTGGTTGCACAGAGTTTGTAACAAAATCCAGCATATATCCCCCTTCTATCACTTCCTTCTCCTTCAAGGAATCACTCAGTTCTTCCGCAACCTCCTCAATGAGAAAGAGCTTGGGTTGTTGGCACTTATGGCCCGGATTCCACTTGGAATCACAATAGTAACACAAACCCTTATCTCTCCGATCTTTCATTTGTTGTGGTTTGATTTTATGGACTGGTACAATGGCTCTTTGTTGGTTATTTTGGTGGTTGTGGAAGCAGGAACTAGGGAGATGTGGAGCTTTTAGGTTATTGTGTAAGCTTGAGGAAGAAAGTTGTGGTGTTTTCAAAATTCCCGAGTCATGGTTATAACCGAGTCCCCTAACCCCTTTTCTAGTCAACCCAACATGCTCTTCCCGAATTTTTGCTAAACTGTAAGCTGTCAACAAGTTCTTAGGCCTAAACATACGTACCGGCAGCCTGATTTCGTCTTTCAATCCATTGAGAAAACAACTCAGTTTATTGTCCTCAGAAAGCCTCTTTAGTCTATTGGACAACCCTTCAAAACTGGTTTTATAATCTTCCACCGAACCAGTTTGCTTGAGTCTCGTAAGAGACTCCATTGGATCATCATAGGAAGATGGTCCAAATCTGACCAATAATGCCTTGGTAAACCCTTCCCAGTCTTGGATGGTCTCCGATTCTTCTAAATCTTGGAACCAAACAAGGGCTGGCCCTTACATGTGGAAAGAGGTCAACCTTAGCTTGTGTTGAGGCATTGTATTGTAGAAAGTAAAATAGTGATTAGTTTTGTAAAACCAACCACTGGGGTCATCCCCATGAAAGTAAGGGAAATCAATCCTTACCTATCTAGGTTGCAGCTCCTGGTCGTTGTCACGATGGTGAGAATTGTGTTGCTGATTCCCTGAGAAGCTTCCCTCCCTTTGCTGGTCATTATTACGTTTCTGTAATGCTACAGTGATAGTCGCTAACTGTTGCATGACTGAATCAGATTGCCTTTTCAATGCTAACATTTCTATTTCCAGATTTTTCAGCTGGGAATCGATGGATGTTTTCAAGGAGGTGAGGCCCTCTTGAAGCTGGTTGAGGCGGGTTCCTTCTGCCATGAAGCCGAATAGAGTGATAGCACTTGGGATCACTCTCTGATACCAACTGTAACACTATAGAACTAAATGTATTTATTTGTTTCTATAAAATAAACGTTCTGTAATTGATAAGGTTGCTCACTTAGAGGGTGAAAACCTCCATGGAAGAATAGAGAAGAAATAGAGAGAGAGAACACAGGGAAGGAATAACAGATTTCTCATATCATTTTGCATACCCTTTCTAGGTGCGGACGTTCCACCCAAATAGGTCTGACACAGCAGGCATAACCGAAATATTCCTTCTAGAAGATTGCTTATAAAACCGTAAACTTAATGCAGAAATTCAACATAATGTTTAAAACGTAAAGGGCCTCAAGGCCGTCACTTTCTACTACAAATGGGCCTTATTCTTTATTAAAATTAAGCCCACATCCCTCACAAGATTCACGGCCTGGTCCACGCTTCCTCTTGATGAGGCCTTCCACTCAACTCCTAGGGCACTTCCAGTCGCACGACCCCTTCTCTGCACTCCCGAATCTCTTCACTCTTTCCTCCTTCGTGCTTCTCCCTAGATGTGTGACAGAACAAATGTAGCAAAAATGAAGGGAAGGCTTTGGGGTTATAGGAAGGATTAGTAGGTATGTGGCAAAATAAGCCTAGAGATCAACTGTCAATAAGTAGTGTGTTCTTTCATCACCTTAACAAAGCAACATTTATTCTCTCTTTGCTTGTAATTTCAGGAAACTTTATGGTGAAAACATGCAGTTCAACATACCTGGGAGTTGTAATTTTAGGAAACTTTATGGCAGAGAATGAATTATTGTGTGCGACGCCATCTGTGAAGAAGTAAAGCATGCTCTTTGGTCAATTCCAACAGACAGCGGCCCAGGACCTGATGGGTATTCAGCTTCTTTCTTTTCTCTTGCTTGGGATGTTGTTAAAGATGATCTTGTAGAGATGGCGAAGGATTTTTTTGCTGGACAACCTTTTTCTACTTTTTATGGGGCGACAAATTTGGTCTTGATTCCTAAGGTGGAGGAACCTATGAGATTTGGATAATTTATGCCTATTAGCCTTTGCTTGGTGGTGTACAAAATTATGACGAAGATTATGATTGTGAGATTGGCGCCTATACTTGAAAGAATTATTTCGAAAGAGCAAGCATCATTTATTCCAGGATGAAGCATTTTTGATAATATGTCTTTGGCTCAGGAATTGTCTCAGGGAATAAGTCGGAAGGTGCGAGCAGGAAATGTGATGATGAAGATTGATATGGCCAAGGCATACGACTGTGTGAATTGGAGGTTCCTTATGAAAGTTTTACATAGATTGAGTTTCTCTAATAATTGGAGAAATCTAGTTTACAATGCGATTGCTTCTCCGTATTATTCGATGATGTTGAATGGTTGCACAAAAGGTTTTTTTCAGGCATCGCGTGGGCTATGGCAAGGTGATCCTCTATCGCCTTACCTTTTTATTTTGTCGCAGGATATTCTCTCTCGCATGCTACTTCAACAATTTAGTGCGGGTCGTATTAAATCTTACGATCCGAGTGGGGGTACCCTTATTTCTCATTTGTTGTACATGGATGATATTCTAATTTTTGCGAATGGTGGAAAGGTGTCCATCCGAAATCTCATGTCAACATTGCACCGGTATGCATCTTTGTCTGGACAGCTTATTAGCCTGAGTAAGTCTACGATTTTTTTCTCTTGTTCCATCTCTACGGATAGGAGAAATAGTCTCAAGCTGATTTCCGGTTTTGAAGAGGGATCATGGCCTTGTTTATATTTGGGAATTCCACTTTATGTGGGGCGATGAAGATTAGATTATTTGATTTTTTGTTGGCAAAAATTTAGAAAAAGTTAGCGGGTTGGAAAAGTAAGCTTTTTATCTTTCAGGGGGAAGATCATTCTTATTAAACATGTGTTGAACAGCATACCAATCCACATGTTATCTGTTTTGAAGGTGCTGAAAGTCGTGTTTGTAACTCTTAAAAGAATTTTTTCTGATTTCCTTTGGGGCTTTTCGATGGAGATTAGAAAGTGCAAATGGATTTCATGGAGGAGTGTGTGTAAGCTAGTGGAGGAGGGAGGTCTTGGTATTAGAGATCTTATGGAGGTGCAAGATTTTTTGCTTATGAAATTTGGTTGGAAATTACTAAAGGGGGATTCTATGTGGGCGGAATTTCTCCAGAAAAAGTACCTTGGGAGGGAGCATATTTATAACATTATATTTATAACATTAGTCAGGAGAACAAAGGATCCCGTCTCTGGAAGGGAATTACAGCGGTAATGCCAAAGGTGATGCTGAACTCTTGATGGCTTGTGAGGAATGGGCAGTGAAATTTTTGGATGGATAATTGGGTGGGGTATGGTCCCTTAAGAAATCTTTGTCGGGTGGTAGGCAGCTGTAATTTGCTAGTTGATGCAGTGATTGATGAAAGGGGGCCGAAAATTGAACAAATTTAGAGCCTAGTCACGCCTGAGGTATTGCAGAAAATTTCAAAATCTGGTGTGAGGCTTCGGTAGGGGAGGGATGTGCTGATATGCAAGCATTCTTTGGATGGAGACTTCACCAAATCTGCTTGGAATATTTCTAGGCAACGTGGACAAGTTTGTAAATGGAAAAAGTGGCTTTGGCAGGCTGAAATACCCAAGAAAATGTCGTTCTTCGTTTGGAGGTCAAAGCGTGGAGTTGTGTCGACTGATGATTCTATTCAACGCTTGGGCATCCTGTTGGCCTCTAAATGCCACTATTGTACCATGCCTCAAGTGGAAACAATGAATTATATTTTATGTGAGGGGGCAAATGCTCAAAAGGTATGGAAGTTTTTTGCAAACCTTTGTCAAATAAGATTGCCACTGATCCGAAATTGGGAGGGTACAATGTCTTTTTGGTGGTAGCGAGCGACGTCACACTCTCAAGTTGGGTGGATCCGTGGAGCTCTTCCCATTTTTATTTCTTGGGCTTTATGGAAGTCTAGGTGTGCAGCTAGAATGGAAAGTGAGGTGTTTAAGATAGAATATGTGATTAGAAATGTGAAGTTTTTACTTACTGATGCTTCTTGCAATCTAGAAAAAATTTAATATATGAGAAAGAATGAGAGGTCAGTGATGGAGAGTTTAAAGATCCCGATTGTTCCTATTCATAAGAAAAGAGCTACGGTTATTAAATGGAACTTGCCACTGACAGGGAGGATGAAGCTTAATGTAGATGGTGGTGCGTGCAATAGTCTGGGAGATGCAGGGGTGGAGGGATCGTCCAAGATTTGACTGGTAGAATGTCGAGTGTTACTTGATGGTCTTCGCTTATGCAAAATTTTAATGCTGCGAGATGTCATAGTAGAATCGAATTCAATGGTGATCATGAATTGGCTCGCATCTGGATTTTGTCGACTTTGGTTCCTGTGGGATTTTTGGGAGGAGATCAAGGAGCTTACTCTAGAGCTCAATGCACGGTTTAGGCATATCTTCCAAGAAGCAAATATGGCAGTGG
The DNA here is from genome assembly GCF_001411555.2 of Juglans regia. NCBI lineage: Eukaryota > Viridiplantae > Streptophyta > Magnoliopsida > Fagales > Juglandaceae > Juglans > Juglans regia. The sequence continues at coordinate 15,510,172 of NC_049904.1, read as the reverse complement.
ATTTTTTGGCGAAAGAAGGTTCGCATGGAGTCATCAAAGATTTTATTGGTGCGGAAATATTACAACCTCATTTGCGAGGATTGTTGCGTATGGATCACTTGGGAATTCCTTTTATCAGAGGGAAATGAGCCTTGTAGTAAAAAAGAAAGAGGTTGAAAGGGGTCAGCTAGGTCGATTGAGGTAGAATTTCCATATGGAGTTTATCGTTTGGAGTTAATGCTCAAGTTTGACATTGGCGTTGGTGTTGCGCATTTATGTTCGTCTCACGTTGGTTTCACGTTGGTGCGGGAAAAGGTTCACGGTGGTCTGTCTTTCATGAGTCATTATACAGATTCTTTTGCTTCAGTTTGGATATTGGTTATTTTTCAGTGTTTTTGGGTTTTTGACTCATGGGAGGGGTTGTGTTTGAATATTTATAAATCCTGTGAAGTGTGGATCTTGCCATGGTATTCCTCCACCATAAGTGAGATTATGTTTTCGAATAAATGTGGGCCAGGGTCACTTTTGGACATGTGATATCGTCTCTTTAAAATAATAATAATAATAATAAATAGATAAAATACCTGGGAGTTGCTCATATTCGTCGGATTGGAGCATTCCTCGATTTCTGATTTTTTTTTTTTAATTATGAAATTTTAATGGCATTTTTTTCTTATGTTGCCAGTTTCCCTTGATTACATTTCCTAGCTTCCAGCATTTGGGCATTTGGGCATTCAAAAATCATTAGCTATTATGCGTTGCGCAAACGATAACAAGATCCCTCCAATGTGCAAGATAATTCTACCTTGTGTCTCTTGCAACTCAAACAATGGGAAAGAAGGAACAATGTGAAAGGAGTTCAAAGCAGCATACATTTATGAGAAATCCCTTTTTTTTTTTTTTTGATAAGTCACATTTACGAGAAATCGTAACAATGTGAAGCTGAAACTTGGTCCATGGATAAACACTAGGCTCACAACCAAAAGGACTCTAGCCTAACTCTGACTCATCAAGGTGGCTCAGGACCTCAGGTACCTTAAACATCCCTTCTTACACCTAGACAGTGTGGTCCGAATGTTTCTTCAACAATCATCAAAATATTATTTTTCACAATGTAAATGGTGATTCTGCATTATCTATTACAAACAACACCTTGCCCAATGGATTTTTCATGAGTTCAGATGTTCTATCAGCAAGAAAACATAGTCGATAGACTAACATAATCTATAGGAAAAACAAGAAGACTATCTAAGAATAGGAGTACAGTTTTAATTAAAAAAAAATACCGAAAGAAAAAGCACATTGTACTACTCATCCGGAGGCAATGTCAGATTATAACGACAGTACCTACTGGTCTTCCCATAAAGCACAAGCTCCTTTGCTTCCTCAATTTTAGACTCCTTAACAAGTGCATCCACTACAAGCTGCAATAACGAACTATCAACGAGCAGCTTCCCTTCTAAAACGTCCTTGCACACCTCAAATGCAACGTCCACTTCACCCTTTTGACAAACAAAAGGAAGAAGCAGCTCGAAAGTCTTTTTAGACGGGGAAAGGTCGCTCTTCCCAATATCCTCATAACACCGCTTAGCTTCCTCCAAGCTCCCTTCATTAATATATCCTTTGATCAGAGCATTGAAGCTAAACACATCTGGCTTGACTGACTTCTTCTTCATTTCTTCAACTAAATCAACCGCCTCTTTGGTTCTCTTCTCCAAGACCAAACCATTCAGTTTAGCATTGTAGCTTCTAATATCAGGAACAACATTCTTCTCCTCCATTCGCTTCCATATTTTCTCGCCATCTGACAACCGACCGTTCCTATAAAACCCACTCAAAATGGTATTGAATGTAATCAAATCTGGCTCCAAGCCCTTCTTCTCCATCTCATCCAGCATTGAAACGGCCGAATCAAACGATCCCATCTGACAAAATGAATTAATAAGCGTATTATAGGAAACCAAATTCGGTTCAATGGACAACTTCTCAGGCAACTCCCTGAAAATCCCATCAACCAAATCAAACCTCTTAGAGTTCACGCAAGCTCCCAAAAGCACATTGAATGATAAAACCGTGCGCTTGCAGTTCCTCTCCGGCATTTCGTCGAACACCTTCTGGGCATGCTCGAACATGCCAGATTTCCCGTAGAGATAAACGAGTCGGACCGAGAAGCCTTCTTTCGAGATATCCCTGGATTTCTTCTGGTCTTCAAGAATCTCTTCGATCCAGTTGAAGCATTTCGCCGAAGCGAGGCGGCGGACTACTTCGTATAAGCGGGTTCGGTTGCGGTAGCGTTCGTTCTCGGAGGACTTCTTGAACTTCTCGACGACGCGTTTGAGGCTTCGGTCATTGTAGATATCGACGGCGACGGACTTGACGACAGATGGGGACTTGGGCTGGAGGGAGGTGGAGAAAGAGCGGCGGAGAAGGTTAGAGAAGGACATCGTTTCGGGCCTAGAAATGAGAAGACGGTGCTGGTAGACACTGGGGGAGTGAGGTCGCATGGTTTTACGAAGGTGTTGTGTCTTATGCATGGGTGATCCTCGTTTTAAATTATAAAATGGAAATATGTTTACATTTCCATGTTTTGAAAAATGATGGTTCACGATTTTAATCCATGACTGCATAATAAAATCATTTATCCTTTTAATTCCAATATACCAAAGTAGAAGTAGCTTTAAAAAATTATTATTTTTTATTTGATAGTTATATATAATTTGTGTCGCAGCAATATCTTTATCATTTCTTTTTAAATATAATTTCAAGTCTAATGTAGGCTCGTTTGAAAATCTATCTTAACTCATTTCCAAATATTATTTAAATATAAATATTTTTTAATTTTAAATTTTTTACTTTTTCATATAATCATTATAATCTTTCTAAACTTCTAAACAAAATATAAAAATAATTTAACTTTTTCAAATTTTAAACAAAAAATAATATTTAAATAATACTTTAATTTTATAATATTTTATAATTAGTTATTTATCTCTCATTTCCTAAAACTCAATAAAACATTTTAACTAAAATTATTTCATTACTATTTACAAACCATTTCACTACTAGAGATGTAAATATTTAAGTTTAAATGGTTGAAGTTCTTTTTCGTATTTGCATATTAAAGGTCGGATTTTTTTAAGAGTAATGCTAGCGGGCTTCCAAGCGTTTATTGTTGGGCATACAGCTAGAGTAAATATTATTTTATTTTATTTTTTATACATTTTTTTAATATCCTTGACTATTAAGAAAAAATTAAAAAAATATATAACTTTATTAATATTCACTTCATCAATCATTAAGCAAAAAATAAATATAAACAAAAATACTCAAGTTGTAACTTTGAACAGTAACATTGAGCGGGTTATGTAGCATTTTCCTTATTTTAATAGAGCCCTTGCCACCAATTAACAAGTTTTCTCTGTTGTTTTGCAAGCGGGAAGGCAAAAGAGATACTTTCTATTTCTTCTATTTTAGCCACTATCTTAAATGTGAAATATTTCAACCACTTCTTTTATGAGTCCAAAGGAGTTATTGATAAAAAATCTTATGTCGAGGCACCAAAACTAAATGGTGTGATTGATAAGAAATGCCAACATTTATCAAATGTAGCTCCTCATTCCTTATGTTTCCAAGCCTTCTGCCTTTACATTTTTGGGTGAATGTGTCTTGACTAATCCTTACTTGATCAATAGAACTTCTTCTACTATTTTCTCTAATAAATCTCTGTGTGAACTTCTCTTTTTTGCTCCTCCTTCATATTCCCACCTCAGAGTATTTGGCTGTCTTTGTTTAATTTTCACCCTATCCAAAAATCATACTAAATAAGATCCAAGAGCAGGTCGATGCATTTTTCAAGGGCATGCTTATGCTCTTAAAGGATCTTAGCTTTATATCTTGACACTGGCTCTCTTTATGTCTATCTGGATGTTTTATGTCTATCTGGATGTGGTTTTTCATGAAACTATGTTCCCTTTCTAGTCATGTTGTTCTTCATCTCTTCCAAATAATCCCAAGCATATTTCTCTAGTTTTACCTCTTCCTATTCCAGGTTTTCCTTTTGTATAGTTGTCCCCTTCTATTTCCAATTCAACTAACACACATAGTTCTTCTTCCTCTCCTTCCAATACCCAGCCTTAGCTTCCTTCTTCCATTATTTCCTCTCATATTGATATTGTTTCTGCTTACTCTCCTATTTCTTTAGCCTCATTTCAACAATCTTTTAGAATTAGAAGGACACCCTTTTACTTTCAAGACTATTGTTAGTAATGGGTACGCCATGACCCATGTAGTGTTCACATGGGTGGGGAGTTATGTGGTGCCCCGTCCCTTATCAAAGACTAGGTGAGGTTCCGTAGTGTCAAGGATGTTGGCCAACTAGTTAACACCAACAGGAATTGTTAGGCGTTTAGTAATCCTGATGGAAGTACACGTGTATGAAGTTCGATTGATGATAACGCAACAAAACTATGAAAGGAACATGTCTAGGTAACAACTTAAACATGAATGTACACCTAAGTTTAAAAAACTTAAACAACTTAAACAACTTAAACCGTCTACCGTCGCGACGCGCGGCGCCGCTGGGGTCTGTGAGCCCGGAACTTCCAAGATCGGTCGACGGTTTTCTCCCAGGGTGGCGCGTGTTCTGCACGCGCCTCCGCAGCCGTTCGGAGCTTTTTTTCTGCTGTTGGTTTTAGTTGTGTTCCAATGTATTTTCTTGTGTTCTGTTTTATTAAAAAAAAAAAAATCAAAAATTTAGTCCCCGCTGACCGTGGTCCGAACTGGTGGTATGTCCCCATCTCCGCTTTGGCAGTGTATGGGATTGGTGTACCCTACCTCGCGTAGTCGGGGTATGGGGTTTGTTTACTTTGTCGGGAACAGAGATGTGTACGACGAATCTCTTAGACTTCGGTCTTTAGAGTTCTGTCGTCTGGGCTAGACCATGTCAGTCACGAAAGTGTGCTGAGGTGCTATTAACGTTTGTAACTGACTTTTTAAGTCAAAGTTGTATGTTCTTTTTTATAAATGGAATGTGATCCTTTATTATCAAAAAAAAAAACTGGAAGAAAAACAATTGGGAGTCGTCTCTCTGTGAAGTGAGGTTCAGTCTTTGCTTCGCAAAGAGAGCTCTCTCGGACGTGGTATGTAGAGACGATTAGACATGGAGGAAGACCTCCAAAAGCAATGGGAAGGCAGGACTCTGACAGAACAAGAGGTAGACATAGTGAGGGTAGAGAATGTTGCATTAGATCAGCTCGTAGTAAAAATAGCTTCAAGAAATTAATATTTTTTATTTGATAGCTGTATATAATTTGAGTCACAGCAATAACTTTATCATTTCTGTTTAAATATAATTTCAAGTTGAACATGACCTCGTTTGAGAATCTATTTGATCTCACGTGTTTCTCAAACATCACTCAAATACAAATATTTTTTAATTTCAAATATTCAACATTTTCATATAATAATTACAATTTTTCTAAACTTCCAAACATAACATAAAAAATAATTTAACTTTATCAAATTTCAAACAAAAAAAAATTAATTTTCTAATATTTTTTATATAGCTATTTCTCTCTCATTTTCTAAAACTCAATAAAACATCTTAACTAAAACTATTTCACAACTATTTATAAATCATTTCACTACTATGTACGAATTTTTTATTTCATTACATGCCTCAAACAAGGCGTAAATATTGCAGTTTAAATCGTTTAAGTTCTTTTTCGTATTCACATATTAGAGGTCGGATTCTTTTAAGGTAATGCTAGCAAGTTGCCTAACATTTACCATTGGGCGTATTGCTAGTGCAAATATCTTTTTTTATTTTTTATTTTTTACATTTTTTTAACATTTTTAACCATTAATAAAAAAAATTAAAAAATATATATATAACTTCATTAATATTCACTTCTTTAACCATTAAGTAAATAATAAAAAAAATTAAAATACTCAAACGGTAACTTTGAGCAATAACATTGAGAGGGCTAGGTAGCATTTTCTTCTTTTAATAGAGCCCTTGCCACCAATTAACAAGTTTTTTCTTTTGTTTTGCAAACAAGAAAGCAAAGAGAAGTACTTTCCGGTTCTTCTATTTTAGCCACTGTCTTAAATGTAAAATATTTCTTATAACAAGTATGTGATGTATGAATGATAAGTAGAACAACTCAATTAGTTTAATAATGATTAAATAAAATAATAAATAATAAAAATTAATTTTAAAATATATAATGTGTGATGTGGGATGATGAGTAGCATCCCTCTTTGGAAAAAGCTAACACCCAGTATGGTTCATGCATTTGATTGCAAGATGAGAGTCAAGATGGCCATGATGCATACATAGATTATTACATGAAAGAACACAAGGATTTTGCAATCAAAGAAGCACGAGAGAAGGTTGTCGATATGATTTTAGATTCATGGAAACGCCTAAACAAGGAGTGTCTGATCTTTCCAAATCCACTTCCAGCAAAATTCAACGAGGCTTGTCTTAATATGGCGAGAATGGTGCCCTTGTTGTATAGTTATGACGACAACCATGACCTCCCAAGCATCGAGGAACAAATGAAATCCGTGGTTTTTCAAAGTGTCTATGAAGGGTATCCTAAAGCAGAGAAAAATAAAATCCAAGTTTTTTGCTTAATTAGTTGTTGTAAACATGCTCACGTGTATATATATATATATATATATATATATATATGGTTTTGACCATATATACAGCTTAATTCCATGAAGTAAATTACTTATTAGACTCGAAAATTCCTTTTATCTTGTAGAAATCATATTTTTATTTCACTTGAAGCTTTTACTTCTAATTATTTTTAAATGATTTAAACTATCACTTTCATAACTGAAATTTAAAATTTATATTTTTTTAAGTTCACACAAAGCGATGTGCGTTACATTTTTTTTATCAGATTAAACACAGGGCCCGAAATACACAAGTACAACCTTGTATTTTGGGTGGTCCATAAGTAGTAATGTAGTAGTGTGGTACTACTCTCTACCCTGTGAACCACACGCAACTCCTAATTATTCATACCCATTCATCCCATTTTTTTTAAACAAGCTTTATTATCTATATATATATATATATATTTGAGATATATACATGAGTCTGTGCTCTTTATTTACAAAAATATATACTCTAGGGTGGATCTTTCCCACTAGGGAAGTCTAACATGCAAGGATGAATTAAAATAAGAGGAATATTTCCATAGGCCTGCATTGAAGTTGCCTAATGCGCCAAATTATGCGCGTATTAATTTTTGTCTCGATATATTTTTTAACTTTCCATGCTTCGAAGTTGCCAAGAAGGTGTCTGATATCTCTGATGATGCTTTGCATAGTCCAATCCGAGGCTTGTTTTTTATTGTTTATTGCTTGAACAACCAGATTTGAGTCACCTTGAACTATTATTTTCTTGAAATGTAATCCGTCAGCTTCTTCTATGATCATCAAGGCAGTAGCTGCCTCCCCTATGTTGGGGTTGGTGCTTTGAATGAAGTTTGTTTTCACTATTACTACGCTTCTCGAGTAAGATCTAAATATTGTAGCAAGGGTACTACTTTCTTTCCTAATCGCCACATCAAAAGACAGAAGATGAAACCCTCTAGGTGGAATACTGGAGAATTTCTGGGGTTCTTGAGATTTCTGTCCATGCTTTTGTATGTTCCGTGTATGACTTTTGGAGTTTAGTAATAAACATGTGGGGGTAAAGATTTTCTTAGTTATGCACTGTCATGTTTCTACAAAACTATAAATTGTCCATTGCAAGTATGGCAAAGATTTGGAATCTATGATGCTCTTCTGTGGGAATGTTTAAACGAATAAATGGATTTATGATGGTTGCAATCCAATCTGTAATGGATTAGGTTGCTAAACATACCATGTCCAGAGGCCATGGTGAGCTCCTCCAAAGGATTCTAGTGTAAATACAATTGAGGAACAAGTGTTCAATGCTTTCAGCTTCTTCCTTACACAGAGGACAAAAAATTTGGTCACTTTCTAAATTGATGACTTTCTTGGAAGAATATTATGACTAACCCTCTAGAGAAACAATTTAAGTTTGTCCTGAAGTTTAATCTTCCACAATTTTTTCCAGTTTACATCGTTCTGCTGTGGAGTCGTTTGTAGTTTCACAAGTATAGCATAGGCTGACTTGACTGAAAACTTACCAGAAGAATGGTGCATCCATTTGATTTTATCCTCAAAAGTTTGAAAGTTGCAATTTGATAGAGAAATCTTTTGAATTTCTTCAACAGAGTTTGTAGTAAAGAGAGCATTTAGAAGGAAATTGTTCCATCTTCTTGACTGTTCAAGAGTGAGTTCAGAGACACTCAAATTTTGGTCTAGTTGTGAGCAACCTTGATTAATCTAAAAACAGAAATTTGTTTGAAGGAATTGTGTTTGTTTCAGTAAACCCTTTAAGATCCAAGAGTCAGAATTTTTCAGGCTTACTTCAAGGAAATATGTGTTCCTGAAGTATTTTTGAGTGAATATTTGTTTCCAGAGACTCCTTTTTTTCTGTCAAGAAAAACCATGCAAGTTTTGTAATTAGGGCCGAGTTAAAAAGAGTAAGCTTCTTTAAGCCTAATCAACCCATGGATTTAGGAGTGCAAATTTTGTCCCAAGCTTTTGGGGTGTATTTTTGAATGTTCTGAGAACTAGTACCCCACCATAATCTACGAAGAGTAGAATCCAAAGCTTTTGTAATAGTCGAGGGAGTAAGGATGGTGGACATGGCATAAGTTGTAATTGAGTTTGCTACTGCGCTTATGAGAGTAGTTCTTCCAACTTGAGACAGAATCTTTGACTTCTATCCTTGTAATTTATTCTGAACTTTTACCTCAGTAAGGAATATTTGTTTCCCTCTCCCAGTGTGCAGAGGTAATCCAATGTATTTGAGGTTGCAGGTGGTAACTCTCAAACCTAGAATTTCCATAATGTCAATTTTCACTGTGGGAGAGGTGTTCCTACTAAAGTGAATGGATGATTTTTTTTGTGTTAACACATTGTCCAGACCAGGAATTGTAAGTATCAAGACAAGTGGCAAAAGCATGAGTAGTTTGCATTGTGGAAGAGCCAAACAGAATTAAGTCATCAGCAAAGAGCAAGTGTGAAAGAGTTGGGCATCTACTTGAGAGTTTGATGCACTTAATCTCTTTTTTTATTTCTTCATGATGAATTAATCTGGAGAGGACTTTAGTTCCCATGATAAAGAGAAAGGGTGAGAGAGGATCTCCTTGTCTTAGTCCCCTTGCAGGTTTAAAGAAACCTTTGTGGGAACCATTTATGAGAATAGAGTATGTAATTGTAGTTAGACACTCATGAATCCAATTAATCCATTTTTGACTGAATCCAAGATTCTTAAAAATAGCAAGGATGAAAGGCCATTCTATGTAATCAAAATCTTTTGACATGTCAATTTTTATGGCCATCTGTCTAGATCTACCCCTCCTTCTTTTTAACTTCTTTTTTAAGTGATGAAAAATTTCCTGAGTCAAAATGATGTTCTCCTGAATGAGCCTACTAGGAACAAAGGCAGATTGGTAAGGGGATATGATATTGGGCAAAATTGTTTTGAGTCTGTTAGCTAAAATATTTGGAATGAATTTATAGTAAACATTTGAGAGGTTGATAGGTCTAAAATGATGTACTTCATTGGGACTATCTTTTTTAGGAATAAGAATAATATTTGTATGGTTCAGTTCCTTTAAAAGTCTTCTACTAATGAAGAAACTTTGTATGGCAGCCATTAGATTATTTTTTATCACCTCCTAGTATGTTTTATAAAACAGCCCCGTGAAACCATTAGGGCCAGGAGCCTTTGTGGAGGATGTCTGTTTTACAACCTCCCATATTTCCACTTCATCAAAAGTTTTGCAAAGGAAAAAGTTTTCAGTGTCATTGATTTTTATGGGAAAGAGATCATTGAAGTCATCTGCAAAGTTAGAACTTTAGATTCAAAGATTTTTTGGATGTGTTCTTGTAACTTTGAATTAATAACATGTTGATCTGTAGTCCAAAGACCAGTTCCAATTTTGAGACTGTCAATATTGTTTTTCCTTCGTCTAACAATGGTGGAAGAATGGAAAAATTTAGTGTTGAGACCAGAGACTGTGCGCCATGTGATTCTCAATTTTTGTTTCCACAAAAATTCTTCTTTTTTAAGAAGTTCATTGAGCTGTTCTTTTAGATTATTTTCCAGATTGTTTGGAACTTAGGAGGGATCTAGGGTTTGTACTTGTTGGAGAGTCTGATTTAGAGATTTGATCTCAGTTTGAATATGACCAAAACAAGTCTTATTCAATAACTTAAGGGTTGTTTTTGTTGCTTTTAGTTTCTTTGAAAGAATAAAAGCTGGTGTCTCGATGAAGACTTTGTTCCATGCTTCTTTAATGACATCATGGCTTGTTGGATCTTGAATCCAGAATTTCTCAAACTTAAAAGATTTTAGAGAGTTGTTTGGGTTAGAGGTATTAAGGAGAATTGGAGAGTGGTCAGAGGAGGTTCTAGTGAGGTTAGAAATATTTGCTTCAGGGAAGATGTTGTTTCAACTGATATTAATAACTTCTCTGTCCAGCCTCTCTCTAACGTTACTAGGACCCTGCCTATTATTCGACCAACTAAACTTTGGTCCAGAATATCCTAAGTCCATGAGGCCAAATTTTTCCAAATACAAGTGGAGACCTTGTGGAATTGAGGTGCAACCTACAGGACGACCCTCTAATTTCTCAGATTGTGTGAGCACTGAATTAAAATCACTTATAATGAGTATAAGACCAGAAAATGATTTAGTGATTTTCTCAAGCTTATCCCAAAAATTTTGTTTTTTCCTGTAAGGTGCTAGACAATAAATAGCATTCAAAAGTCAAGGCATATGCATTGGATCAGAGTAGACTAACATAGATATTATATTTTCAAAGATGCAAACACAGTCTATATCTACATGTAGGCGGTATAAGAACAAAAGTTCATCCCATTTTCCTTTAGAGGGAAAATGCACATATATAGAAAACCCTAATCTATTTACAATGCTAGCAGTTTCAGTAGTATTTAACAAAGTTTCAGACAGGAAAAGCATATCAGGGTTATGCACCCTAATTATTGCCTTTAAGGACCGAATTGAACGGGGGCGGCCAATGCCCTGGCAATTCTATGAGAGTAGTTTCATGGACTCTTTGGAGGCAGTGGAGATCCTACCTCATCAATCTTTGGACTCAAAGGAAAAAGATTCATGGTAAGAGAATTTTTTGGGTTACCCAAGGTGCTATCCACTGGTTTCAAGTATGGCGCGAATATGGCTGACTTCAGGGTTCTTTTGTTCTTCTTCTTGCTCTTATGCGCCTTCGTCTTGCTTTGCAGCATCTCTTTAGCTTCATCGAAACAAATCTGCTGTCCTCCTTCAAAATTGACATCTTCAACTTTTTTGACAAGAATCACAGAGGTCAGTAAACATTTTTTGGTGGATTGTGGAGTAATTTGCGTTTGCGGAATATACGCGTATTGGTTCGAATAATAGGGCGGAACTGATGACGCTATTATTTGGGCTGAGACGATATAAAGCGTATGGTTTTAACAACATTATTATTGAAATGGTCTCCCTTTTGATTGTCAACTAGTTGAAGGAAGGTTAACGTAATGTATGGTACCTGGAGGGTTTTTGAGAGGAGATTTGCAGTCTTCTAAGGGAGATGAGTGTGCGGTTTCAACATGTATTTAGGGAGGGCAATTTTGCAGCAGACTAGCTTGCTCGATGGGGTAGTAGAGGATGCACTAATGAGTTTTCGAATAATACCATTCCTCACTTGTTGAAAGGCATATTGAGAACTGATCGAGGTGGTTTGCCAAATTTGAGGCTCTGTTCTTGACATGTCCTGCTACACGGGCGGTTTGGGTCTTTTTGTGCATGGTTTTTTATTCTTTCAATTTTATTACAATAAGCTTGGTAATAAGGTTATTATATTGAATGTCTTGTAATCATGATTTTCCTCTGCGAGGGGTTTTTTTTTTTTTTTAATAAACTCTAGGTGTCGCCTAGTTTATTAAAAAATAAAAAAGGGTTGTGGGGGTATTGTTGCTCTCCAGATTTGAGGTATTTCTCTTCTTCTCATTAGAGGTTTTGATGTCAATTGGGGAGTGTAGGTTTCAAGAGAGAGGGGAAAGGCTAATCTGAGGGGATTATCAAAGTTTTTCTTTCATCGGGTTGGGTTGGAGCGAGTTGGAAGATTCTCTGGGCTTGAGTGAAGGTTTGGTTTGGGTTGAGCTAAAAAGTGTTAAAGGCTATACATGCGCTTCCAGATTGGCTGACCAGCAGAGATAGATTGTGATTGGATTGGTGGGTTTCAAACGGGCCTTTTTGACTTTTGAACTATGAAATCGTTTGTTTGAAAACCAAAGTTTCATGTTCAGTAGACTTTGTTGGCTGAGGGGATTTTTTACGGTGAAGATAGGCATGGGGTGCAATTAATTCTAGTGGGCTTGTTTGAGAAGACTGAAAGGGAGGGTTTACATCTACATGGGTGACGTGGATGGCTAGGGGTTTTTTGGCTGTCGTAAGTGGGCTCAGGTCATGTACGAGACTGAGGGGATTTTGATAGAAAGGTAACTTTGTTGACTCCAAGAGGCCGCATTCTTTTAAGGATTGCAGATGCACTTCCTGATGAGTTGGCTGACTGCCATGTGTTGGTGAAAGATTTTTCTTAGATGGAGGAAGCTGACTTCGACTCTTTCTAGAAGATGATGAATAGTATCAAAGTTGGGATTCCGAGTACAAATGCCAGCTTTTCTTCATGAAGTTCCTTCGTCGTTACTGCTTTTATTTCTCCGTGATGGATTTTTTCTTTTCCTTTTCCACTCTGACTTCCCATCACACATTTACCTTTTCATTTTCCATGGATATTGTCATCTCTCTGCACTAGTTCTGCAGGTTCTCTGATCCTTATCGGTGGCAACACTAGGAGCCATCCCTGGACCTGGATGATCGATGGGTTTGTTGGGACTAGTTGGTTTGTTGATATTGGGACTAGGTTTTGTGCAGGTTCTATCATCGGGTCCTCAGCCCGTAGCCATTGTCCAAAAATTGGTTCCACTTCATTATCAAGGAATATTGGATGGGATTGTTGAACATGACCCAGACATCCGCATCCATAACAGAATTCAGAGAGAAGTTCATATTTGAATGAGACTTTTGCTGGAGCTTTCCCCTTTCTCAGTAATGAAAAGCCATCAAATAGTCACTTTGCAGTGTTTATTTCCACTCTGATTCTAAGAAATTTTCTCGCATACATGCCAGGAATAGAGTTTTGATCAATCTCTAACAGATTGCCCATGACCCTACCAATTTTCCCTGCATTTTTTTTGGACATCATCTCAAGAGGAAGTCCGTGAATTTGAATTCAAAAGCTGAATGCACAAGATCAATTTCTTGAAGACTCAATCCTGGCTGCCATTCTTTGAGTATCACGTGGTAGCCGTTAAAGCTCCATGGTCTTTTCTGAAAAGCATGATCTTTATCTTGTTTGGTAGGGAAAGTAAACAAGAAAGTGTTTATTCCTAGATCATCAATGTTTAGGCCAGCAACAAAACTCCATTTGGCTTTAATGGTAGAGTGAACTATATGCTTGTTGAGTACTTTCGTTGAGACCAATTCTATCAATGCATGATTTTAGATATTCACAGCGGTTTTAGGGGTTGGTTCAAGGATGATGTCCTCCCACGATAGTGCCTTCGTTTGGGAGATTAGTTGATCAATATCTTGTGGGTCACTTTCCATCGATTTTACTGGGTCATGCAAGAATGGTTGGTTGGTTGTCTGGTAAATGCAAGGGTTTTGGTTGGTTGGAAAAGGTGATGGTTTGAGTTGTTTAACTTGGAATGCTACAGAGGAGAGAAAAGACCCATCTGGAGAGAGTGTGGTAAGACTTTGTCTTCTCTTATCCTCGCTAATTGTGCAGGAATATTTTTTTTTTTATCTCTATCCATCAAAACTACCCAACCAAAAATAGAAGAAAAAAAACAAATATAAAACACTAGAAATCCAAAATTAAAGCCACAGGTCTAACACTAGAAATAAAAAATTAGAGACCCATGGCAAAGAGTCGTTGTCCTTTGATCTCAAGACCCACGTAGGGTTGTGGGTCGAGATTTTGAGGACTATGTCGAAGTAAAGGAAGCGATCCTGACATGAGTTAAGGGTTGCTGAAGAAGAGACAATTGGGCCGAGAACGTGCGGTCAAAACCAAAAAGAAAAGCGAGCAGCACTTTGTAGAAAGCTTGACTAATAACGTCCAGCCAAGACTAATAAATGACTTTTCACCGGCCTGTACCAAGTGGCCAAACACTTTGCCAACCATACATGGGCGAGAACGATGAGCTGAAGATGCTAGTAGTTCTGGAAAATGATGGCTCGCAGGACAATGGCTCGCAACGGTCAAGGACAAAACCGATATGAAAGTGAGACCTCTCCGAGACAACACATAGGTGCTCAGAAGCGACAGGTGTCGAATAGAGAGGTCCATGCTCCATAAGAGATGTTATGTTTGGGGTGAGCATGAGACCAAAAAAAAAAAAAAAAAGGTTACAAACTTGCAGTTCATATCATCTAATCTCATAGGTATAGTTTAACGCTACATACGAAGACCCCTCATTAGTAGACAATCTACGGGATTTGACCGAAGGCAAAATTTAGATGACGTGCACACCTTATTCCTGTCAGTCCCTTCCATCCTACAAGTCTAGAGGGCAAATTGATGGACGAGATTAAAAGTCTCATATTCAAGTATATCTAGAGTCAAACGGATCTAAGAAATAAGACTGACAATGTCATAGTTTAAAAGACATTGGATAAAAGTCAAAATATCACTTTTGTGATTATTAAATGTTTACCCCTACATCCAGTTAGAGTCTTCAAGTAAGTGACTTAAAGGGTGCGGTGGAAGGAGCAGCGCCAACACTTCCATAGTAATAGAAATAATGTTTAGGTAGGTTAGCTCTTACGACCATATTGAAAATTCGGTATAAATATTTATGAGTATGGTGTAAGATTAGGCTTTAGAGATCCTGTAACTCACATCTTTCTACATGAATATAAGATATTTTCTTCATTATATTTATTGTTTACCTCTACAATGTGAGTTTGAGATGATAAGTTTGAATTATGCGAATGGATAATGTTGTGATTTTTAAGATTTGAATCTTGCCATGTGTCGATCATCGTGACCGGATTGAGAGTCTCCGTGCCATTCCTACATCACATTGCCACGTGTTTCATATGGATAGAGTGATTCCCCGTGATGATCGAAATAAAATGTCTTCATATTGGCTTCGATAACACGGGTAGAGATTTATCAGGTTGATCATGCGTGGTATCTTCAAGTCGGCTGAACAGGTAGAGAGATTCTCCAGGTTAATCGTGTGTGTTGTCTTCGGATTTGTTGACTGGGTTAAGTGATTTTTCGAGTTGATGAGTTTGGAGTGGGGAATGAGCTCATGCGTTAGCCAGGTAGAGTGAGTCCCCAAATCGAACGGTTGGAGTGACTAGTAAGATGAGATAAGATGAGAAATATGTGAGTACTAGTAAGATGTCTTGAGTTAAGATGAGAAGAGTTAATAAAAGTGTATTTAGATATAAAAGTGAGATGAGATGGTTTTAACTTTTTATAGGGATTTGATAAAATGGTGGGTCCCATCAATTATTAGAAAGTGTTTGAAATAATTGAGTATTATTTATGAATATATTTTTCATTAACTAATATCAATTATTAAATAAAATACCCATAAATATATTAAAATTATAAAATGAAATTTTGTATTTTTTTGAAATTTATATAATTCAATAATTCCCAAATATATATATTTTTATAATGATTCATGCACGCCAGATGCTGCATATATATCGATAGTTAGTTATATTCAAGACTATTACTCTGTCTTTAAACAAAATAAAATAATGAGTACGTACTACTGGAGACATTAATAATATGGATTGCTATTATAAATTTATAAGCATCCGTACTTTTACCACATGTATGCAAACGAGGGCTTTTCATTCTCTTTATAGAGACGTGGGAAATTTTTCTAATCATTTTAGTAACCTAACCAATAGAGTTCAGCTGAAATGAAGACGGTACCGATTTCTTAGCATTTCACGAAACTAGACATGGGCCAAGGAATACAACAAAACCAAGAGATCTCTAATCTTATGGATTAATGATGGCCTAATCAGAGTTACTAAAGGCAGACAATTCATGAAGAGCTCCTATGGAGTGAAAGAAGATATGATCAACAGAGCCTTTCAAGTATGGTAAAACACGCTTAATTGGTTGTTGACCAATGAGCATAAGTTGGAATCTGTAGGTGCTGACATAATTGTTGATTGGAAATGAACCTCATACATGCCCAATAATTGTGCACTACTGCAAGGCTCTGACAACATTTTTGTAATATGAGGATTAGTTAATGGAATGTTGTCATACTCGAAGAGTTTGGAGTTTAAGGAACAAGCTGCCTTCTTTGTGTGTTTGGTTGTTGAACCGAACTTTACTCATCTCAACTTATTTCAAACTAATCATTGATGGGATCCATTACTTTTTCAACTCTCCATAAAAAAGTTAAACTCATTTCAACTTATTTCATATTTTCAACTTAAAAAGTTAAATTCATCTCAACCTAAAAAAGTTAAACCATCTAAATGGGACCAATAAAATATTATTATTCACAACTCATCTCAACATCCAAACCTAGACATGTTAGTGATGGGCTTGGTTTGACATAAATGAAGGCCCTTGGAAGTGCGTTTTCCCTTGATTACATTTCCTAGCTTCCATGTCATTTGGGCATTTGGGGGTTCAAAAATCATTAGCTATTATGCGTTGGGCAAACGATATCAAGATCGCTCCAATGTGCAAGATAATTCTATCTTGTGTCTCTTGCAACTCAAACAATGGGAAAGAAGGAACAATGTGAAAGGAGTTCAAAGGAGCATACATTTATGAGAAATCCTTTTTTTTTTTTTTTGATAAGTCACATTTACGAGAAATCGTAATAATGTGAAGCTGAAACTTGGTCCATGGATAAACACTAAGCTCACAACCAAAAGGACTCTAGCCTAACTCTGACTCATCAAGGTGGCTCAGGACCTCAGGTACCTTAAACATCCCTTCTCACTCCTAGACAATGTGGTCCGAATGTTTCTTCAACAATTATCAAAATATTATTTTTCACAATGTAAATGGTGATTCTGCATTATCTATTACAAACAGCACCTTGCCCAATAGATTTTTCATGAGTTCAGATGTTCTATAAGCAAGAAAACATAGTCGATAGACTAACATAATCTATAGGAAAAACAAGTTGACTATCTAAGAATTGGAGTACAGTCTTAATTCAAACAAAATACCGAAAGAAAAAGCATATTATACTACTCATCCGAAGGCAATGTCAGATTATAACGACAGTACCTATTGGTCTTCCCATATAGCACAAGCTCCTTTGCTTCCTCAATTTTAGACTCCTTAACAAGTGCATCCACCACAAGCTGCAATAATGAAATATCAACGAGCAGCTTCCTTTCAAAAACGTCCTTGCACAGCTCAAATGCAAGGTCCACTTCACCCTTTTGACAAACAAAAGGAAGAAGCAGCTCGAAAGTCGTTTTATACGGGGAAAGACCGCTCTTCCCAATATCCTCATAACACCGCTTAGCTTCCTCCAAGCTCCCTTCATTAATATATCCTTTGATCAGAGCATTGAAGCTAAACACATCTGGCTTGACTGACTTCTTCTTCATTTCTTCAATTAAATCAACCGCCTCTTTGGTTCTCTTCTCCAAGGCCAAACCATCCAGTTTAGCATTGTAGCTTCTAATATCAGGAATAACATTCTTCTCCTCCATTCGCTTCCATATTTTCTCTCCATCTGACAACCGACCGTTCCTATAAAACCCACTCAAAATGGTATTGAATGTAATCAAATCTGGTTCCACGCCCTTCTTCTCCATCTCATCCAGCATTGAAACGGCCGAATCAAACGATCCCATCTGACAAAATGAATTAATAAGCGTATTATAGGAAACCAAATCCGGTTCAATCGACAACTTCTCAGGCAACTCCCTGAAAATCCCATCAACTAAATCAAACCTCTTAGAGTTCACGCAAGCTCCCAGAAGGGCATTGAATGATAAAACCGTGCGGTTGCAGTTCCTCTCCGGCATTTCGTCGAACACTTTCTGGGCATGCTCGAACATGCCTGATTTTCCGTAAAGAGAAACGAGTCGGACCGAGAAGCCTTCTTTCGAGATATCCCTGTATTTCTTCTGGTCTTCAAGAATCTCTTCGATCCAGTTGAAGCATTTCGCCGAAGCGAGGCGGCGGACTACGGTTTCGTATAAGCCGGTTCGGGTGCGGAAGCGTTCGTGCTCGGAGGACTTCTTGAACTTCTCGACGACGCGTTTAAGGCTTCGGTCATTGTAGATATCGACGGCGACGGACTTGACGACAGATGGGGACTTGCGCTGGAGGGAGGTGGAGAAAGAGCGGCGGAGAAGGTGAGGGAAGGACATCGTTTCGGGCCTAGAAATGAGAAGACGGTACTGGTAGACTCTGGGGGAGTGAGGTCGTAGGGTTTTACGAAGGTGTTATGTGTCTTATGTATAAAGGGTGATCCTCGTTTTAAATTGTAAAATGGAAATATGTTTACGTCATTATTCGATTAGAAAAATGATGTTTCATGTTTTTAATTCACGACTGCATAATAAAATAATTTATCCTTTTAATTCCAGTATACCCAAAAAAAAAAAAAAAGAGAAAAGGAAAAATAGCTTTAAAAAGTTAATATTTTTTTATTTGATAGTTTTATATAATTTGTGTCACAGCAATAACTTTATCATTTCTGTTTAAATAAAATTTGAAGTCTAATGTGGCTTTATTTGAGAATCTATCTCATCTTATCTCATTTTTAAACATCACTTAAATATAAATATTTTTTAATTTCAAATTTTTTATTTTTTCATATAATCATTATAATTTTTTCAAACTTCTAAACAAAATAGAAAAAATAATTTAACTTTTCAAATTTCAAACAAAAAATAATATTTAAATAATACTTTAATTTTATAATATTTTCTAATTAGTTATTTCTCCCTCATTTCCTAAAACTCAATAAAACATTTTAACTCAAATTATTTCATTACTAGAGGAGTAAATATTGAAGTTTAAATGGTTTAAGTTCTTTTTAGTATTCACATATTAGAGGCCGGATTCTTTTAAGGGTAATCCTAGCGGGCCGCCAAGCGTTTACCGTTGGGCGTACCGCTAGTTTTAATATTTTTTCTTTTATTTTTATACATATTTTTAACATCCTTAATCATTAAGGAAAAATTAAAAATATATATAACTTTGTTAATATTCACTTCTTTAATCATTAAGCAAAAATTAAAAAATTAAAATATACAAGCTGTAACTTTGAGCAGTAACATTGAGTGGATTAAATAGCATTTTCCTTATTTTAATAGAGCCCTTGCCACCAATTAACAAGTTTTCTCTATTGTTTTGCAAGCGGGAAAGCAAAAGAGATACTTTCTAGTTCTTCTATTTTAGCCAGTCTTAAATGTGAAATATTTCAACCACTTCTTTTATGAGTTCAAAGGAGTTATTGATAAAAAATCTTATGGGGAGGCACTAAAACAAAATGGCGTGATTGATAAGAAATGCCGACATTTATCAAAATTAGCTCCTCATTCCTTATGCTTCCAAGCCTTTTTGCCTTTAAATTTTTGGGTGAATGTGTCTTGACTACAGCTTACTTGATCAATAGAACTTCTTCTACTCTTTCATCTAATAAATCTCTGTGTGAACTTCCCGTTTTTGTTTCTCCTTCATATTCTCACCTCAAAGTATTTGAGCGTCTTTGTTTTATTTCCACCCTATCCAGAAATCATACTAAATAAGATCCAAGAGCAGGTCGATCCATTTTTCAAGGGCATCCTTATACTCTTAAAGGATCCAAGCTTTATATCTTGACAAAGGCTCTCTTTATGTCTATCTGGATGTGGTTTTTCATGAAACTATGTTCCCTTTTCCAGTCTTGCTGTTCTTCATCTCTTCCAAATAATCCCAAGCACATTTCTCAAGTTTTACCTCTTCCTGTTCCAGGTATTCCTCTTGTATAGTCGTCCCCTTCTATTTCCAATTCAACTAACACACATAGTTCTTCTTCCTCTCCTTCCAATACTCAGCCTTAACTTCCTTCTTTCATTATTTCCTCTCATATTGATATTGTTTCTGCTTCATTTGCTATTTCTTTAGCCCCATTTCAACAATCTTCTAGAATCAAAAGGACACCCTCTTCCAAGACTATTGATAGTGATGGGTACCCGATGACCCATGTAGTGTCCACATGGGTGGGGAGTTTTGTGGTGCCCCGTCCCTCATTAAAGACTAGGTGTGGTTCCATAGTATCAAGGATGTTGGCCAACAGGTCAACACCAACAAGAATTGTTAGTGTTTAGTAATCCCGATGGAAGTACACGAGTATGAAATTTGATTGATGATAATGCAACAAAAATATAAAAGGAACTTGTCATAGTAACAATTTAAACATGTATGTACACTTACGAAAGGCACAAGGTTGCTACGATGGGTACAAGTGCTAAGACGGGTCCCAATCTCTATGTCAGGACTCGGGCGAGATTGACTCTTCTTCCTCAGGCATCATGCTAGGGTCTGAACTTGTATCAAAATCTATGGTCTCGAGAATGAAACCATATGTAGCTTAGGCAGCTATGAAAATTTCATTATTGTTAGTAATGGGTACCCCATGACCCATGTAGTGTCCACATGGGTGGGGAGTTATGTGGCGCCCCGTCCCTCATCAAAGACTAGGTGAGGTTTCGTGATGTCAAGGATGTTGGCCAACCGATCAACACCCAGAGGAATTGTTAGGCGTGTAGTAATCCCGATAGAAGTACACGTGTATAAAATTCGGTTGATGATAACGCAGCATAAATATAAATGGAACACATCGTAGTAACAACTTAAACGTGAATGTACACCTAAGTTTTAAAAAAACTGGAAGAAAAAAAATTGGAAGTCCTCTCTTTTTGAGGTGAGGTTCAGTCTTTGCTTTGCAAAGAGAGGTCTCTTGGGCGTGGTCTGTAGAGAGGATTAGCCCTTATGCTCTTAAAAGATCCAAGCTTTATATCTTGACACAGGCTCTCTTTATGTCTATCTGGATGTGGTTTTTCATGAAACTATGTTCCCTTTCCAGTCCTGTTGTTCTTCATCTCTTCCAAATAACCCCAAGCACATTTCTCCAATTTTACCTCTTTCTATTCCAGGTTTTCCTTTTATATAGTTGTCCCTTTCTATTTCCAATTCAACTAACACACATAGTTCTTCTTCTTCTCCTTCTAATACTCAGCCTTAGCTTCCTTCTTCCATTATTTCCTTTCATATTGATATTGTTTCTGCTTCCTCTCCTATTTTTTTAGCCCCATTTCAACAATCTTCTAGAATCAAAAGGACACCCTCTTACTTGCATGACTATTGTTAGTAATGGGTACCCCATGACCCATGTAGTGTCCACATGGGTAGGGCGTTATGAGGTTCCCCGTCCCTCATCAAAGACTAGGTGAGGTTCCGTAGTGTCACGGATGTTGGCTAACCGGTCAACACCAGCAGGAATTGTTAGGCATGTAGTAATCTCGATGGAAGTACACGTGTATGAAATTCGATTGATGATAATGCAATAGAAATATAAAAGGAACATGTCGTAGTAACAATTTAAACTGGTATGTACACTTACGAAAGGCACATGGTAGCTACAACAGGTACTAGTGCTAAGACTGGTCCCAGTCTCCTTAGTCAGGACTTAGGCGAGATTGACTCTTCTTCGTAAGGCGTCAAGCTATGAAAGGCTTCCATCTTTCTGTTTTGCTTGTGGGGCTATAAAACATTACAAACAC
This sequence comes from Juglans regia, assembly GCF_001411555.2. Lineage (NCBI taxonomy): Eukaryota > Viridiplantae > Streptophyta > Magnoliopsida > Fagales > Juglandaceae > Juglans > Juglans regia. The sequence goes on along the minus strand of NC_049904.1, from coordinate 15,488,232 downwards.
TGCCATGGCAACAATCGTTATTACAAGAAGCAGGAAAGTAGCCAGTATGGTCCTTGGCTCAAGGCCAACCCTGTTAAGATTAGTGGTCCTGAGGCAAGTCATTTCGGTGGTGACATGAACCAGAAACCTTACCATGCTCAACATGGTGGCAGCTCAGGGACGGAGCCTTCCATGGAAGCCCAAGAAATCAGTCTTGACTCATGGGTTTCTGACTCAAGGGAGGCGCGGCCAATCAAGGTACAACGTGATTTGGGGGACCGAATTAAAGCTGGTACCTCCTCAACTAGACCCTTGAATGTTTAGAATATGAACTTGTCTTTTCCTAACTCGGTGGAGCTAAACAGTAAGTCTCTCTAGTAAAGGGGTGAGCCAAAATAGGAAGGAGGGGGAAAAGGCGGGCTCGACAGTTACCAAAAAGGTGGAAGCAGAGGGCTTGGTAAGTGAAATCAATTATCTGGATAGGTTTTTTGACCAAGAGATCAAAGAGCTAGTTAACTCTAGAATGAAAGCCACATGGAAAAGAAGGGCTTGTGACAGGTCATTCTCTTTGGTCTCTCAAATCCCTTCAAAAGTTTCTATTTTGGATGGAAACAAAAGACCAGGGGAACCTTATCTGTTGATTGAACTCAATGGACATGCCAGCAAAACAACTAAAGGTGATGACTAGAGTAAGGTGGTGAACTATGGAAAGTTGGTGGTGGCTGCTAGGCAGCACCACCCACAATAATGATTTGCCTCAGTTGGAACTGTCGAGGGCTTGGGAACTCTCGAACAGTTTGAGAACTTGAGAGATTAGTGAGGTATAAGTTCCCATCTCTTATCTTCATCATTGAAACAAAGTGTGGGAGAGAGAGATTAGAAAAAGTCAAAAGCAGTGTGGGTTATGACAACAGTTTTGTGGTGGACAGTAGGGGACTTAGTGGAGGTTTGGCTTTCATGTGAAAGGATGAACTAAATGTTACACTTGACACCTATTCTCATAACCACATCTCACTAAAAATCCATGATGAGATATCAAGTAAGGTTTGGTTATTGACTGGATTTTATGGTTCTCTTGATACCAGAGGAAGGAGGGACAGTTGGAGGTTGCTAAAGGCCTTAAAACCATCGGCCCAGATGGTCTGGTTATGCTGTGGAGATTTTAATGAAATTATGCAAGATAATGAGAAGAGCTGCTGACAGGCCCTTTAGTTAGATGGATGATTTCTGCTCAGCAATGAATGATTATGGTTTGAGTGACCTGGGTATAAAAGGGACAGATTCACATGGAGCAATAATAGAGAAGGGGCACAACTCACAAAGGAGAGACTTGATAGAGCATTGGGCAATCCCCAATGGTTTGATCAATGGAAGTCATATTCAGTTGAGGTGGCGCCAGTACACACCTCTGACCATAAACCCATCCAGATTTTTATGGATGCTAAGGATCCTGAGGTACCAAGGAGAGAAAGGTCATTCAAGTATGAGGCCAAGTGGGCTAATAGGGAGGATTGCAAAAAGGTGGTGGAGGATGCATGGAAGGAAACTATGATATCCCCTAACAAACTGGACAGAACAATGGACTCATTACACACCTGCAAGTTAAGACTAGTGGAATGGAGCAAGGCTACTTTCGGGTTCTCAAAGAGATGGCTCAATAATAAGCTCAAGCAGCTCAATGTCTTGCAAAGATCCAACATAGGAGGCTTGGAGATGAGATCAAAAGATTCCAAAGGGAAATTGACAAATTGTTGGAAGATGAGGATGTAACTTGGAAGCAAAGAGCTAAATAGAAATGGCTGCAAGATGGGGATAGGAATACTAAGTTATTTCATCACTGTGTCATCCAAAGAAGGAAGACTAACTCCATCAAGCATTTTGAAGATGTAGATGGTAATGAATTTGCTTCCCAGGATGCAATTGCACACCAGTTCTAGACTTCTTTCCAAGATCTCTTCACAACATCTGGCCCTGAAGATATCACAGCTTGCTTGGACAGTGTGGAGACTAGGGTCACAAGTGAGATGAGATCCTTTTTGTAAATGAAGTTCTTTGAAAAGGAAATGGAAGATGCTATCTTTCAAATGAATCCCCTAAGCTCCCTTGGCCCATGTGGTTTTCCCCCAGCCTTCTATCAACAACACTGGTCCTCGATTGGTAAGGAGGTATGTGAAGTTGTGTTATTTGTGCTTAACTCAGGAGGTAGTTTAGAGGGCCTTAATGAGACCTTTATTGTCTTAATACCCAAAGTAAACTCTCCTAAACTGGTCATTGATTTCAGACCCATCAGTTTGTGGAATGTCCTATACAAAATCATTTCTAAAACCATTGCAAACAGACTCAAAAAAATCCTACCTGATATTATCTCCCCTACACAATTTGCTTTTGCGCCTGGTAGATTGATCTCTGACAATGTGATTGTGGCCTTTGAGGCACTGCATTCAATGAACAATAAGCTGTTAGGAAAGGTAAGACATATGGTAATGAAGCTTGACATGAGTAAAGCATATGATCGAGTTGAATGGGCCTTCCTTAAAGTTGTGATGCTTAAACTAGGTTTTACTAGGGACTGGGTTAATCTGACCATGAATTGCATTGAATCTGTATCTTCTTCCATTTTAATTAATGGGATCCCATAGCAGAATTTCTTCCCTTCAAGAGGGCTTAGGCAAGGGGACCCTCTATCTTCTTACATGTTTATCCTTTGTGCTGAGGTACTGAGTAACATGCTGAACAATGTTGAGATGAGAGGAGCCATATCAGGTATCCCAATTGCTAGAGGCCAAACGCACATTAAGCATCTGTTTTTTTGCAGATGATAGATTACTCTTTTGCAAGGCCAACGCTTTTGAGTGGAGTAGGATGATTCACATTATGTCCATGTATAAGTATGCCTCGAGTCAAAGATTGAATAAAGAAAAAACTTCTATACAATTCAACAGGAACACTCCTAAGGCAGCCCAAGAGTTAATTCTATAGATTGCAAGGGTTAGATCAAGCTCCTCCCACAAACAATACATTGGTCCTCCTACAATGGTTGGGAGATCAAAAGTTGGGTCATTTAGAAACATTCTTGACAGAATGAAGAAGAGAGTTAACAGTTTCAAGATAAAGTCTCTTTCACAAGCTGGCAAAGAGATTCTATTGAAGGCTGTAGTCCAAGCTTTGCCTACCTATTGTATGGGTGTCTTCAAGCTTCCTGGTACACTTATTAGACAGATGAATAGGGTTATGCACAATTTCTGGTGGGGACAACAGGTGCAAGAGAGGAAGGTTCACTTGATTTTATGGCACACTATGGGGAAAGCCAAGTTAGTGGGAGGTTTGGGATTTAGGAACATTGAGAGTTTCAATCTAGCATTGTTGGCTAAGCAAGGTTGGCGCCTCATACAGCATCCTCAGTCTCTAGCTTCCCAAGTTTTGAAACTGAAATATTTTCCTCACTCATCCTTCTTGGAAGCTAAAGCTGGAAACAGGTCATCCTACATATGGAGGAGCATATTGGCAGCTAAACCCTTAATTGAAAAGGGTTCAATATGGGGGGTTGGGAATGGCATATCCATTAGAATATGGGTAGATAAGTGGCTCCCTCAGACCCATTCAGGAAGAGTAACCAGTGTGGTACAGGGGCTAGGTCCTATAGCAACAGTCAGCTTCTTGATTGACCCTGACACAAGAACTTGGAACCAGGAGCAGGTTGAAGGTTCCTTTAGAGAGAAGGATGCTAGGTTGATAAAGCAAATCCCTTTAAGTTGCTCCAACCTACTTGACAAACTGATATGGAGGAGTGCAACTGATGGCCAGTTTACAATTAGAAGAGCATACCACGTCCACAATGGTTGATCAGTCTCAGGGATAGTCCTCTAGCAGTGATGAGTTTTCAGAGGGGTGGAAGATAATTTGGAAACTCAATGTTACCCCTACTATAAAAAACTTCATGTGGACAGCATGCAAAAATGGGCTATCTACCCTCAATAACCTATGCAAAAGAGGAATTGTGGAAAAGCCTCTGTGCCCCCCTTCACTCAAGAGAAGATGAATCCATCTTCCATATGGCTTGGAGTTGTCCTGCAGCTCAAGATGTCTGGAGGCAGTGCTCTATATTCCTTCAAAAGAGATACTTCCCATCTATGTCTTTTAAGGAGCTATGGAATCACTTATGCAGCTCTGCTGATATGAAAATATTAGAAGAATTTGCTGTGGTGTCAAGGTTTATTTGGCTAAGAAGGAACAATTATATCTTTAAAAAGGAGTTCTCCCACCCCAATTATGTAATCAAATAGTCCTTAGAGACCTTGTTAGGATTGGAGTCTATCATGATATTGAGAGAGAGGCTGAGGTCTCGGCAACAGTTTGTATAAAAGTGGTATGCTCCTCCTGAAAACACATAAAAAATTAACTGGGATGTTGCAGTGAACAAGATCGATTGCAGGATTGGTTTAGGGGTTATTGTAAGGGATCATCAAGGCCATATGATTGCTGCCTCGAGGAAGAACAGGCCATTATTCCCTAACCTTCTGCTAGCTGAGACTTGTGGAGCTCTTGAGGCAATTAAGCTTGGTATTCAGCTAGGTTTAAATCAGATGGTGCTAGAGGGTGATTCACAACAGGTGGTTCGTGATGTTATGTCAAAGATTCAAGATGGTTCTACTACTGCAATGGTCATCAAGGACATTCAACAACTCCTTAATCAATATGTCAAGTGGTCTGGTAGGCATGTTAGAAGAGATGCCAACAAAGTGGCTCATGGTTTAGCTAGAAATGCATTACTTATTTTAGAATCTATTATGGACATTGAGGATCCTCTTCCTTGTATTATTGATTTGTTAGCAAATGAATGAAATGAGCCTTATGCTCCTTCGAAAAAAAAACATGAATGTATACCTACAAAAGGCACATTGTAGCTATGACGGGTACTGGTGCTAAGATGGGTCCTTGTCTTCTTAGAAAGAACTAGGGCGAGATTGACTCCTCTTCCTCAAGCATTATGCTAGGGTTTGAACTTGCATCAAAATCTATGGTCCCGAGAATGAAACCATACGTAGGTTAGGTAGCTACGACAATTTCGTTATTGTTAGTAATGGGTACCCCATGACCCATGTAGTGTCCACAGGGGTGGGGGAGTTATGTGGCACCCCGTCCCTCATCAAAGACAAGGTGAGGTTCTGTGGTGTCAAGGATGTTGGCCAACCAATCAACACCCAGAGGAATTGTTAGGCATGGAAATTTGGTTGATGATAACGCAACATAAATATAAATGGAGCACGTTGTAGTAACAACTTAAACATGTATGTACACCTACGAAAGGCACATGCTAGCTACGACGGGTACTAGTGCTAAGAAGGGTCCTAGTCTCCTTAGTCAGGACTCGGGAGGGATTGACTCCTCTCATGCTAGGGTCTAAACTTGCATCAGAATCTATGGTCCCGAGAATGAAACTAGTAGGTTAGGTAGCTATGACAATTGCGTTAATGAAAGATAATACTATCGAAGATGCAATGAAAAAGTTTCATGTAAATTTTGGTAGAACACGCATGTGCGTGGGGAGGTATCTCCCTCTCTCTTGCAGCTATATGTATCCACAAAACCTGGCAAAGAATCACCTTCTCAGTGAAAGTATATATATAGGTATGACGAGGAGTAACCCTCGTGGGACGTAGCACTTTCTTTATGCAAAATAGATAAAAACTCAATAGTACTATTAATGCGAGGAATTACCCATCTCCATATAGAAAATATGTCACAACCAGTATTAGGTCAAGTATCGTTCTTTGTTCATAGGCACACATTTCAACAGTAGCTCATAGGCACACACACACACTTGCTCATATGCACACGCTTGCTTATAGGCACACACATGCTTGCCTTGGACATGCTACTCTACCTAGTTGCAACCAACTCAAAGACACCAGCACGTGATATGTTTGGGGATCCCACATCTCGACTATCAGGTGAGGCCAAGCATGACATTTTTCCACCTCACTCCCCACGAGGTATTCTCCTTCTCATGTGATGTACGTGGCAATGCTTTGCAAAATGGTTCTAAGGAATTCTCCGTCCCGTAGCATGAACATAGACTCTCACTGACTTTACAAACACATACACACACACTCACACAAATTGATATCAAGCGCTCCCACACAAAGTTTCATCATCAATTGCAGAAAACAATTAAAAGCATTAAAAACATTGAAAGCATCAGAAATCATAGAGTAAATATAGTTAGAAACATAGTGCTTGAAATATTTATTCATACTCATAGAAATGGGGGAAAAGATTCCAGAAGTAGTGCAATGTCTCTCACACAAAACATTCACCCACATTACCTAGCACTGTCTTAGAAGCTGTGACGCCCCCAACCTTCGCTTGGGATGGAACAAAGACTTAGAGCGTCAGGACATGTAACACAAGATTACATACTCTCGTTCATGACAGTTAATATGCAATGCATCCTACAAATGCATCTAACAGTATGCAATAACCGTAGCGAAATAAGGTGAATAAAAACTTATGCCAAAATTAACTAAAAACATCCCAATATTGTTCATAAGCATCATAAGTTCAGATCATAAGGTAGCATAATCTTAGTAGAAATAATTAAGATAAGAAGTCTCCACAGCTAAATCAACTATTTCATGCATTCTAATGCATGAAGGGTTAGGGCTATAAATATTAGAATAAAATCTTGTCTATTATTGAGGTTTGACTCCTCCTTAATCAATCGGATCCACTGGTTCGTCTGGTCCATCTTTGTCAAGTCCTAACACAACTTCTATCATTCCGAGTGGATAAATTAGACAACCAACGTTGCACAAGAATAAATTATGTATCATGGATGATAAATATGAAAAGCATACGATGCAAAAAAAAAATCCATATTTGTCTCCTATCCAGATTCCTTAACTTTTTTAGAAAAATTGAGACACATATTTTCTTGCAGAGAACATTTTTCTCTTCAACCATAAAAAAAAACATAATTTCATCATAACCTTTCATCATTTTTAGCAGTTTATAATTAATCATAACATTAACATCATAATGTAAGGTATCGTCATAGTTCCCCATGTGCATTGTGAGTACCTGCTAGTGACCGTAGTACAATTCACGTTGAGACTACGTTGCCTGCAGACTCATTCTCAATATATTGGTAACATAACATAACATCATCATAATATATACATCCACCAGCCTTAGGTGCCATAACATTTGACTTCCCTCCGGCGTTATTTAAAAAGAACCCATTCGAAATTCATTGGCTGTTTTTCGCCAACCCAAGAGTTATCACTCCATTTTTACCCACTCTAGAGTCTATAGAGGAGTTCTACTAGGATAATTCCCCATCCTAACCTTTGGGGTTGTGAAAAAATTACTTTCATGCTATACTTGAAAAATGTAGTTCATGACATGTGCATATGTAGCAAGCTTTCATGTGAAAATGACATATATGTGCAATATGCTAAAATGGAGAAGAAGTCACATGTCATATAGGCAAGTAGTCATGTACTCAATGCATCATATAACATGATTTTTCATACTCAAAATAACAATTATAACATGAATGAGGCAATTGTCAATAAATTACAAATAACTTATCAATGTGTAAGTTAGAGACCAACTTACAAACTGCTGGGTTTGGGAAAATAGTAGTGGCTATAATAAGAGTCGTACTAAGTTAGGATCTATACTATTTAAGGAAGACGTTCAAAATCAAAAGGTTTTAAAAATGAGTATTTACAGAAATACCCCTAGATGTTCAAAAATTGCCACTGAGACCCTAATTTTTGACTAATTTCAAACAAACTCCAAATTTAACCAAACTTCATAAACCTCATATGTTCCATATTCTAAAATAATCTATAACCTTGGATTTCTAAAAATCAAAGTGGAACTAGCCCAAACACACACAACCGTGGCATGCACTCTAATTGATGCCTAAGTGTAATTTCAACTATTAAACCCTATGAATGCATGCATACTCAATTTTCTTTAGTTGAAAATAATCACTATAATCCTTAATGACATGTTAAAGCTTAATCTTGGGTGAAAAAGCACATCCCAATGCTTAATCATGGCTAGAAACCTTAATCTCTATTAAACTAGTCCTTAAGCATATATGTGTGATATCTATTAATCTTTTTCATCAAGAAAAGTTTGAAAAACTGGATTTAAACATGCATTTATCTCCTTATCCCAAACATAATGTTTTATTTTTAAATGCTCATATTCCAAGCCTAGGTGAAATAAATCAAAACTTCACAAGTTAAGCATGATTTAACCAAACCTCGCATGCTTTGATGATAAACACAAGATAGAAATTAAAATCTATCATGGCATGCTTTCAACCTCAACTTCAAACCTTCAGAAATCATTCTAAGACATTAATAAATCATATCAAAAAATGCTAAGACATTCCATAGCTAAAATTCCCACTAAAAAAATAATTTAAACACTTAATCTACCCATAATGACCCAGTTTTGAATTAAGCATGGTAACATTTTTTAAATTCATCCAAAAATTACTCCAATACTTAAAATCACAACATGACATGTAACTAAGCTCTAGGGCAAGAAGACTTACAAATTTCGTGGCTTTCTACAGCTTCCAATACAAGAACTCAAGAACTTCCAAGAACATCACTCGGTTTCTACTGTTTTGTACGCTAAGGGAAGAGATCTATCAAGAACTCAAGAGGAGTTGGAGAAGAGGTGTGAAGGAAATGAGGGGGTTGAGGAGATTTTTATAGTGCTCAATGGAGGGGAGGGGCATTGGTCATGGCTTGGAAGGGTGGCTTGTGATTGGTGGAACAAGGCGGTGGTGGTGGTGATGATGGCCTTCCTCCAGCTTGTGTAATGCATTACAGGGTGAATAGTGTTCTAAAATGCCATGATCTCATCATGACAGGTGCTGTAAGGTTGCTAGAGGGGTAGAGTTGCCGTGGTGCAGTAAGGAAGAAGAGAAAAAAATAAAATAAAACCAAGGCATGATAAATGGCCATAATGCGTCGGGTATAGACCTGAAAACTGGGCAGATTTTCATTTTTTTGTTTGCATCCCTTTGGTTTATCTCCATGGTTGTTTTGTGCAGGTATCAAATCACTTCTTGAAGGCCTTTTCAAGTGGTAGAAGGTGGAGGGTTGGCTGCCATGTGATGATGAAGGTGCATCTCAAAGAAGAGGGTGCAATGGAGGGTGGATGGCGAGTGGGGTTGTGCCCAAAGTGAAACATAATATCTACTTAATAGTTCAATCTATGATTCTATATATATATATATATATATATATATATATATATTTTCAGTTTTTAAATTTATATATTTCTTAAGTTAAATTATGGGCTCAAAGTGGCCCAAAAATAGATTATGGGCCCAAAGTGGCCCAAAAACCTATTCTGGGCCATTTATAGTCTAGAAAATTGTACTGGGGGGGCGACGGATGGGGGTCCATCCCCGCACCCCGGCAGTAGGACGGGATACCCCGCCCCGGCCCATACAAGGGAGGGGTACGGGGAAAAATTCCCCACCCCCGCATATGCGGGGCCAGGGGGCAGGGGAGGGGTGGCCCTGCCCCATAGGGGGTGGGTATCACCCATACATGCTTTTGCTCTTAATGACATGTGTGGGATCAAGACTAAAATTCTAATTTAGTCTAAGAATGACTAAAAATAATAATAATAAAATTCAGATTAAAAAGATTAAGAAGGAAAATTAAGCTCAAAGCATGGTTTAAAGATCACTAATCATGTGGAAATTTTGATCGATGGTCTTAACCCAAGTTCAAACTTAAGTTTTGGTCCAAACAAAGTCTTAGGGGCGTGGGGCACAATATGGGCCTGAGGGAAACCCATGGTATGGTGAAACTGGGCTCAAATTAGATGGGTGAAAATGCAAGACAAGGCATTGGTCTTTGTTGGCTAAAAAAAAGGCTATGAATGAGAGTTGCATGGTTTATGCTCTTTGGGTGTGGGTTGATGGGTGGCCTTTGGTTCCAAATCTTAAGAGGTCATGAAAGGCATCAAGATCCACAAGCATGGGGCTAAAAAGGCTTGTCTTAACATAAATGGGTCAAGGGACAGTGCTAACACTAAGTTAGGCCCAAAAGGCCTTAAGCCTTCCTTACACATAGGCTAAACCTTTCTAAGGCTATCCTACCAAAACTTAAACTCTTATGAGGCTTGGTTCAAGGCTTCTAAGTCTTGACCCATAACATTCTAAAGTTTAAGGGCCTTAAGAGTAGTACTAATGGGCTTGCTTACTAAACCACTAAAAATAATAGATCCCGATAAAAATATAATTTGGTAGCATAAGCTCATACTAAAGGTTAATCCTAATGGGTAATTAGGCGGGGTGTTACAGAAGTTAACATACCTTCCTACATCAGAAGTTTGCTCATTACCTCTCTGCTCCTTGCTTTTTGCAGCAGTCCCCTTCTTGAGCTCTTTAGTAAGTAAGGTCTCAAAAGTGAGTTCTTATCCCGTGTCCAGGTCCTTTAAATGGAGTGGGAAAGTTAGATGTCTTCTCCAACATACCACTGACTCTTGATATGCTTGGATAGAAGTCTTTCATCATTTTCCTATCATAGTGCAAGATGACAGAGACAGGTGACTAGAGCATGCTCCGCACACCCAACAGTCTACCAACTACTCAGTTCAAATGAGGGTCCTTCACATGGCGTTGGGCCATACTTTTGGGTCTTGAAGACCCGATCTGTTGTGCCTTCACCTTTAATTGCAGAGCTACTCTAGATGTGACCTCTTAGATTGAGTGTGGGCTTCTTCAAACTCTTCCGTGTTATCCCGAAAAGTTCCTATGTTTGGTTGTGTTTGTTGTTGTCCGTAGCTCCTATTTGGCAAGTAATCTTTTCTCGCCTTAGGCACGTAACGCTTAACTTGCTCGAGCTCATTAGTCCCTTCATCTCCTCATTCTCGTCCTCATGAGAGATGACTTCTCTAGTTCGTCTGTTGTGGCTGAGTTCTTCATCTCTACGTCGCTTTAGGACATGTCAGCCAAATCTCCATGAGGTGCCTGCTCACCCAGATGTTGGACTAGCTGCACTCAGTGTCTTCTACTGCTGATTCCTAAGACCATTGGAGCATTTCACGTCTTTGCCTTCCTTTCAACTCCACGAATGGTCTATCTTCTTTCGCATTAGGTAGGGCCTTCACATCCTCCCCTCCATATAAAGAATTTCATCCTCAAAATTTAATGAGGCCTCTCCCTTGTCTGGTCCTTTCAAGAGAGATGAGTGCAAATGGGGGACCTGTCAATGATTCTAGTAGCTTCCAAATGCAGATTGAGCTTTCCCTCAATCGCGTCAGTAGTTTGACCTTCATCATTTGAGGTTGAGACATGAAATGACTCCTCATATCTCATAAGTCTTCTTCTTGGACCATGTCCTTCAATCTTGGTCTCTTGTATCCTAGCGCTCAAGCCAGGTTTGTGTTTACATAACTTTAGTGAATCCTTACCCTTGCCCTCATCTTGCTCGTCACGTTCTGGCACCGCTCTCTTCCCTTCTTTTCGTGTTCGACTCATGCCCAAGTGATCTAGAATTTCATATATTAGGCCCCTGACCCTCCGAGCACTCTCCTCGTCTCGACTACATTTCTCCTCCAGCCGTCATTGTTCAGCCTCTCTCCTCTCCTTCTCACACCGTACTTATATGAATCGTTGCATGATTTCGAGAGGCATGACTGCCTTCCGAGCAACTCTTTTTTCCCACACCATTTCATCTTCCGAAGGTTCTTAGTTTGAAGTTGAGGCCTTGGGAGAATGATAGCCAATTTATAGATGCAATCATGCTCGTGCTTTGTCTATAATGTCCCTACCTCATGCGTTACAGCTCATAATTGAGCTTGAATAAATATGGGAACCTCTCCCAAGTGATCCGCTCACTTTCCCATGTAAACTCTTCGTTTTCTGCATTCCCCCATTGCACCTTTACCAAGGGTACAATCTTAGACTTTAGTCTTTTCTATTTTTTGTCTACAATACGTACGGGTCTTTATTTGTACGTAAGATTTGGTTGTAACTAAACCAGATTTGGTTCAATTACCTGAGGCTTCTGGTTCCTGAAACTTATCCTGAGCGATGAAACATGGAACACATTGTGAATACTTTCATATTCCATGGATAACCAAACTCGATACGCTACTAAGCCATTCCTTTCCATCACTTGGTAAAGTCTAATATATCTTGGGCTTAGGTTCCCTTTTAGCCCAAATCTCCTAACACCCTTCGTTGGAGAAACCTTGTGGTACACCCAACCGCCATCCTCAAAAGCTAGTTCTCTCCTCCTAGTGTTGGCATAACTTTTCTATCAACTTTGGGTGGTAGCCGTTCTTGCCTATATGAGCTTGACTTGCTCCATCATCTTCTGAGCTATCTCATGTTTGAGTCACTAGTCTCTCCTACCTCGTCCCAACAAATAGGTGATCTACACTTATGCGCATATAATGCCTCAGAAGGGACCATCTGGATAGTCACCTGATAACTATTATTATATGCAAATTCAATAAGGAGAACATGTTGCTCCCAAGGTTCCTTAAAATCCAATATACAGGCTCTTCGCATATCCACCAAAGTTTGGATGGTCCTTTCTGATTGTCCATCCATCTGTAGGTGGTAGGCACTAATGACCTTTAGTTTTGTGCCCATTGCCCTTTGTAAGTTCCTAAAAAATGAGATGTAAACTTAGGGTCCTGATCCGATACTATGGTCTTAGGGACTCCATCTAATCTCACCACTTCTCTTATATAGAGCTGAGTGTGCTTGTTAATCATATTAATTGTAATGACTAGTGAGCACTCTTGGTTAATCGATCGATCACTACCCATATTGCATTCTTACTCATAGGATTTTGGTGTAATCCTACAACAAAATCCATGGCAATATCTTCCCATTTCGATTCAGGAATGGGTAAAGGTTGTAGGTTCCCTGCAGGTCACTAATGCTCCACCTTTACCCTCCTACATTTATCACATCTCTCGATAAATTGAGTGATGTCCTTTTTCATTCCTTCCCACCAATATCCTTTCTTAATATCTCAATACATCTTTGCTCCGCCTGGATGCATGGTGTATGGCGTCAAATGGGCTTCTACCAAAATTCCTTGAACATGAGATAGTGTAGATCACTGCTCTGCCTGGTGATCTCAATACAGCATGGTGTATGGTGATCTACATGAGATACAAAAAGATGTATCTCAATACATCTTCGCTCCGCCTGGATGCATGGTATATTTTCAAAGCAAACACTACTGCTGCTAATTCCATGTCATAGGTGGGATAATTCCTTTCATGATCCTTTAATTGCCTAGATGCATAGGAAATCACCTAATCATCTTGCATCAAAATGCATCGTAGACCATAGTTCGACACATCACTAAATACTACGAATGGCTTGTTCGGTTTTGGTAGTGCCAAAACAGGGGTTGTGGTTAATCGACTCGTCAATTCCTCGAAGATTCGCTCGCACCGATCAAACCAAATGAACTTAACGTCCTTCTAGGTCAATGTTATGAGAGGGCTTGATATCTTAGAAATTCCCTCCTTGAATCTAAGATAATAATTGGCTAACCCTAAGAAACTCCTAATCTCTCGTATAGTGGTAGGTTGTTTCCAATCCATCACCGCCTCCACCTTGCTCGGGTCCACTATGATTCCTTTTCTAGTTACCAAGTGACCTAAAAATGTTGCTTTTTTTTTTCTTTTCTTTTTTTTTATGGAAGAGTTAGGGTCAGTTGTCCAATAGTGGCCCCTCCCCAATTTTATTAATAACCCTCACTTGTGGCGGAGGAAAATCGTGGTTACAAATCAAGCATTTGGGGTACAAACTAAACCCAGCATGCCAAAAGAAAACCAAACCAGTAGAAATAAAAATAAGAACAACAAAACCTCAAGCAAAAGACAAAACAAGACTAAATAATATGAAGCGAAGGCATCTCGGAGTAGTCCATGCGAATAAGGCCAAGCAACGCTTGGGGAGTCTCTGTCACGTGGGAGAAAACTGTATCGCTACTAGAAGCCCCATGTTTGGCTAACCAATCTGCAACTTTATTTCCATCTCGAAAAACATGGTAAATTGAACAAGTCCTGGAACTCATAATATCAAGAACTTCTTCCCAAAAATCCTCAAAATACCAAACCCCACATCTTTTACTCCTCGACCAAGAAATAATAGTTATAGAATCAAGTTCAATTTTCACATAATTAAGGGATTGAGATTTACAAACCTGGAGCCCATGAAGGAGAGCTAAAAGCTTTGCCTGATTATTAGAACTTGTACCAATGAAAACAGAAAAAGCATGAATTAACTTACCATGATCATTTCTAATAATCCCACCCACACCAGATGCCCCCGGGTTACCCAAACTACTACCATATGTGTTCAGTTTAACAAAACCCGCCAGAGGCCATTGCCAATTAATAGCTTTGCAATGCTGAACAGGAGGGAAACTAGGCTAGACATGCAAACTCTCAAGTACCTGCAAGTCAAAACCAGAAATGTGAGAACTAGCATGCATATCACGACAAATAAGACTAATCCATCGACGAACAGAATGAATGATGTCAGAGGCAGTTTCAAAGCATCCCTCCATATGCACCAAGCAATGCCTCCGCTAGAGTCTCCAAGTAATAACCACCAGAAGAAAACCCACAATAATGCCAGTTTGAGATGATAATTTCGCACGACGAAACAAGTCTGCACTATGTCTTTCCAATTGTGACCGTTCAGAACACAAAGGCTAGCCCCAAAATGATGCCAAACAGTGCTAGCAATTTCACTTGCAAACAAAACATGATTCTGGTCTTCATAATGACCGTTAGCACAACAATCACAATGAGAAGTAATAGGAATAACAATACGGCGAAGATGATGATCCACGCTCAGGGCCATATACCAAGCTTTCCACATATTGATGGACATCTTAAAAGGAAGACTTTTATGCCACATCCAAGAATGCCCTTCAAGAGTGCCACCCCTAATACAAACAATATCCCAAGCCAACTTGGTGGAAAACAGTCCGTTATCATTTTTTGTCCATATCAGCACGTCCAAACCTGGCTTAGACTTACAAATATCCTCTAAAATACCGCCAGATTATTCGGGCCCACTAACTGGAGAATAAAATCCACATCCCAACTATTAGATAATTTGCAGTCCGTAACTTTAAGGAGAGGATTACCCACAATAGGCATATCATTAGCTAAAGGACCTCTCTCCCACCATTTATCATACCAGAAGAAAACATTTCCTTCTTTTAGGCGCCACTTAGTGTTATCCAAAACCAAAGGAAGAGTTTTAGCAATCATTTTTCAGAACCTAGTACCCTTAGTTGAATCAACCAGAGTCCAAGGCTTGGCACCCACATACTTACCCTTAAAAAAATTGGTCCATAAAGAATTACCTTGAATGAGATTCCAAGCAGAACTCACACTTACCGAGTTTGGCATACAGTTGATGGTCTTGAAAGGTCCCCTCATTACCATCCTCAAGTGATCCTCACGCTCCTTAGCATTTTGAGAATATATCAGGATATCAACTATGAACACTACCACAAATAAATCCAAAAATGACCAAAACACCCTATTCATAAGGTCCATAAAAGCTGTTGGGTGTTCGCCAACCCAAAAGGCATTACAATAAACTCGTAGTGAACGTACCTTGTCCAAAAAGTCATCTTTTACCTTCCTTAATCCTCAGTTGATGGTACCCCGATTTGAGGTCAATCTTCGAAAAGACTGTCGCACCTTGCAGTTAATCGAATAGGTCATCTATTCTAGGTAGTGGGTACCTGTTCTTAATGGTCACCTTATTCAACTCCTAATAATCGATACGCACCTAAGGGTTTCATCTTTCTTCTTCACAAACAGTACCAGTGCTCCCAAAAGAGAGGTAATAAGTCTAACGAACCCCTTTACCAATAACTCCTGCAGTTGATTCTTTAGTTCCTTCAACTCCATTGGGGCCATCCTATAGGGTGCCCTATGAATTGGAACAACTCCTAGTTTAAAATCAATTGCAAACTCTATTTTCCTGGCAAGGGGCATCCCGGGCAATTCCTCAAAGACTCTTGGGAATTCTGTTACTACTTGTAGTCCCTTCAATTCATTACACACTCCTTTTGTGAAAGTTAGATGCACTAGGTAAGCCTCAGGTCCTTTCACCAATTTCTTGTTAGCCTACATCGAGGTGATAACTTCGGGCATGGTGCATAGTTTACTTCCCTTAAAGATCATAGTCTCTGTTCTTGATACCTGAAAGGTTATAGTCCTCAAACGACAATCTATACTCACAAAGTGCCTAAATAACTAGTCCAACCCCAAAATAATGTCAAAGCCTAGTGTATCGAACTGTAACACCCCACTTGAAAAGCCCGTTAGGACACGACCTTAGCACCCATGATTCTAATTAGCATAGGATTGTGATTTTTATTTTAGAGTTATTTTTTTAGCATGAGAATCACACTTTGGGTTTAGTTAGAATTATTGGAAGAGTTCTAGTATTTTATTTTTAGAATAACTACCAAGAGGCCAATAGTGGTATGACACTTGGCATTTTTTTGGGCTAAGCAAAAAGGGCTAAATATGGATGGGTTTAGGGGTAAGCCCAAGAGTGTTTATTAAAGGCCTCAATCACTAAGGCCTTAGACCCATTTGGGATCTATAAGGTTTTAGGCCTTTTTTTTAAGAACATTAGAAATTAAGCCTAATATGTAGTAGGCATGAAGCCTTTGACTCTAGCTTAGTGAGAGTGAAGGCCTTTGGCCCAACCTAAAAACAACTTGTTATTTGGACCCAAACCTAGTAGGCCTTTGAGACCATGGATGAGCCCTCAAATCTAGACATAAGGTTTACACAAATGGCCCAACAAGCCCAACCATGAGGCCCAAGAGCCTCGTCTTTCATTTTTATCCTTCTATATGAAGCCCACATACACTATACCATTGGTTTTTCTAAGTCCAAGATGTACCACATGCCCCTAGGGTTCTCACCCAACTATGATTAAGCTTCTAACTTGAGTTAAGAAGCACTAATCATCTCACACATGATTAGTAACCACAAACCATGATTTTTGCATAATGTTTCTTTAAAATATTTTCTTCACACTTATGATCTGAAATTTTTGGCTTTTATTATTAAATTACATTGATCTTAGACTTAAAAGTTTAGTCTTCACCCAACACATTTCAATAGGAGCCAAGCCATGTCTGTAACACCCCGGTCCCGCAGGGATCAAAGAGTTACTTCCCTATAACTTAAAACTCACAATTCATCAATAACAAACTCTAAAATATAAAGTCATCAAAATACTATAAAATCTCTTAATACAATCCGTCAATTCTCAGAAATCTTCTATGAGTAATCCACTATGCTTAAATAATCATCTCATGAAGGCTCCATAATCCTGATCCTTAGCTGGACTATTCAAAATCATCTGAAAAATATATGGAGATAAGGGATTACTTATCAACAACTCAGTAAGCAGAGGACATATACTAGTGTGTAAATATGAACATTTACAGAGTTCAGAATGCAGAACAAAATATTTTCTTTCAGAATGCAGAATCAGAATATTATTTTCAAAATGCAGCATCAGAACATGTTATCAAAAATATTAAAGTGAAAGTTCAAAAATATTCATAATCAAAATCCCTTTGGCATAGCATAAACTGAAACATCACATCTTATCTTATCATATCAGAACAAATACCATGTTTAACCCCCATCGTAGGGTTGTAAAAATCCCGGTAGCTAACTGAGCAGAAACAGAATGTGAATTTTCCCCTTATTCATTCTTGGAGCCCCGAGTGTGCACATAGGAAAGACCACGCAGAAAACCACTTTGTTTCCCAACTGGATGCACCAGAAACAGAAAAACTAGTACCAACCCAAATAGAGGCCACCGTTTTACACCCATGGTAAGGTCAGAAAGGAACAAAAATAGAAACAGAATGTTATGCCAGAGGTTTTTCAGAAATCACATCAGATCATATCAGAGTACAAAAAATCTTCAGAACAAAACAAAATCATATCACAACATAATTTATGCACAAAATTCCATATTCGCTCTCTTTTTCAAAGTTCAGAAACAGAATGTCAAAAATAAGCTCATGTCTACACCAGTCATGACAGAAAATAATTTCTTCTTAAACAGAATCTCATGAGTAATGCAAAACAAATAACTGAGGTACTTCAAATTTATTTTCATAATCAAATATGTATATTTTCCAAAAATCAACCTACACTCATTTTATTTTAATGCAAAGTCTAGAATAGAAATCCCGCTTACCTGAATTTCTTAACTTTTTCGAAAATTTTTCTCAAAAAAGTCAAGCAATAATTAAGCGTCACCTATAAAATAATCACGTAATTATCGTAAATTTCCAATTAATCACGTATTTCGGTCTTTAATCATAAGCTTCTAAAATAACCTATTTAATTCCTCAAAACCAGAAATTTCATAACCTCAAATTATAAATCATCACTTTCTAAAATCATCAATATTGATTCAATAACTTTGACTGAAACATTTAAAAGTCTGACCTATTTATTATTGAAAACTAACTATAAAGTTTAATACTAGATAATATAATTATCTCAAAATATTTTAAAAATAAACCATAACTATTTTTAAATAGACTAAATCATATCTAAAGTGTAAAAACAACATTAAACCAATATTGTTTACTCTGAAAATAAATCTTTACTTAATAACATGTTAAAATACTTAAGTGATTTTTTTGTAATCATAATTATATAAGAGTTTACTAAGACAAAATAAAGTTAAAAGCACATTAATATAACATGTAGTAAAGGGTACTAATGTAATTTCACTTAATTCTTTAAAAACCAACATACTCGCTTAAAACAAATAAAGCTACATGGCAAGGGCTTACTCAAGGAGGAATCACGCGGAAGCGTGCGACGCAGCGAGGGGCTAGAAGCTTAGCGACGTAGCGGTGGTGATCTCGGTGGAGCACTGGAAACGAGAGAGAGTGAGAGAGAGAAACACAATGAAAGTATGAGTGAGAGACGGAGAGAGTATAGAGTGCGGAAGGGAAAGATTAAGCCTAACCATGGGACAGCGAGAAGGCGTGCTACTGGTCGGAGCTACGTGCGGTGGCATCCGACGTGCAACGTGGCTGAAAAATCGAGGGGAACAGGGAGAGGGAGAGGCCAGCGGGGGAGCTCAATGGATGGCTTGAGCAAGGACTGATCTGTTTCGGGAGTGGAAAAATAGGGGCTCTCTTATTTTTCGGTGATGGCCAGCAGTGGTTCTGCGTGGGTCCACGGTTGGGCTACGGCGTGAGGTCTGGGCAGTTTATGATGGTCACTGGCAAGTTGGGGGAAAGGGTCAGAGTAGGATAATCTGGTGGTGCCGCAGCAGTGAGAAAACTGAAGCGGCAGCTCTAACTTTAGGTGGAGGATGGCTACGGTTCTGTGTGCGACAAACCTTCTACGTTGGGCGGCTAAGTGTGCGGTACGGTGGTGCAAAACAGAGTCTTGCGTGAGGCATTGCAGCGGTGCATTGCTGTTACTGGGTGTTTCCTGGACGTGGAGGCAGTGGCTATCTTTCGGTGTTGGTGGTTAGCTGTGGAGGGGGGTCTGGTTGAGGAGGGAAGCAACTGAGCTTCAGTAGTGGGAAACCGAGAGGAGAGGGGGGAAAAAGGAGAACAGCTATAATAGTTTTTTTTTTTTTGTTGAGGATGAAGAACGTGTGTATATATAGATGGATGGATGACCAAAAAAAACCCCATAGATGAGAGAGTAACGTGCATGCAGATGGAAAAGAGTCGTGCGGGTGAGGAACTATTCATAAACCAAAATTTTTTCCAAGGTTTAAACAAACGGCCAAGATCTCCAAATAAAAAAAAAATCACTACTCTATCCATAACATAAAAACCAAAAAAATAAATAACCTAAAATATCAAGCTCAAATAAATAAAACCAACTTGTTTAAAAAAAATTTTATCTCCACCCATAAAAATAATATTCTAAAAATTTCTCCTGCCTTTTTCATATACTTAACCTGAAAATATATAAAAAAAAAAAAAAAAAAAAAAAAAAAAAAAAAAAAAAAAAAAAAAAAAACAAACTTGGCACTAGGCTCGAGTGTTACAATGGCAATGCCCAAACCACCACAAATTAGCACCTAGGAGCACCTCCATGTGCACTTCACCAAACCAGCCCTTAGCCTATGCCATTTCCACCATATTTTCAATTGTAATTGCACCATTCACACCTCATCTCATCACCCCAAGTTCAGACTTAGCATTGTACGAAATGGCTTCAAGAAACCAAACCAAAATCCAACTATTCCCTTAGGAGTTTAGTTGAAACCAAACCGAGGACCTCAGCAATTCCAAGAATTTCTGCTCTTTGTTAAGCAACCACCACATGCTACCACCCCTTCCCTCCAATCCCTAAGAGGTCCCTCAAAGTACTCATGAGGTTATTGACCAATTTTCCCCCCTAGAAATGCCAAAACCAATTGGCATTGGCTCAAAGAGCCACTCGGCAACCATCCCATTTCATCCCTTCCATGGCCTACTCCAAATAATCACTTGGCAACCAATCCCTCCACCTTCCACCA
Source organism: Juglans regia (assembly GCF_001411555.2). Classification (NCBI taxonomy): domain Eukaryota; kingdom Viridiplantae; phylum Streptophyta; class Magnoliopsida; order Fagales; family Juglandaceae; genus Juglans; species Juglans regia. The sequence goes on along the minus strand of NC_049904.1, from coordinate 15,467,660 downwards.
CTTTATAAAGGCCATCGAGAAGTGTCAGCATACCTGCAAAATAAAGCCATGGATATAAGAGAAAGAGATGACGAAATCTAGCTAGCCTGACCTCATTAGTCAAGCCACCCGATGGCATGTAGCATGACCTGACTTGCATTCTTTTCATTTTTGTTTTTATTTTATGAACCATGGCAGCATCTGCACCTATAAAACACAATGCAGTACCTGAAATGTAGAAATGATGAAGAGTTTGAATACTATTCACCTGCACAAGTGATGACCCAAGCTGAATCTTGCACCTCCATACTCCACCATCCACGTCAACCAATCCCAAGCCCATTCTTCATCCAAACCCATGCCCCTCAGCCTCCATGAAGCCCTATAAATACCTCATTCACCTCTTCCCTTCCTCACACCACTTCTCAAAGCCTTCTCTTGAGTTTTTAAGAGCATTGCAAATAGAGTGAAACCGAGTGAGTTTGAGAGAGTTCTTGAAGAGAGGTTGTGTTGGGAGCTCAAGGGCCACGATTTTTGTAAGTAACCTTACCCTAACCTTTGTTTAGTATTAGCATAGCATATTAGGCTTTAAATTATGGCATGGAAATGAAATTTTAATCGAGGATTACCATGCTAAGTGCAAACCAAGTCAATTTGGAGGTATTGAATGAATAAATTACTTTGGTTGAATTTCTAGCCATAGCATGTCTTGATATGATTTTATATGATTCACTAAAGTCTTATAATAATTTTTGAAGGTTTAAATTTTAGGTTGAAATCATGCCATAATAGGTTATAAATTCATATCTTGTGTTGATCATCAAGCATGTTTCGGTTTCACTAGAGTTAAGTTTAATTCATGAAGTTTTGATTAATTTGACTAGACTTGACTAATGAGCCTTTAGAAAAGCCTTGTGATTGTGATAGAAATATCATGCATATGCTTAAGTGTTGCGATAACCTGCCTAGGTTTTAAAACATCTCTTGGTAAAGAAAAGCTAGAAACAACATGCATATGCTTAACGGATGCTTTAGTGATAATTTGGCCTTAATATATGCTTAAGTGTTGGGATAAACTTGTTAGAAATAAGCCTAATATTTTAAATTTTCCCTAAGGTTATATTAAAGCTTGCATTTGAAGAAATTTGAGGCACACATGCATCCATAGAGGTTTTATACTTGAAATCACATTAGGCCATAAGGAATGCATGCCACGGGTTGAGCATTTTTAGCATGGTTTCCTTTTGAATATTGAAATTTTAAGGTCATAGATCATTTTAGAACATAGAAAATATGAGGTTTGTGAATTTTGGGACTTGATTGCAAATAGTAAAAATTTAGGGCTTTAGTGGCAATTTTGAAAAATCTAGGGGTAGTTTTGTAAATACAAGTTTTCGTACCCTTTTGATTATGAACATCTTACTTAGTGGTTCAAATCCTAATTTAGAATAACTTTATTTTCAGTCGCATCAATTCCCTAACTTGGGAAAATTTGTAAGCTAGCTTCTAACTTACACTTTGATAACTTATTTATGATTTATGTATAAATGTCACATTCATGATATAAATGTCATTTTGAGCATGAAATATCATATTATATGATACATTGAGTACTTGATTACTTACTTACATGACGTGCAATTTTTGAGCATGTTATATAAAATTGTCATTTTCCCATGAAGCATACTTTACAAATATATGTGATGAGAAATATTTTCAAGCATTGCATGAAAAAAAAAATTGTCACGACCCCAAAGACTAGGATACATAAGTATTATAGTGGAACTCCTATGTTCACTCTAGAGTGAATAAGAATGGAGTAGAAAACCCTAACTTAACAAAGAACCGTCAACGGGTTTCAAATGGATTCTTTTTAAAGAATGCCGGAACGAAGTTATTTATGACACTTAACGCTGGTGAGTGCATATGTTATTATGAATGTCATGATGTTATGATGAAATGTTATGTTACCAATGCATTCAGAATGAGTTTGCAGACAACGTAATTTCAATATGAATTGTACTACAGTCACTAGCAAGTATTCACAGTATATATGAAGAACTATGATGATACCATACATTATGATGTTAATGTTAAAGTTAATATTAATGATGCCTTTAACGATGATGAAAATATATGTTTTTGAAAAGATGAATTGGAATATGTTCTCTGTAAGAAAATGTGAATCAAAGTTTTCTGAAAATGTTTAGGACTCTGGATGGGAGACAAATACTGATTTTTCTACATAACATGCACCTCATGTTTTTAGGGTCGGTGAGGAGCAGGTCACTTATGACGACGTAGGTGTGTGTGACTTATTGACTCTTTTGTCGACGTGGCGTGCAATTTATTTTTCTCTGCTAGGGTTTTCGTGTTGCCATGGGGGCGTTGCTGCGCCTCATGGCCCAACCGTGTGGCCATTTGGTGGCTGCCGGAGGGGGAAGTCTTGCGAGGGGTCAAGGAGAGGGGTTAGGAGATGGATCTAGAAATGCGAGGGATGGAAAAGCAGTGAGTTCCTTATGGGGGAGTGGACGCTCTTTCACTCAGGCACTTCAACGGCCTTTATTGAATGTGAAATTCAGATTGCCTCTGAGAAAACCTGATCTGATTAATGGGGTTTTGGGATTCATTTTCTCGGATGTAGAGATGGATAGGGCGGTGGAGGAACTAAAGTTTGCATTGGTACTGAAGTTTGTGTCAAAGAGGCCTTCCATTGATGTTCTGCGACTTCAAATCATCAAGACTTGGGGATTTACGGAGGTGCCAATGATTAGTTTTATGGATAAGGTTCATGTGTTATTGCATTTGGCTAATGAGAAAGACTATCTGCATGCTTGGGCGAGGGAAGGTAGAATGGTTGTAGGCTGTCAATTCCGGTTGTTCAACTGGTTGGTGGATTTTGATGTGAATAAGGAATCATCTATTGCACCACAGTGGATTTTTTGGCCAGGCTTGCCGTTGCACTTATATTGTATGGACTGTTTGCAGAGTTTGGCTTCTCAGTTTGGAAAATTTCTTAGTTCTGATCATGCGACTTTATATCGTACTCGGGTGACTGGGGCAAGAATATGTGTGGAAGTGGATCTCCAAGATGAACCAATTGATGGTTTTCCAATTTTGGTTGGGAATAAGTAGCTTTGGTAGAAAGTTAGTTATGAGAAGGGGGCTTTTACTATCAGAATTTTTTTTGACAAGGGCATACGGCAGTTGTGTGCCGATCTGGAGATAGAGCAAGGGTTAATAAAAGGATGGGATGCGAGGACTAGGAAGGGAGCGTGTGGAGAATGTTTGGAAGGAATTGGGGCGGAAGGAGGCTAGTGTAATTTCGTCCAATGATTAAAAAAAAAAAAAAGGTATGAGTGAAATAGAGGCTGTTGTAGAAGAGGTTCAGCTAGAGGGTGTAGTAGTGCATGAGGGGGTGGGTAAGGAGGGGAGTGAGAGGGAGGAGAAAATCGTTCTGGTAGAGGATGGGGAGATAGTTCCATCGGAGGTGGTGGTAGTGAATGGTGAGCATAATAAGATGGTGGTGAAGGAGATTCAGCTACCAAACTGTCCCGAGGCTCCAACAAGGCTTTTTGTTTTAGAGGATGGACCTTCTGAAATGGTGAATACTGAAGAACAGAATAAAAGTGTGGGGCCAGTTGGTAGTGCCATAGAATCGGAAAGTGATGAGGAGGATGTTGAGGAAGTGTGGTGTGATGAAGATATTCGATTTTCACATGAGGAGTCTTTGGTGAGCATGAAAGAGAAAGGTGGGATCTGCCTAGCTCAACCCATTGAGGGGCAACAACCTCTAGTCAGGGGAAGGTGTCTTTAGACTATTCCTCTGAGCAGGAAGTTGGTGAAGTTTCAGGGTTAAGGGGTAAAGGGAAACTGTATGATTCGGATACAGAGCAATGCCTGTCATCAAAAAAGAATTTGGAGGAAAACATGCGGAGGAAAGTCCCAGAGGGTTCATACCCGTTCTCATAAGTTGGATTTATGATTGATACAATTTTTTTTCTGGAACCTTAAAGGGTTGGGCAGGTCTAGAGGAAGGCTAAAGAATTTAATTAAGAAGTTTAAAGTGGATATGTTTGTTGTATTAGAGCCATTTGCGGCTGAGGATCATATGGCAACACTGGGTTCTTTTTTGAGTTTCCAACATTTTCTTTCTAATGAAAGTAAGGGTGGTAAATTGTGGATTTTTTTGGAAGGATTTAAATGCCTTTGAGGTGGTTTCAATGACGATGCAGATGGTGTCAGGCTGGTTTAGTAAGGACGGACAAAGGATCATGGTGTCTTTTGTTTATCCGAAGTGTTCGTATGTAGATCGAAGGGAGCTATGGAGGAGTCTGGTAGAGACACAAGTTTTGGATGATCCTTGGTTAGTTTTAGGTGATTTTAACATCATTCGAGGGGATGCGGAAAGAATTGGTGGAAATCCATGGCCTCTTGTATCGATGGCGGATTTTAATGATTGTATTCATCACTGTGGGCTTGTTGATTTATCAAGTACAGATCAACTTATGTCGTGGTGCAATGGACATGAAAGGGTGTCGCATAGCTAGGCAAAGCTTGATAGATCTCTTATTAATTCAGCTTTCTCAATTTCGTTTGGTTCAGCTTGTCTTAAATATCTGGGTAGAAAGTCTGCGGATCATTGTCTGATGGTGGTCTATGTGAATCGGTCGTCATCTTTATATGGTCCGCCTCCATTTCGCTTTCAAAACATGTGGTCCTCGCATGAAACTTTTTTGTCGTGTGTGAAGGACCCCTGGTGTAGGATGGACATGGGATTGGGACTCTTCAAACTGGCTTCACGTTTGAAACGCACAAAAATAACGTTACGGGCATAGAATCGGGGCGTATTGGGGTGGGTAGGGCCGAAGATTCAAGCCCTGGAGGAACGCCTTGATGTTCTGGAAAGCTAGTTACAAGCTGGAATTTCAGTGGAGGATGAAGAGGATTGTTTGTCTATGAAGTTGGAGTTGCAGGTGTGGGATAAAAGAGAAGCTACTCGCCTGGGTTAGCTTGCAAAAAAGAAATGGTTAACTGAGGGAGATTAAAACTCAAAGTTTTTCCATTCTGCACTAACTCAGAGGGGCAAGAAGAGTTGACTGGATAGAATGGTGATGGACGATGGAAGGATCTTGGAAGGTGCAGAGGTGGTTCATGAGGAGGGTGCTAAATTTTCTAGACTCTCCTAGTGGAGATGTCCCTCATTGTGGCTAGCAACCTCTCAGCTTTAATAAATCAGCGGATTTCAGAGGTTGACAATATTTTCTTGTGTGCAGTACCGACGGGGGAGGAAGTCAAAAGAGCAGTATTCTCGTTTCTAAAAGAGAGTAGCCTAGGGCCCAACGGCTATGGATCAGAATTTTATATGGCTTGCAGGGATATTGTTAAGGAGGATCTCATCAGAGCAGCACAAGATTTTTTCCAGGGTACTCATCTCTCAAGGTTTTATTCCTCCTCATTTATTGTTCTAATTCGGAAGGTGGATAATCCTTCGAGTTTTGACAAATTTCGTCCCATCAGTTTGTGCTCGGTGGCTTATAAACTTTTTTCGAAGATTATTGTTTCCAGACTCACAACTTTTGTTCAAAAGTTGGTTTCACATGAACAAGGGGCTTTTATTCCGGGGCGTAGTATTTTTGAGAATATTTCGCTTGCACAGGAAATTTTCATTCTTTACATAAGAAAAGGACAGGTGGTAATGTGATGGTTAAGCTAGATATGGCTAAGGCCTATGACAGAGTTCATTGGGGATTTGTTTTGGAAGTGTTGAGAGCTTACAGTTCTCGGATTGTTTTTGTAAAATCATAATGAATTGGGTGGAGGCCCCGTGGTTTTCGGTCATGATAAAAGGTACTTCAAAGGGTTTTTTTCAGTCAGCAAGAGGATTGTGCCAGGGGATCCCCTCTCCCCTTTACTATTTATTCTTATAGAGGAGGTTTTGACGAGGTTACTACGTAGGAATTTTGAAGATGGTCGTATTGGCAAATTTTATCATCCACTTGGGGCGCCTTTAGTTTCTCATTTATTATATGCGGATGACATCCTTATATTTGCTAATGGTGGGAAGAGGTCGATAAAAAATTTGATAAAGGTCCTTGAGTTGTATGAGAATTGGTCGGGGCAAAAAATCAGTAGAGTGAAATATGCAGTTTTTTTATCCAAGCATATCTCACCTGCTTGCAAAAGGTGTTTGCTACATATTACAGGTTTCGTGGAAGGCAGTTTCCCAGTTACATACTTGGGCACTCCATTGGTTTCTGACAAATTGACGTCCCATGTATTGGAACCGTTGGTAGATAAGAACCGCAAGAAAATCACCGGTTGGAAATTTAAATTGCTTTCACAGGGTGGATGGTTGATGCTGCTAAGGCATGTCCTATCTAGTTTGTCCATTCACTTGATGTCGGTTCTGAATATTCCGTTGGGCACCTTCAATCGCATAAATTCTCTTTTAGCCAATTTTTGGTGGTGAGAGATGGAAGGGAAAAACAAGTTTCATTGGCATTCTTGGGGGATAGTGTGTAAACCAACTTCGAAAGGGGGTTTGGGTGTAAGAGACCTCAAGGAAGTTCAAAAATTGTTACATATGAAACTTGCATTCAGGTTACTCACCTTTAATAATTTATGGGCGGATTTGTTTAGGGCCAAATATGGTAGGAACAATCATGTTCTTGCCCGGATGGAGAGGCCAGCTGATTCAAGGTTCTGGAGAGCTATGCTTGTTACTATGCCGGAAGTTATGGATAATATGAAAACGTTGGTGTGTGATGGGAATTCCTCTTTTGGTTTGACAGGTGGCTAGCTTCGGGCCCATTGTCGGTAAGCATAGAGGTGATATCTAATATGAAGCTCTGCATCCGTGACTACTGGCAGCAGAATTCTTGGAACTCGAAGGTTTTACTGGAGTTGGTTGGAGCTGAAAAAACAATAGAAATTTTGCAGAATGTCCCGGTTGGTAAAATAGGTGTGGGTATTGGCATTTGGAAGCCAGCTCTTGATGGGAAGTTCTCAACAAAATCAGCGTGGGAGGTAGTGCGGAGTAAAGGAGAAAACCTGGTTTGGCATCATTGGTTGTGGCACCCTTTGCTACCTAAAAGAATCTCCATTTGTTTATGGAAAATATGGTTTAGATGTTTGTTTGTGGATGATAGAGTTCAGACTAAAGGAATACAATTGCTTGGGACTACTGTGTGCAGAGATGTCATGAGGATATGGATCATATTTTATCTACAGGTGAAGTTGCTGCAGAGGCGTCGAGCTAGTGCACTGTTGGGGATCCCGTTTCACTCTAAGTTGTCTCTTGGAAAACCAGAATGTCTAGCTGGTTTGTTTATGCCAAGAAGTCATCTATTAAAGGCCTGCTAATTAGGGTGATACCGTGTGTGATCACATGGTGCATATGGAAAAGAAGGTGCAAAGCAAGAATGGAGGGTGTGAATTGGAGTGCGGATCAGGTTTGGAAGCAAGTTAGATACTAGGTGAGTGCTGTGGTAGAAAATTCAAACGCCTTGTGAAAGCTCAAGCAGCCAGATTTGGAGATTGTGAGGGAACTACAATTTCCAAATCGTATTTCTTATGCGAGACCAGGTAGGCTGGTTTCATGGATTAAGCCTCCTTCCGATTGGGTTAAATTGAATTGTGATGGTAGCTGTCGAGGTAATCCTGGTAATTCAAGCGGTGGTGGTGTCATTCGAGACAAAGTTGCCTCGATCTTTTGGATGTCCAGTTAAACTCATCTTTATCTTGTTTTGGAGTCCCATCCCAACGATCATGGCAAAGTTGACATAGATTTGATTAGCTCAAATAAAATAGCATTGAGCATCTCATAGTCTAAAATCAAGTCTCCATCCCACATTCCGAATCCAAAAGTAATATTTTTCCTTGGGGAACTAGAAAATAACTCCTCAATTCCTAGAAAATCAACATAAGTAATTGGCTCAAAAGTTGTTTCGTATTCAATCCTCAAACTTTCACTACCATCTTCCTTTTTCATAATTTTCTATATTTTCAGAAAAAATACTTATCTCTTCCATGACTTCATCTTTGTCGGGATAGGTATCGTAAATCAGTGTAGGGTTCCATCCTGTGGAAGAATGTTCCTCTTCGGTGTCATCTTTCTCAATGTAGTAATCTCACTCAACCTCAGGCAACACATCAACGAAACCTTCAATTTGCAGAGCACTAAGAAATTCTGGTAAGTCAACTCTGAAGATAAACATTACCATCAAAGAAAATTAATCAAAAATAAAAGAGTTAACTAAAAATGACAATTAGGAAATAAAAATGATTGTTTTTGTGGTCGAGAAGGCCCTCATGGCTTTCATAGAAATAAGGTGGCACATTGTTTCACTGTCATGTTTCTTCGAACCAATACAGCAAAATCCTTTGATCACTGTTTCCTTATAATCTCCAAGAAATATCGGTCATCAAATTCTTTCTTGAACCTTTCCCACTAGATCCTACCCGTGGCTCCTAGTTCCAATGTAAGGAGTTGCCTCTAGGTATTCCACCACAAACCTACTTCTCCCTGGAGTAGGTAGCTTATAGTACCTTATGGTCCTCTGTGCACTCGCACACCTCAAATGTCCTTTCTATGTCAAATATCTACCTTTCTGCTCTCGTCGATCCCTCGTTTTCTAAGAATCTTGGGTAACGATGAGCCAAAAATGGCTCATACGTAGATCATCTTCCTTCTTCTTTGGGGTTTCTTACCGATTGGATTTGCATATGACGAGAACACTCGGCGATTGTTGTTCGCTCATATCTTGGGCTTCTTACTGATTGGATTTGCATATTGTTGTTCCATCATATCCGATTTAGTGCTTTAATTAGTACTTTGTCCATTTCTCCATTAAACAATCCTCCTTCATGACCACTCGGTGTTCGCTCTTGGTCGCACCATCATTAAAAACTGATACATAACCCAAGCTTATTACATATTATCCCACCTTACCATCCTAAGCATAGATCAGGCTTACTGCTAGAATGCTCAAACTATCATGCTATTTCACCCATATTTTCTAGTACAATCTTATACTTCTAAGAGTTGCCCAGAGTCATGCATAAAAGCATAGCTCTGATACCAAGTTGTGTCACCCCATCCCTCATGAAAGACTAGGTGAGGTTTCGTGCTGCCAAAAGGATGCTGGCCAACTGGTCAACACCAAGAGAAATTTTTAGGAGTGTAGTAATCTCCAAGGAAGTACATGTGTATCAAATTCGGTTGATGATAACACAACAAAAATATAAATAGAACATGTCATAGTAACAACGTAAATATGTATCTACCAGAAACTAGGCTTTATACAAAAAGGGGTTTCTCGCCCTTCATAACCTCAAAACATTATATTATCCAGGATACATAGAGTTAGTCTTCGTAAGCAGCCGCCTAAATTACAAATGAGCACTTGGCTTAGCAATGTACATGACGAAAGGCACATGGTAGCTATGGTGGGTACTGGTGCTAAGACAGGTCCTAGTCTTCTTAGTCAGGATTCGGGCGGGATTGACTCATCTTCCTCAGGCGTCATGCTAGAATCTAAACCTGCATCAAAATCTATGGTCTCGAGAATGAAACCATAGGTAGGTTAGACAATTATGACAAAACCGTTAATGAAAGACAATGCTATTGAATATGCACTAAAACGTTTCATGTATGTAATACCCGGACCCAATCATGTTCAAAATTTTTTTTTATTTGTTTATTTTTAGTTCATTGTATTTTATTTTTATTTTCTTCACACGTTATTTTTATTTTCTTTCCGCACGTTTTATTCTTTCCGTCTATATTTCTTTTTATTCCCGTAAGTTTTTCCTCTCGTCCACTCCATGCACACACACATGGCACATCCGCGCACACATCTCTGTCTCGGCTCTCTAGGGTTTTATATTTTTTTTTTTTTTGGTCGCCCTTTCATCTATATAATTGCACGTTCTTCATCCTCAACGAAAACCGATAGTTGCCGCTTTTTCTTTTTCACACCTCAGCCTCCATCACCCACTATAACCTCTCATTCACAACCCCTCTGTGTCATTAAATGGGAACCAGCTCCACTCACACGGCAACGACACCACAAGCCGCCAGACCCGCCCGTTGACCCATACTCCTTAGCCATTCAGCACATAAATGCCACTATCCACCGTCGTCCGTCGAAAGCAAAAACCGGAGCTACTCTGTTTTGGAACCATGGAACAGAGCATTGTCGCTCAAAGTGAGAACCATGCCTTGCCTCAGTTGGGCAACGACGCCACCGTCAGCAGCATCAGACGACGCCGGAAAGCAAGCCTCCGCCGCCCAGTGACGTCCAGCACCACCGTCCGAAGCCCCACGCAAGCCGCGTGATGCGTACAACTCTCTCTCCCTCAGTGTTATTCCACCGCAAGCCACTACAAACCACCGTCTTTCGCGTCGGGAACCACCGTAAAAGCAGTAGCAATCACTGGCTGTGAGACCGTCGTCACCCCGTGCCGATTGTTGAGGCCTTTGACTCTCATCCATTTTTTTTTCTTTTTTACCCTCACGGTTACTCTCTCTCACTCTCCGTGCTCTCTCGCTTATCACCCTATCTCTCTCTCATTGTTGGTCTCTCTCTCTCGGTGCCCCACCGCCATGACCACTGTTGTCCACCGGCCAACCCTTTGCCCTGCCACACGTTTCACTTCTCTCTCGGTGAGCCTCCATGCAGTTATTAGTTGTGTTTCTTTTCATAGTGTTAATAGGATAGTTTACGTGCAAAATTTTTTCTTTTCAAAGTGTTAACTTGATAGTTGAATTTTATTGCCAGTTTTACCCCTATAATTTCTGGAAATATGTTTTCGGATGAAGGGTATTTATTTATTTAATTTTTGTTGTTGTGTTGAAATGAGTTTTGGTTTTTAAGTCTCATAAAACATTATTTTTGTGTAGAAAATATTTTAATAATATTGTTAACTAAATGAAGTAAACCTATTTTTTTTAAGAGAGGAATTTTTCATGGCGTATTTTATAAGATTTTTAAAGTAGTCTAAGTATTTTATTAATTTATAATACGTTGTCGGTACTTTAGATATTTTAAACATTACTTTTTATTGAGTTATGTAATTGTCTTAACACTTGCTTGATTAAGTTCTTATTCGGTACGAATTTGTTTAGGTGGATATTGATGGTTTTGAGAAAATGACGGTATTTTGTAAATTATGAGAATTTTAGGTTTTGAGGAAATAAATAGGTTATTTTAGAAGTTTAGGATTAAATATCGAAATAAGTGGTTGATTGGAAATTTACGGGAATTACTTGATTATTTTATAGGTGACGATTAATATTTGTTCGGCATTTTTGAGAAAAATTCTGAAAAGCTAAGAAATCCAGGTAAACGGGGTTCATATGCTAGACTTTGCATTAAATAAAATGAACTCAGGTCCCTCAGGTCCTTTTTGAAAAATGCGCATGTTTTGCTATGAAAAGAAATCTGAAAACAACCTCAGATATTTGTTCTGTAGTACTCATGAGATTCTGTTTAAGAAGAAAGTATTTTCTGTCATGACTGGTGTAGACATGAGCTTATTTTTTATATTCTGTTTCTGAACTTTGAAAAAGAGAGCGAATATGAAATTTTGTATATAAGTTATGTTTTTGTGATCTGATTATGTTCAGTCCTCTGTGTTGATAAGATGTGGCACTTGAAAAACCTTTGACATGATTTTCTGATTCTGTTCTGACTCTGATTCTGATTCTGATATGGTGATTTTGATTTTGTTTTGCTCTGATATGCGGCCCTGTCACGGGATATAATAGTGACCTCTGGCCCTGTCACGGGATACAATAGTGACCTATGGCCCTGTCACGGGATATAATCGTGACCTATGGCCCTGTCACGTGATATAATAGTGACCTATGGCCCTGTCACGGGAGATAATAGTGACCTCTGGCCCGCCACGGGATATAATAGTGATTTTCTGTTCTTAGTGCAATCACTTTGGTAACACGGTGATTTATGTTCTACTTGGCTTTCTGCAGGATGCACAACCCTACCACGGGGGTTAAACATGGTCTCTGTTATGATATGATGCTCTGATATGATATGATAAGACAAAAATGTTCAGTCATGTTGTGCCAAAGGAGTCTTTGAATATGAAAAGTTGGTTTCTGAATATGAAATATTTGAAAAGTCGCTCTGATTTTCTGATAATATATATTTTTTTAGATTTGCATATTGATACTGAAATGTTTTGTTTCTGCATTCTGAACTCTGTGAAAATGCTCATGTTTACACACTAGTATATATCCTCTGCTTACTGAGTTGTTGATAACTCACCCCTTATCTCCAATTATTTTTCAGATGATTTTTGAATAGACCAGCTAAGGATCAGGATTATGGAGCATCGGTGAGATGATTATTTAAGCATAGCGGATTACTCATAAAAGATTTCTGAGAAGTGGCGGATTTTATTAAGAGACTTTGTAGTATTCTGATGACGTTATATTTTGGAGTCTATAAATATATTGATGAATTGTGAGTTTTAAGTTATAGGGAGTAACTTTTCGATCCCTACGGGACCGGGGTGTTACAATGTAAGTATTGGAAGAACAAGCATGTGCGTGGGGAGGTATCACCCTCTCTCTTATAGCTATGTGTATCCTCAAAACCTGTTGAGCAATCACCTTCTCAGTGAAAACATATATATAGGCATGGCGAGGAATCACCCTGTTAGGACGTAGCCATTTCTTTATGCAAAATAGACAAAATCTCAATTATTCTATTATGGCAAGGAGTTACCATCTCTATATAATGGAAAACCTGTAAAACTAGTATTGGGTTAATTGTCATTTTTTGCTCATAGGCACACATTTCCACAGTTGCTCATAGGTGCGCACACACACACACTTGCTTATAGGCACACACTAAAACTTGTTGCCCCGGGGATGCTACACTACCTGGTCACAACCAACTTGAAGACACTGGCACATGATATGCTAGGCGATCCCACATCTCGACTATTAGTTGAGGCTAAGTACGACATTGTTCCACCCCACGCCCCAAAAGGCATTCTCCTTCTCTTGTGATGTACGTGGCAACGCTTCGCAGAATGGTCCCGAGGGATTCTTTATCCCGTAGAATGAATATAGACTCTCGTTGACTCCACAAAGAAATACACGCACACACTCACACACACTGGTATCCAAGGCTCCCACACAAAGTTTCATCATCAATTGTAGAAAATATTAAAAGCATCGAAATCAGTGAGTAAATATAATTAGAAACATAGTTCTTGAAACATTTATTTATGTTTTTAGAAATGGGGGAAAATATTACATAAGTGATACAATGCCTCTCACACAAAACATTCACCCCACATTACCTAGCACTGTCTTAGAAGCTAACCTACCTTCCTAGGTCAGAAGTTTGCTCGTTGCCTCTCTACTCCTTACTTTCTGCAGCAGTCGCCTTCTCGAGCTCTTTAATAATTAAGGTATCAAAAGTGAGGTCTTGTCCCACTTCCAAGTCCTTTAAATAGTGTGGGGATGTTAGATATCTTCTCCAATGTATCACTAACTCCTAATATGCTTGGATATGAGTCTTTCATTCTTGTATTGTCATACCATAGGATGATAGAGACAGGTGATCAGGGCATGCTCCGCACACCCAATGGTCCGCCAACTCCTAAGTTTTTCTTTGAATGAGGGTCCTCCACATGGCATCGGGCCATGCTTTTGGGTCCTGACGACATGATTTGTCGCGCCTTCACCTTTAAATGTGTAGCCTCTCCAGATGTGACCTCTCAAATTGAGTTTGGGCTCCTGCATACGTTGCTGGCACTTCTCCGAACTCTTTCGTGTTATCCCAAAAAGTTCTCGTGTCTGGTTGTGTCAGTCGTTGTCCATAGCTCTTCTTTGGCAAGTGATCCTTTCTCGCCTTGGGCAGGTAGCTTGTAACTCGCCCGACCTTGTCAGTCCCTTTGGCTCCTTATTCTCATCCTTACGGGAGACGACTTCTCTAGCTCATCTACCATGGCTGAGTTCCTCATCTTTTTCCCACTCTGGGACATGTCAACCAGATTTCCATGAGGTGTTTGCTCGCCCAGATGTTGGATACACTCGATGTCTCATGCTGCTAGTTCCTAAGACGATTGGAGCGTTTCTCGTCTTTGCCTTCCCTTAAACTCCATGAATGGTTTATCCCCTTTTACATTAGGTAAGGCCTCACAAGTTACATGCAGTTAATTAAGTCTCTACCACTCGTAGCTAACTAACTTTTAGAGAAGTTAACTAACCATTCTATTAGGAAACTCTTTAATAGAGTGTGGACATCCTCTCTTTTTCTACAGTTTCCTAGATCAATCATTTTAAACCCTCGATCTTGAAGTATTGAATTGTTTTAAGAGACTCTAATAGCCTTTGAAACGAAGTAGAGGTGCAATCACAACAACCTAACGTGGGGTGTAAGATGAGCAAAGATCCGGGCTTATGGAAATTCTACTCCGCTTGAGGTAATTTGAATTAACCTACAACTACCATTGTCAGCTTGCTGCTCTGTCTAGCCCTCTACCAATGTCTTCTTTCTATAGAACATGGCAAGTCCTCTTCTCCATCCTACCCCTTTTCTTCCTATCTTTCTTACCATTGTTTATCTCATTCATATCAATCAATTGTCTTTCCTTACACTTATCATTTTGAACCAAAAACCTTCCAACACGTAGTCAAGTTTCCTCAATCGCATCAAGCATGGTTGCAAAAATCAAAGCCTTAGAAAACAACTAAATCTGAACCTTAACTTCCTTAACTGATGTGAAAATATCTATATGCTCCAAATGGGTGTATAAGATAAAATATAAATTTGATGGAAGCATGGAACATTATAAGGCTAGATTGGTTGCCAAAGAATACACTCAAGTTGAGGGACTAGACTTCCAATAAACCCTTTTACTTGTGGCTAAGCTCCTAACTGAGAGATGTGCCTTAGCCATAGCAGCAGCCCAAAACTGGTTTTCTTCACCAATTGGATGTGAATAATGCATTCTTTCATGGTGATTTATAAGATGTGTATATTGAAATTCCTCTTGGATTCTCTTGCAAGGGGAAGAACTTAATTTGATTCTGGCTCTAGCAAAGGCTACAAGCAAATCTACCTAATGCATCTCTATATCTATGCATGCAAGGTAACAAAATACTAAAAACTAAAAATACTATGAAAAGAAAGAAAAATAATAATGTAACAAGCTAAAAGAGGGAACAAAGTTACCACCTTTACAGTCTGCTGAATAAATTACTTGTATCGATTCTTTAACTGTCTCCCCTGCAACAGTGCCAAAAATTGATTACGGCCAAACTAGTACGCGGTGTTACAGTATAGTTCAGGGTGTCGATCCATAGGGAGTCGGAAGAAACACAACAAGACGCAAGCTTAAAAAAATATCAAATTATAATATGACAAGAATCTGAAAATTCTACCTAAAGCACGTAATTAAAATGAGATTAGGGTATGGATAAGAAGGCAAGTAAAACTTTGGGCTTCTATCAACCAGATCCAATACTCTGACTTTTTCAATCCAAACTATATATACAATTAAGAATTATAGCACCAAATTCCTAATTAGAATATATGACATTATATTCATTTGCTTTCTCAAATTTAATTCTAGAATCTATTCTCTCTTTACAAACCACAATTTTCATATATAAAAATGAATATCAGATCTAAAGACGATACTATGTTCTCAAACAATAATGCAGCAAAAGATCACATCAATTACACGAAAAGCCTATTTAAGTCACAATAGCTCAAAAAAATCAAACCATAGCAAGATTTAATATAATTGTTTCAAACTTATAATATCAAAAACAAATAGAGAATTGAATCCTAGAATCTTAAACAATAAAACTTAATCTATAAATTGAAATATAGTCAAAATATTTTTACCAATCAATTTTCGCCCTAGACTTTACCCAAAATTTAGTTCTCCATAGAACTAACAAATAAATAAAAATAGTATTTTTCTCCTCTCTTTAGAATTGAGCCATCTCTCTCTAAAAAACTCTCAATTTCGTGCTAACGATATTCTTATATAGAGTAGGAAAGAAACCATAATATCTTCATGATTCTTGCATAAAACATCGCCTAAATTTTAGGACTCAGCTTAGCAGCCACATACATACTTCAGGAGTTTGAATTTAGAAATCCTTATTAGAGACAAATTTGTAACCCTTTAAGATAGCTTTCCAACACATCAAGCATTACATCAATTGAATGTGTAAGTGAAAAGTTATGATCAAAACACTAAGGTATGTTCAGGCTATCTCCTAGAGCATTTTGTACTCTGATCCGAATTACTCTCAAACCCCATCATTATCCTTATTTGAAAAGTCCTACACTTATTGAAAGTTTTTAGGTTGTTCCAACATCTTGCCCACATGAAAATCCTCATTTGAATTTGACTAGGCTTTGACTTACTCTTTTATAAACTTTGAAATTAAACATAAAAATATGCTTAGGAATATCCCAAAGTAAATAGAAACTCAATTCAAGAATACACATTAATTCTTAAGATTTCTATTCACATTTTTGCATTTTTGTTCAATAATAAGGTATTTAGAGTGCACTTTCGTACACTCATCAGGCTAAATTGGTTGCCAAAGAATACACTCAAATTGAGGGACTGGACTTCCAAGAAACCTTTTTACTTGTGGCTAAACTCCTAACTGAGAGATGTGCCCTAGCCATAGCAGCAACCCAAAACTGGTTTTTCTCACCAATTGGATGTGAATAATGCATTCTTTCTTGGTGATTTATAAGATGTGTATATAGACATTCCTCTTGGATTCTCTCGCAAGGGGGACAACTTGGTTTGTAAATGCAATAAGTTATTGTATGGCTTAAAGCTGGCATCAAGGTAGTGGTTTTCAAAGTTTTCTTGTGCCTCACTAGAGTATGGATTTATACAGTCATGAGCAGACCATTTTTTATTTACATATAAACTAACAAAACTTTCACAAATTCTTCTAGTGTATTTGGATGATGTGATTGCACAGCAGGAAACTATGTAGAAGCTATTGTTATTTGAGGAACTTCCTTGATGATATATTCAAGATTAAAGACCTATCAAGTTATTATATGTAGGTTTCAATTTCAGATGGCCCTTTTGGAGTACGACTTTTATAACTTTACATTAACTTGTAAAGCTAAAGGGAGAACAACTGCAATAAGAGCTTCTAATCACTTAGAGTTGTCAATAGTAAGTAACTTTTTGAGCTATAGACTAACATTTCCGCCATTGAGAATGGCATTGATGGGGAGGAAGAAGGAGAAGATTGTTATGTTAGAAAATCTCAATTCAAACTATCTCATTTCATCCATATCTTGTGTAATTAACTCCTCAACTTGAAAAAACCCATCTCCATTGTGGACTCGAATGGGTCTATTGTTAGTGGTGGTTTTTCTAAGAGAGGAAAAGCTTCCATCTTGCCCTAGCAACAAGAAGATCATATAATCCAATGGGCCGATTCTATTATTTTAGGGTGAGAGAAATGGACTTCCTCATGAAGGGTTAACGCTAGTTTTCATAAGAAGCCCATCAAGACTAAGTCTGAATGTCTCATGTTACAACTATAGTAATGCCATAAATAAAATGATCACACAATAATATATGGCAACATAATCAATATTCACGATATGCACATATACACATTAACTCCCACTAATGAAGTACAACAAAAGATAAAAACAACCCCATATTGGTCACATCTCCTGAAATATTTTTGGGGCAAAACCTTTTGTTAGTGGATTAGACAACATGTGTTCTATGAAAACGTGCTAAACAAAAATATGAGACTCATCTACTTTCCCTTTAACAAACAAGTATTTTATGTTAATATGCTTGGAGCGTGAAGAGCTCCTAATATTTAGAGAGAAAGAAACTACTCTAGAATTATCACAACATATCTTCAACGGTCTCATAATGGTATTCACAATACTGAATTTTGAGATAAAATTTCATAACCATATAGCCTAGCATGTAGTCTCATCACGAGCAATATGCTCTGCCTCCATAGTTGAGGAAGTTATAATTGTTTGCTTGACACTTTTCCAAGAAACAGCCCCTCCTGCCATCATGAATACATAATATGAAGTTGATCTCCAGTCATCTAGACAACTTGCAAGTATATGAGAGATATCCAATCATAATCAATAATAAAGCTCGTAGCAACAACAAGAAGATTGTTGATTGTTGACTTCCATTGAGTGTTGACTTCAATATGACGTATGAAGATGGAGATCAAGATTGTTAAGTGTGACACGACGGATGGGAGAAGAACATACGGAACTCAAAGTGAAGTGTTGTGTTGTGAGGAAACCCTAAGTGTAAGAAGCTGTCGTGGGTTGAAGAAGATTGGGTTGAGTATTGGGCCGTGCGAGTGAAGGGCTGGGTCATCAAATGAAGAAGCAACCTGGGCCGTGGGCTGTCTGAGGGCCCAACATCTATCTTAGTTATATTTGAGTTTAATCCAGTATTGTAAGGGCCATGAGCCCATTTAGAATAAGGACTTCTTAGTAATTTACTATTTCTACTATATTAACCTGTACGAGGGTAATGGGAGGAATCATCTGGAATATTATTCTGTTACACTTTATTGGAGGTGCTTTCCCTCAAAGAAAGCATGGCTCACTGTTCATCTATCCATTCCATCCCATTGAGAAAATACAGTTATCCGTATTCATCACCATCAATCTACTTTCTATTTTATTCTATACTGTTACATTAAGTTAGAAAATTCGACTCAAACTAGCTCATTTTGTCCATAGCATGTGTAAGTAAAATGGTTGACTAGAAGAATGCATCTCCGTTGTGCACTCAAATGGGGTGTAGGTAGTGGTGGTTTTATTAAGAGAGGAGAGACTTCCCCCTTGCTCGAACAACAGAAATGATAGAATTAATGGGCTAATTCTATTATTTTAGTAAGGAATTTCCTCGTGTTAATATTTTTCGGCCTATTCCATTATGGGCCCAAGACTAATATAAGACTTACGTAGTTAACCTGGATTTTTTTTTGTGTGTGAAATCACTTTTGTAATAGGTCCCAGGGAATATTTTGTAATAAATCTAATTTATGAATAAAACAACATTTTGTATGAAATTCGTATTGAAGAGTAGTTGTTTATTATTAGATGAGAGCTACAGTAACAAACAGTCACATAAGTAAACTTACAAACTGACATACTTTCATATGATACATTAGGTTTGCTTTAAAGTAAAAGTAGGTTTAGAATCTAACATATACCACATGATCAAGTCACGTCAATTTGTGGTTATACTTTTGTGAAATCTCTTTGTTACTAAAACATTTCTCTTATTAGATTTTAATGAATATGCTTTCATAAAGTTTTTGTTTTTTGCCAACAACGTAGAGTGTAGGTTCTAATATGATTATTTTGTTCGATTCTAGATGAACAAAACAAATATTATCGATCGAGGATGCGACTACATACATTCAAAAGCCGCAGAAGAATGTGAAGATTCTTCAAGAACAACTTTGCAAAGTTGAAGCATCATATAACTTATATGGAGGTTGATGTTTCATTTGATGTCCCTAGGCAGAGGTTGAGCTGGCTAAAATTGAAGTAGGATGTGAGTATGGTATCTCGCATAACTCTTGCTATAAAACTTGGATAAGGTAACATGTTTCTAATTCCTTGGTACAACTATCAATGATATGATCAATACAAACTCATAAACAACTACAGCATCAGAGTATTACAGTTAAAGAAATTCTATTTGCAGTCCTCAAGTGGAGACTGCATGTACAAGCACATTATTAAATGAGAGAAAATATCATTTTAAGAGGGATAATTTTGTAATTTTAAAAAATTTTAAAGTTAAAATAGCCTAGACTTGTATTACAGTCCCCATTTGAGAACTGTACCTAGCATTGCTCTTACAGCTATGTTATGTAAACAGACATAGAATCAACAACTCAAACAATGTACAATTGGAGGATTGCCCAATATGGCATAATGTAATCCCACTATATATGAGTACTTGTCCTGCAACTTTCCTCAATCTGTACACGTACTTTCACAAGTTTTAACAGATATCTATAGTTTGAGAAATAATATTTGCAGTGCAAGGGCTGCACATTTTTAAAAAAAAAAATTGAGTAAAAATGAGGTCTACATGAATAAATTAATTTTTTTAAAGTGAGCCACACTCTTTTTCAAAATAAGGACGCGATGCTTACATAATTCATTATTATATCTAGTATTACTCCGTTCGTCCATTTCTTGTATACTCTTTTTGTAATTTCAGGGAGTTTAGGGTGAAAAACTTGCAGTCCAGCATACTAGCTAGGGAGTTTAGAGATCATTAATGGTATGTAGAACAAGTGAGTGTCAATATTGTTTCTTACGTTGCCCTCTCTATATTTCCTCCTAAATGAACTGCTTGTTGAAATTCAGACGTTCTAAGAATCTTTTGTTCCAATGACATTCTAGGTATTCCAATTCCTTCTTGCATAACTTTTTCCTTTGTTTGTCTTTTTTAAGGTTTCCAAATGCCACGTCCCAAACCAAACTGCTGTATAAAGACCCCATGTTATATGTGTCTCTTGAATTCATGGAACTAAATAACTTCATCCCCAGTTTCGGAAAGAATTAAATTAATGCAGCCGATTTTATTTTATTTTTGATTTTGTGAAGAAAAGTACCAAGATTTCATGAAAGTAAACTTATAAACCGATATGATTTTATGTGATACATTAAATCTATTTTACAATAAAAATAAATTTATAATCTGACGTACCACGTCAAATCTTACCGAGTTCTTTATAGTCAAAGCATTTCTCTTTTCTAAAACTACATCGATTCATCATAATAAACAAACATGGTTCTATTATTGATAACGGATATATTTAATAACATGCCTTTAGGAACAAATTAACACAAAAAAAAAAAAAAAAATGAGAGAATGGCATGCCACCCTATAGATAAGAAGACAAGTTACAAACACGATCACAATCGATAACTTCTTCAAAATTCCGAAAATTCTGCCTTTCGATTCCAAAATCTTACACTCATTTCTCAATTTTTACAGCCCTAACTTCAGGTATGAAATTTACTCCAAATTTTCTTTTCCGAGAGAAAAGAAAAAGAAAAAAACAAACAAACAAAAAGAAAGAGGACACCATCTCTCAAATGAAAGACTCATCTTTCATCTCTGAGCTTGAAATTCCATCTTGTTCTTCCCATCCCTCTCCAATACCAGGTCTGCACTCCAAATTTATAAGTGTTAGTCACAGAATCCTCAATGTATAAGATTTTCAGAAAGAAAACGAAGATTCAAAAAAAAAAAAAAAAAATTGCCAATAGTAATCACTGCTGTCTGGCTGCAAAAAAATAAATAAATAAATAAAACTGATAAATTTAAAGCTTATTTATGCTTTCATTCTAAATATTTAAAAAGCAAATTAAATGAAGGGAACAAATAACTGTAGAACAAAAATAATTTTACAGAAATTTGAACAGGCTATCTAATCAATTTCCTCTGTTCAAGGCCCCAAACAATAATCAACAGTATAACCCTTCATTTTCCAATTCTTTAAACCTCTGGTTTTGCAGTAGCCAAACAGAGGAGAACAACAAATCAGAAGAAACCCAGAAGAAGGTTGCCCAACAATGAAGAACATAGAACCAGAATCAATAAAAAAAAATTTAAAATCAGAGGGAGAGTGAGTACCTTGAGGTTTACAAACTGGAGGTTTTTCAAAGAGAGAAAGGGAGAGCTGTTTATGAGCAACACCAATATCAAACAAAATGAGCCCTGAAGATGGATCGTTAACAATGATATCCTTAACCGGAAGCCATAGAAAGAGTTCTTCCTGAGACAAGCCCTCCAACCCTTTAAGCCCACCAAAGCTGAGGTTAGCCCGAACTATGCTTTCAAAGAACACTCTGGTCTCGAACTTGGCCAAGCATGGCTGCTCCAGGTGCACCTCCAGAAGACCAGTTTGGTCAAGAGTGTATGTTTTGACGTTTTCTGGGAAGAGACCAGGTGGGAGGCCTTGGCTTTGGAGGAGGTCGTGGAGGGAAGAGATGGCCGTGGGAGGAAGGAGGAGGAGGAGGAGGAGCAACAGAAAGAGAGTGAGGAAAGACATGACGGTCAGAGGCAATTGTACTGATCACAGAGCTGGGGTATGATTTTGGTCCTTGGAGTAGGCTTTAGGTTTAGGTATTTTTAAAAGTGATTTTATGTTTATGTTTTTCGAAGGTTATTATGTGAAGTGGGGGCCATAATTGAATGGAATGTATGTATTATAGGTTGGCAACCCACCTCGGACACCAAATTACCTTTATAAAATGTTCAAGAAAATGATGTTTCCACCACTGAAATGACATTTACAGTCATACGAGTTTATAGCAATTTACCATGTCATTTTTTTTTTTTTTTTTGGGAAAATGATAGTAGTTTCCGTGATTTTGTTTTTTCATTTTGATATTTTATGTTCTTTTTAAGAGAAATATTCTAATTATAAAATAATTAGATAAAATTAATCTCATAAATTGATGTGATTTGTCAAATTGTAAAGTTATTTTTATTGTAAAATAGATCTGACAAATCACATGAAGTCACATCAGTATATATAATTATTTTTGTATAATCTATTTGTAGTTATAGCACTCTTCTTTTTTTAATAATTAAGGAATTGATTTTTTAAATATCTTAAAAAAATTACAATTTGCATTAGGAATATAAGCTAGGCGACATAGCAGCAGGATCATTTTTTATCTAAATATATTCTATAATTTGAAGAGAGATAGACACAATATATGAATTTCACTGTATTAAATCCTAAAATCTATATTATCTATAAACAATAATTAATGTACTAAAATATATAATTTTATATTTATACCATAAAATTATGGGTAAATCGTAAACTAGAATGAATGGAGAAGTGATGTAATTATAAATTTTTGTTATAAAAATAGATTTATATAAGTTAATATAATTTTATATGATATTATAAATATATTTTAAAATAAAATAATTTTATAGCCTAACATATCAGGTCAAATTACATTAATTTATATATTAATGACTTGTTTTGCATATTGTTAAGTTATGAAGAGAGGAGGAGAGTACCACAATTGGTTACGGGGGGAAATTGTTGGCTGTGCATGAGAACTGAAGTGAAGTGAAAAGGCCAAAAGGGAATCCAATGAATGTCACGAGCTAAACAGTTGTGTGTCAGAATAATACAAGAAGGGAAGCTGCTCGTCTCGTTTTGTGATCTGAAAAACCACGAGCCCGGCAACTTTAATTTCCATTTAAAATTAAATCAATTCATCATTTTCTTTTCTTTTTCTTTTATATATTATATATATATATATATATATTAGGAAATAACTCGGGTGTGTTAATTTCAATGTGTACCTAATATAATGATTTAAATAAAAATAAAATAAAAAACTCAATAACTTATTTATCTAGAAAAAAAAATAAAGATTAAAAAAAATATAAACTTCAGCAAAATAAATAAGAGTATTGGTCTGTATCCATATTAGATTACCTATTTACTTTTTATATAATAATAAAATATTATTAATTTTTTATTTAAAAAATAAATAAAGAAAATGAGTATACTGTCAGAACAAAAAGAATATAAAAAATAGACGTCATTCACATGCGTCGTGAGGCTATTAAAGATATTTTGGTAAAATAAGATCCTATATTAAATTCTATAAGGAAGTTACACGTCAAATGGTCAAGAGTTTTAAGAGTCTTTTGATAAAACAAGACTTAATGGATCTAATAAAAAAACAAAAAAAAGTTAACGAAAAAATAATAAAAATTATTATTTACAGTTAGATAATCACTTATTATAATAGAATATATATATATATATATATATATATATATATATTATATATTATAAAGAATACCTCAAATACGGAGCTTTCACTCTCAAAGACATCATCAAACAACATTTTGGTGCAACGATCAACTTGTATTGGTAATTTCCCATTGTAAGTTTTCAATTATTTAAATTCGACTCTTATATTCGATTATAAAATATAGAATAATTATATTTTTAAGTCAATGTGTAGAACATATTTAACAAAATAATTACATGCCATAATTTAATTTAAAAGATAAATTTTTAAATTTAAATCTTAATATTCAAATATTATAAATGATGTCCTGTATACACCGACTTGAGAATATAACAACTATAAAATATATAAATTTGCTCTAACATCATCTTATATTCAATTTATGTGACCTACCGTGGCATTTGAACATTTTAATATTGAGAGCCCTCTAAAATCTCAAGAAATCATTAAAAATTATTTTTTAAGTTTTTGATTAAGGTAAATTTTGTTAAAATCAATGTTTTTTCTTCATTAATTCTTTTAGAGTAGTACAAGCTCCAACTAGATACGTCATGTGTAGGCCATTTGTATAAAAGTAATTCTCACTAAAAAATAATGATTTTTTTATATTTTTTCAATATAAAATCTACTTTTTTTCACGTAAATTTGTACAAAATTTATCTATTTAAAATTTGTATAAATTATTTATCATTCTTTCAATAGTTTTACATCATCGCTGCATATATGCTATTTCTTAATTATGTTTTAAACTTCTTCTCTTTTTTATGTTTACTTATATTTTATGGTTCTTTATATGTTTTGTTTCTTCTTTTTTTTTTTTTTTTTCCGTTTAATCTGATAGTGCTCAATTTCAAACTATCTCATTTTATCATTAAAATTTTTTCAAGTTTCCACATAAAATATAATAAATAATTTAATTTTTTCAAATCTTAAAACAATAATAATATTAAAAAATAATATTCTAACAATATTTTATTCAACTTTTATCTCAATTCGTCTCATCTCAATCTACTATCTAAACGGTACCTGAGTCATTTTTCTTTTTCTGTATTTTTTTTTTTTTTTTATCTTTACCTAAATTTAGAAACCCTTAAATTGCGGGCATGTGGATCCTCATGAAAGCATCAAATACTTTTTTAATTTTTGGTAAAGCTCATACTTGTATCTTAATCAACATATAAATAGATCCATCAACTTGACAGTGAACAACATTATACATTACTTAGGCATGTCGTGGACAACCACTTATCTTTATGACTTTTTCTGCTTCCCCCAATGAAATTTTCCGTACAAATATTAATTGGAATCAGTTCATCTTGTCTTTGACTTTACTTTCTCAGCTCGCTTTTCCCATTTCATCCCTTATTTTTTCAAATACTACTCTAATTTATTATATACACACTTAAAATAGAAATTGTGTAAAGATTAGTATCTAAGGGTTTAATCGACTCGGTTCAAGAAGTGTATGATTCTTTTCTTGATTCCAAATTAGACACCAAAGTCGGATAGGGAATTGGTAAAAATAGGATAGGATTGAGTCAATTTTAATGAGTTTTGCTATATACACGAAGTCTTACACGGGTCACGAATATTTGTGACGAATTATTTACGATAATAATGATTATTTACGATGAAAATATACTTATTTTAACAGAAAATAATCATTTTGACAAGAAATAACTTGACACAATCATACAATTTTTTTGTAGTGGGTTGACGGGATTTATTATGTTGACATGATACATGTCATGGATTTCGTTATTTCTGTTTGAACTTTCAATTTAAGTAATTCAGTTTGAACTTTTGTTTTGGGTCGAATTAAAATTTTTAAACCCAAAGAACAGAATAAGTTATTGGAATATGTAGATATGAATTAATATTAGTTTTTTATTTTTATTGATATAGTAAAAAAAAAAAATCACATAAAATAACTGTATTTTTAATTCTGTATTTAGTATGCAGATGGTTGCAAATCAGTGGGATCCAAAACAATCATAAATTCATGTCTTAGTAATCTTTTCTTTGGAAAAATAAGAGAACATGTTTTAAGCTGGAATTACAAATTAAGCCACTCTGAATGAATTCAGCCATCACGCTCAGCCACTAAGTAAGGGCATCTTAGTCACAAAACCTGCTTAATTGATTACACCATAATAGAGTACCAATAGCATGCCTGCATAACAATAAGTAATACGTAGCTACAAAGGAACTCGATCTTCAAGTCCTGAAATAATCACATATATTTATTATTTTTTTATAAATAACTTTTGAACACTCAACAAAATTTTCCTCATTCATCTCATCATTTGTCTGAGTTGTCTCGATTTTTTTTTTTTTGGGAAAATAAAAACGTAAAAAGAGAAACAAGTTTTATAAAATCCAATACAAAACAATTTGATTATATATATATATATATATATATTAAAAAGTATATATATCTACATTTACAAAAACCCAATAGAAAAGATATCTAAAAAACTTTTATCCAAAGAATTTTTCATTCTCACTACCCGCTTTCATAGATCCTAATGCAAAATTAGAAAACTCTTTAACTACAATTTTCTACCAAACAAGCAAGGGCACCTGCAGTTTTTTAATATTTAGCATGAGGAACTGAAAAATGCTTGGTATACAAAAATATCTTATAAAATGAAGTTTATAAATTAATATAACTTGTTATGGTATGTTACATTATAAAAAAATTTTTATTACAAAGTCGACCTGGTGTATTACATTAAACTAAGTCAATAGAGAATAAGCTAAATCCAAGGGTGCAAACGAACAGAGTCAAGTCGAATTCAAACAAGCGTACTCGAGCTTGATTAGCATGTTTACTCATTTAAACTCGGCTCGAACTCAAATAAAACTTAAATATTCTTGTTCGAACTTCGCTCGTTAACTATTAATGTTATTCAAATTCAGTTCGAGCTCGATTAAAAATAAACAAACGACTCGAGCTCGAGCTTGAACTTGAACTTTATTTTTTGAGAAAAAGGAATTTTGAATCTTATCTTTTGATTGATAAAAAAATTTAAATTTTATAAAAAAAAACTTTAACCATTTAACTATTCAACCAAATAGTTCTAATATGGTATATCTTTTTATAAAATAAATTAACTTATAGTTATAATTAAAAAAATAATAATACATAAGATAAATGAAATAAATTAAACTATTTAATATAAATATATAAATAATATAATAAGTCAAAATTTTTAGTTGTATGACATTATTTTACAAATTATCTTATACACACTTTGGGAACATGACAAATATATTAAATAACGTAAACTATAAAAAAATTAATAATATATAATTAAGTATATAAAATATAAAACACATAGATATATAACATATTACGAGCTTCAAAATGAGCTAAAACAAGCCAAATCAAACTTATAAAAACTTTGTTCACGAGTCTAAATTGAATTGAGTCGAATTTTACGATTTTACTCGTTTAATATTCAAACCTATATTAGTATTTACAAACATCTCATTTATTAAACAAAACGAGTTCAAACCAAATATACACAAGCCGAGCTCAAGCTATTCACGAGCTGCTTTGTTCATTTGCATCCCTAAGCTAGGATTTATGTGGAGCGGGGAGGCAAAGGATATATAAAAATTTGTAGGCAACAAAAATTAAAGATCACTTAAAAGCATGCATATATGTACAGTAAGTTTCAAGTTTAAATGTAGAATAAAATATAAAAATAATTAATATACAATTGATCTCAATGTAAAATATTAAAAATATTTTACATCTAATACTCTTTTATTACAAAAATATTCTCATTCTTTTTTCGACAGGTTAAGAGCCTACAAATTTAAATTTTATTATTAAAAAAATCTTGAAATTCTTAACAAGTTGGAAAGAATTAGATAGAAGAAGCAAGTATTCCACTATTTCTCTTAAATTTTCGCATAGAGGAACTATTTTAATGGGCTTACGGCTTTACGGGTTGATATGAAGTCTAAGTTCATATTTGGATACAGAAATAATCTCAATTCATCTCATTTCATTATTACAATGTTTTTAAATTCTCATACAAAATATAATAAATAATTCAAAATTTTCAAATTTCAAAACGATAATAATATTATAATAATATTTTATTCAGCTCATCTCATCTAACTATACAATCAAGCCCTAAAGCAACCGCATTTATGGGATTAGTATTTACCTACGGTACATTTGAAAACAATTATAAAATCACTTAATCTCTATTAAATGTCCGAAGATAGTCAAGAATGCAAGAATGATCCATTCCTACAAGATGTCAAGGATACCCCATGTGATTATCAGAAAGGATTGCTCATAAGGTTAAAAAGATAAAAGAAAGGAGAGAAAACTTCATGTCACAAAAAAAAGTTCCAACCGCATAGTTCCAATAAGCAAATTCATATGAAGCATGTAAAAGTTAACTAAAATTCCCTTCTCTGTAACATACTCATACGTCAAACTACATCTTCCTTGAGATGATGATGACAATCTTGTAGACAGATAAAGCAACAATGCGTCTGACCAGACACTTCATAAGCATGTTTTTCTCGACTCATGTTGAACTATCCATGACGTATTGTTCACAGACATGCGGTAAAGAATTATATAGACCAGCACTACCCCATCAGGCTCTTACCCAACATTAAAACCTAACATTAAAAACCTGTGACAACAATAGCTTTAAAAAATAGTATAAATAGATAATCATGAAAGGAATCTTTAAATTAACAGTTAAAAAAGATAAACTAATCCAGTTCGACGCAATAAGATTGATCATGTGTGGGAAGAACTCAAAATCAAGTACTAAAATATACTCCTACAGGTAAATCTTTTATGGAGATGGAAATTCCGATAGCTCATCCAGCAGTAAGAAATCTAAAGTCTGGAATAAATCTGAAAAAAAACATAGTATGACACAAAATCCCAGTACCTCATCCAGAGGCTGAATCGGAAGTAGACGCCTCTTGTCTGGGTCTTCTTCTTTCAGGAGGGGGGCCATCCCTCTTCCTTTCGTACCTTCTACTTTCATATTTTGATCCACTACGTTTTGGTTGATAAGTAGGGTATTTGCAGGGAATTATCTCTCCATTGATATACTTATCCCCTAAAAGGAACCAGAAGAAAGAATACAGTCAAAACAAAGATGGGAGACATCATCCTGGCATCAATAGGATAAATAGAAGTAGAACAAACTATTTTTCAGTCCAGGAATGAAGCACATGAATCACCTCCATAGTCTTTATTTTTGACGTCTATGTATGAATCTGGCAACACCCAGAGTACCCCAGGCAATCCTACAATGATGAAGTCAAAGATATATTAGAATAAAAAATGCAAACAAATGAACCGAGAAAGTGGTTGACCCAAGTGGTAAAAGTCTTGTTCTTGGTGGTATGCTCTCTCTAGGTCAAAGGTTCAAACCCTTGGGCGCAAACAATTTCTAGAGGCCATCGGATAGGATGAACCTTGAATTACCCACCCGAGTTGCACTTGAGGAAAACTTCACGCCGAGGGCACGTGCACCCCCAGGATTATTCGGGACTTTGTTTCGGACACCCGGTGCTAACTAAAAAAAAAAAAAGTGAAAACATGAAGAAGTGCTTAACATTGGGATCTACCCTTGAATTTCTCAGATGTTTCTTCATCAACTGTGCACTGGAATCCAGTGTAGGTGGTGGTACTGAAAGCATACATATTCTTCTTTGCTTCTTCCATGCTGACACATGAAGAAAATGCCATGTTAATAAGAGAATGGAAATGGAATAGATGCCAAATACTACATTTGCAAGTATAAAATTACCACCAACAATATAATAACTTTTATTCACCAATAGCCCTGTTTAGAATGTGCATCTTAATGGCATGACTATAATGATCTTCCTTCGATGCAAAACCAAAAAAGTTGGGACTTTCAGGTGTAGGAAAGCAACTAAATAATTTAAGGAAAAATCAAATGGACCAGCAATACGAAGATCAATAGAATTTCAAAAGCAACATTCCCTCTACATATATATATATATATATATATATATATTTTGAGAAGTAACATTCCCTATACATATTACAAATCAGAAAATTAATTTCAGAACAGAAAATTACCTTCAAGGTGATCACTTGGAAATAAAACTATATCACTCATCCAATCATCCATAATTTCAGTAACACCTTTTTTCTGAATATATACCCAATGTAACTTTTACTAGTATTTGAATTTTAGTCACATGCAAAGAGCACCCATCAAACAATCCTCAACCATGGTCCATACTCATAAACTCCGTTTGAAAGCGCACATATTCTTCAATTCAACCCTAGAAATCAAAGACCTCTGCTCAAATTGGAGTGAACACAAAAATAAACCAAGTTTCCCCTCCACTTTTTATTTACTCTCCCTACGTTTTCTCAACAACCAAACTGAAAAGCACAGAAAATCAGCAAGAAGAAAAGCAAGAAAACAGAATGGACCTGCCCAAGACAGTGGCGAGGGTATTGAGGTAAGTATCAATCATCTGCTCCCTAGTGGGCGCAGGGTCCTTGGGGAACTCCATCACAATCAGCCAATGATTGTAATCGCATCCGGGGAGCATGATGGTCTCCCTGGGCTCGCTGCTGCTGCTACCACTGCTTCTCTTGGCCGAGTAGTCCCCATCAACTGCTGCTGCTCTGCTTGAAGACGGCCGAGATTTTGTGGAGAGGTTCAAGAGCGGGCGAGGGTAACCGAAGTGGACACGAGACAGCGGGGTGGGAGTGGAAGTCGAAGTGGAACTGGAGGTTTTGGGCAGAGAAAGAGGGGTTAGGTTCTTAGGAAGTAGAGAGAGGGTAAAAGTCGCCATTGAAAAGAAGGTTTTGGGTCACGCTATTCTCTCGAGAAATGGTAATAAGACTTTTGGGGTTTTGGAGGATAAGGCGGAGGTAGATTTGGTGAGTGAGATTAGAATTTTATGTTTTGTTTGAAAGTTTAAAATATTATGTTTTAATATTATTATTATGTCAAAATTTAAAAAAGTTGAATTGAGATTTGGAAAAGTTGAATTGTTTATTATATTTTGTATGAGGATTTGAAAAAAGTGTAATGATGAGATGAGATGAGAATTTTGTATCTCATTCTACTCAGATCTAGTCCTGGTTGTTGGATTGCACTGAGCTTAGTCTAAATTGAGTTTAATTTTAAATTGAGTCTAACATTTAAATATTCAATTATCAAATTATTAAATTCATTTTAACTCAAAATCTCTTTACATATGAGATCCACAATCTTTTTCAACTCTAACATTTTTTTATACGGGAGAATCACAATCTTTTTCAAATTTTCATGCATATATCTAAACTCATTTTAATATTAAAATATATTTAAATTCATCTTAAGTGGCCTTCACAAAACTTACTTCACCATCTCAACTGATTACTATTCATAAAGAACTTAACTCGTCTCAATTCAGATCAACATTCAAACGCAGTCTTAATTTGGGGCAGGGTCTGAGTGAAATGACGCTATTCTTTTGACTAACATACATGAAACCTTGTCGTTTTGGATTTTAAAGATATGAATAATTATATATGAAGACTTTTATGCCATACATCAATCACGTAACATAATTTAATTTGAAATATAAATTTTAAATATAAATTTTACAAATTAAATCATGTCATATAAATTATGTGGTGTAAATGCCTCCAAATAATAAAAGATATAAAATCCAACAAAAAAATGTTTCTTTAGGGCTAGTTTGGATACAGAAATTATCTCATCTCATCGTTATAACTTTCTTAAATTTCTATAATTTTGAAGATAAATTTTAAATTTAAATTTTACAAATTAAATCATGTCATATAAATTGTGTGGTGTAAATGCCTCCAAATAATAAAAGATATAAAATCCAACAAAAAAATGTCTCTTTAGGGTTAGTTTGGATACAGAAACCATCTTATTTCATCATTATAACTTTCTCAAATTTTTATATAAAATATAATAAATAATTTAATTTTTTTAAATTTTAAAATAATAATAATATTAAAAAATAATATTCTAATAATATTTTATTCAACTTATTTAAAAATATATTATTTTATTTCATATCGCTATTCAAACGAGTGTTGTCCAGATAAACTTGGAGAAACTTCGGAGTGGCAATTAATGTTACTTTTTTTTTTTTTTAATCTTAGATTTTATTAATTTTAATTATATTTGATAATGTGACATATTTCAAGTGGTTTCTTTTACCCATCACTAGAGATTTACCAAAAATTTAAAATTTGATAATACTTGACTTGATTGTGAAACATCAGATTACGATCTTCGTTTTTAAAATTGAATCCCATTCTTATGAGCACTTTTACAAACTTCAATCTAAAATATAATCTTAAAAAAATATTTACAAATATCAAAATTTCTAATAAACCAAAGATACTCTAAAATATTCGAATTAATTGTCTTTTGAAACAGCTCTGCTACAGGCAACTGTCCCGCAAAATTGTGGGGGAATCAACATGCCATGTCAGTCCATAAAAATAAAAAAAGGAAAAATAAAAAAAAGAAAAAAGAGGAAAACATAGATGGGAGAGAAGAAATCATATTTAAGAAGCCAAAAGAAAAAAAAACCGTAGATCTTTGCGTTGTGTCTTTGGATCTGGAAAAGAGATCACGCACACTCATCTCTTTCCCTTCAAAATCTTTCTCCCATTTCAATTTCTGCCATAAACACAGTATAAGCATCCTCTCAATTTTATGGGTGAAAAATCACGACTAATATTTCTCCATTCTTCTTTTCTCACTTGTATCCATCAATCCTATAATCCCCCTACATTGCCAATCATTATTAACAATTGCATACTCATAATAAAAATTGCAGACTAATGATCCAGAGGCCAAGTCTAAAAATGGGTTCGGTGGGAGAAACAGATAGGAAAGATAGAGACCAAAATCTAAAGGTTGGTAAAGAAGAAGAAGTAGCAGCTGTGGTGTTACCAATACTATTCATTGCAAGCCGATTCTGAGCAAAACTTCGGAATCTTGGTACGAAGGAGCAGATGAAAAGAGTTTTCTTTGTCTTTGAATTCAAAGAGCAAACGAAAAGAGGATAAATATATGAACAACTTTAATTTGGCCACGTGGGATGTGGTGCCCCCACGGTTCCCATTGTAAATACATTTTTTCCTTTTGAAAAGGCTTTGGATTTCTATGTTTTGAAAGTCAAAACTTGTTTAGAGTTGGACTCTTTGGGGCGACTGGAAACTCAATGGCATGAGATGCTGAGTTGGGAGAAGCAAATTTTGTTATGTAGACTGATATAGTGGTGGGAGAAGCTGGAAAGGTACTTGTGGTCCATTTTTAGGTGGGCTCAATTGGGCTGAGTCGAGACTTTGCATTTGCAATCTTTTTTTTTTTCGGCCATTGCATTTGCAATCTGGGACCATTTACGTATAGGAAAATGCTCGGTGTCCGACGATATGTTCCGATAATGGATCTTGATATTTTTTTAATTTAATGATGTTTTACAAATTTTTAAATATTAAGAATATTAAAAAAATATATGAAAAAAAAGGCCGGCTATGACCTTATCGAGATAAATTCTCGATAGAATTTATCGGTGAGTATAGCACTTTCCTTTTTTAAGTATAATCCAATCATATCTATACCTTCTTCTTAATTAGTGTAGAGTCCAATTAAGCTTTGGATATTCTTAAGCTTGAGGGGTTTTGCATTAGTACTTTATGTATATTTGGTTAGCATTTGGTATGGGCCATCAGGTGCATATGGAGAACTTTATTGCATGCTAAAAGACCAAATCAAAGAAGTGGTTTGAATTCAGAGATGAGTTGAAATAATTTATGAATAATAGAATAAAAGTTGAATTATTTATTATATTTTGTGTGAAAATTTAAAAAAGTTATTTTGAAATTTGAAAAAGTTGAATTGTTTATTATATTTTGTGTGAGACTTTTATAAAGTTATAATGATGAGATAAAATGAGTTGAGGTGGGTTGAGATGGATTACGAATACAAACAAGGCTAATTGAACCACTAGTTTTTATGAGAACTTTGACACACACACACACATATATATATGGATCACTCTTTCTATTTACGTGTCTATATTCATATGGATTTGGATCTTCTTTATATAAAGTTTCCACTTCAATTCTAGCTAATACCTTGTATGGGTTGAGAGTCGATGGACACATAAATAATTAAGTAGATCCTACAACATTAAATATTGTCTAAAAAACATTGTAATTAGACATATATATATATATATATATATATATTAGGTACGTGGATCTATATCTTTCATACTCTAAATTCTTTAAAACTCTAAGCTAGCTGTTACATATAATAGCCTTAAGATATAAATTTGTATACAAATTTCATAATAAAAAATATACAAATTTAATATATATGACAGTACTAAACATGAGGAGCAGTTTAAACTTCCTGTATATATTAGATTTTGGGTAACGTAGTTGTTGGAGCTAGGACTAGGAGAGCAGTATGTATAATCTCAGGCTGTATTCTCACTTATTTTTTATTTTTTTTTATAAGTTGAACTGCTATATATATCATACTTGACAAGTTATCTAATCGTGTTCCTATATGTTCTCCATAGTCCATTCTCTCTCTCTCTCTCTCTCTCTCCAAACTGATCAGGTAATACAAAAGCTTAGGTTGTCATGTATTTGTTTGTGACGTTATTTATATATATATATATATATATATATATATAAAGGGCAAGTACTAATAATTACTTAACCATTCCAACTCCTTCACCAAATTGTACGTACAACTCCAATCTCTGTCCGGGTGAGGGTGAGATCAGAAGGGAGGAGTCGAAATTGTGCATGCATGCATCTTACCAACCATATAAATCGCATATATATATATATATATATATATATATATATTTCTCATGCAATATATATCGATCTTAACTTAAAACAATTAAATCAGTAATCTTGGGAGAGAGAGAGATCAGATCAGATGCTAAATGAGCATGAATATTCTTCAGCCATAATGACAGTAGTGCAGATCAAAAGACACTGAAAGATCATGATCAGGAGGAGGAGGTCCAACGACCGGCCATCTCTTACCTCCATTTTACCATTATAAATCATGAAACCAAAAATAAATACTACCGTATGCAAACTCTTTGGTCCATGCATTGGCTTTTCAAAGTCCTTGCTTACAATAAATTAGTATGCATTAGAGAAAATGGCTCTCGATCGTATATATGATGTCAAAACGATGTCATGCAATGACCCTACCCCCGTACGTACGTATGATATGTAGCACTTGATCTCTTATGTAATGCCGCATGTTAAAACAATATTTAGTAATTATTAATGTCCGACATTAATTAATTAGGACTATGAGATGATTAATCAAACGTGCATGCAACAGTTTTCATTGTTTAATAATGACTGATCATGAAATGTTCGACATTAATGGAGCATTAATTAGTAGTAATAACTGCAGGCTGGCACTAATGCCTCCTGGCTAGCTGTAATTGATGCTCACAGTTCTTGTAAGGATGTGTTTGGATGTTGAACTGACATGAGTTGAATTCTTTATGAATAATAGTGAGTTGAGATTGAATAGTGAATTTTCTAGAGCCCACCTAGCTAATATAAGTTTAGATATGTTTAGATGTTAAGATGGGTTTAGATGTATTTATAAGTTATAAAAAGTTGTGGGTCTTGCGTGTAAAAATATGTTGATGAGTTGAAAAATGTTGTAAGTCATACATGTAAATAGGTATTGAGCTGAGTAATATTTAGTGATTTGAGAGTCTATGTTTGGATATTAAATTTAAACTCAACTCAAATGAGCTTAATTGCTTCCATATTCCAAGGGTAGCCTAAATCTATATTTATTTGGTTAGATCAATTCAATCCGTGTGATTTGCGACAAGTCTTATTAGAGCAATTCAAATAAAATTATTCAAACAACTTTAGGTTTTTTTCTAACAAAGACTAAGATAAGGAAAATGCTATTATATATCTCCAAATTTTTACCATTCGCTATACTTCCTTGATGTGGAACTACGTGATTTATTAAAAAAATTCAAAACGCAAACATAATAGGGTAGAAAGAATCTAAAATTTTAGTCTTTCTCTTTTTATATTTTCAGGAGTCATTTAATTTGTTTTAAATATATATTTTTATTTTTTTATAAACTACGTGACATCATACATCAAAGAGACTAAATAAAGAGACATAATAACATCACCCCTTAGATAATTAATAGAGTACTAAAAGATCCATGCTTATTGTAAAATAGCATATTTCAGTCGATCAATGTCGATCGTCCCATGCAAACACCTATATATCTTCTAAGAATTCAAGGGTTCAGAAATGTGGACATGAGGAACAATGATTATGACTAAAAGAATGTTTTTGTGATCAATGAGAGCCATTGACATGTCACACCGAGTAGACTAATTTTGCTGGTGACATGATTTCCCACAAGTCCACAAAGCAAACGACAAATGGCATGATCGCATATATAAATACACACATATATCACTTTGGACGTATGTATGACATATACCCAATTACACACTAATTTGAATTTGAGAGTCGGGGGAAATTGGAAAGAAAACCGAATTACTCTTTATACTATATTGTTATCATATTGCCCACTATCCTTTTTTTATTTTTATTTTTTATGAGAGAAGAGGCTGACAGTATCCTAATTTTATTGAATACACATCTCACTTATGGCAAATGAATATTTTCTACAAAATAAGGGACTTAGAGGTTACGTACAAAGTTAGAAAAATAAAGTCCTAAACAAAGTTCTTAAAAAATAAAGACCTAATAAAACAGAATACAAAGAGAATATGAAATTGTTAGGAGGTCTTCTAGCTCGAGATCCATGGAGGTAAAGTTTGGAGCTTTAAGGGCTGAAGAGAGAGGATGCGGAAGTGCAGAAGAAGAAATGAGAAAATGAAGGCAAGGGTTTCGTATTAAGGCTGTTGATGTTAAACGGCACAGTTTCAATAAAGGCTAGCAATGGCATATTTTAAGCAATTAAATGGGAATGGGTTTGTATGTAAACCGCACCGTTAGATCTATAAAAACAGTGTGTTTTGGTTTTAGTTGATATCCTGCTTACAAGAGGACTTTTATGTAATTTCAATAAGAGACAGTTAAGTATCACGCCAGAGGTGTTTTTGGGGGCACTCTGGAGCATTTTCATCTAATAGTTGTTTGTCTTCTATGGAGGAATTGGGGACCTCGAATAGCCCAATCCGTATGAACATTTGAGGTAATTTCATTAGCATTCATCATCTTCTTTATTATTCATGTCCTGCTATTTTACATACATCCTGGAAATCAAGGAAATCCTTACAAGTGGTATCATTAGTCAACGATCCTAACCATTTCATCCAAACAGATCCAAGCCATTAAATCATCATTACCATACCCAACCACTACATTCTCAATCCAGATAATATCGGATTGAATTAACCCATACATTACATTTTAACTACCCATTTTCCAAGCCAAACACTAACCTAAACAACACCATACACTACCATCTACCATGGCAGACAATACCAGATCCAAGCACCAGCAACATGAGAACCTTCAGCTTCAAGTTGAACACCACCAACAAGAAATCCTGGAATTAAAATCAGATGTCAGTATTTTGAAAACTGATGTGAATACTGTCAAAATAGATGTAAAGGAAATTAAAGACATGTTACGTACACTTTTTGCCCAGCAACAGATCCAACCACCACCCCTCCATCCTTCAACCATGAATTTCCTCAAGAAAATTAACAACCAGACCCGAGACGGTTCAATCCTAGGGGGGTTAAACTTGATTTCCCTCAATTTCAAGGTGTTAATCCGGCAACATGGATCTTCAAGGTTAACCATTACTTTGAATTTCACCAAACACTATTACCCCAGCAGTTGTTGATGGTCGCGTATCACATGGAAGGGGATGCTCTCGTGTGGTTCCAAAATGCAGCAGATGGGGGCTTATGCAGGGATTGGGATACCTTTGCCAGATCGTTACTACTTCATTTTGGTCCAACAGCATATGATGACCCCATGGAAGCTTTGACAAGGCTCAAGCAGACTAGCTCCATCTCTGGTTATATGGCACAGTTCGAAACATTAGCCAATCGCTTGAGGGGGCTCTCGGATATCCATAAGCTGAGTTGTTTTCTCAGCGGTTTGAAGGACGAGCTCCGCATACTAGTACGGATGTTGAACCCGATGAATTTAAATGCAACGTATGGTTTGGCAAAAATGCAAGAAGAGTATCACATAAGTACTAGAAAGTACAGCAAACCAACAGAAGAAAGAACCATGACACTTACAGGAGTTAATTCTAGTCAGCGTCCTTATTC
Source organism: Juglans regia (assembly GCF_001411555.2). Taxonomy (NCBI): domain Eukaryota; kingdom Viridiplantae; phylum Streptophyta; class Magnoliopsida; order Fagales; family Juglandaceae; genus Juglans; species Juglans regia. Next base: position 15,429,458 of record NC_049904.1, on the reverse strand, counting down.
CAATGATAATTACAATAAATGGATGAAACCAATGAGTTTTACTAAGCCGGTGACATCCATGCACATGGATGAGAAAAGGAAAAAATGCCTATGTTTTCATTGCGAGGAGAAATGGAATCCCACACATATTTGCAAAAATCCTAGAATTTATTTCTTACAAGGGGATGAAGAAGGAGGAGATGAGGAAGAAGAGGAATCTTGTGGAAAAAATGAAGAGAGCAAGCCTTTAGAGTTACTTTCCAGCGACAAGGCTAAACTTAAGATCTGCTTGGCTGCTATAGCTGGTACTCCGACTGTGAGAATGATGAGGCTGGTGGGAAGTATCAATGGGGAGTAGGTGGTGATTTTGGTAGACTCGGGCAGCTCACACAACTTCATTGATTCAACAGTGGTCTCCAAGTTGAGGTTGCCAGTGGATTACTTAGTAAACTTGAAGGTGAGAGTAGCTAATGGACAAGGCCTAAGTAGTGAAGGCTTGTGTAGATCAGTCCAACTAAAGGTGTAAGGTAATTTGCTTCAGCTCCCTCTTCATTTATTAGACCTCGCGGGTTGTGATATTGTCTTAGGAGTCTAATGGTTAGAAACATTGGGTCCTATTACTTGGGATTTTTCTAAGCTACTGATGAGCTTTGGTTGGAAGGAAAGGCCATTGAATTGAAGGGGCTGAAACTAAACCCTTCAGTTGTAGAGGAGAGTGAAAAAGTTTGCAAGGCCACTATGGCAAAAGGGAAGGGAATTTTCTTACAGATTATGTGTGTTGGGGAAGATAACCAGGAGTTTGGGAATCTGGCCGAGCCATTTTCAGATCTTTTAGAAGACTTTAAAGAGGTGTTTGAGGAACCTCAAGGGTTACCCCCTCCCCGTTCCCATGACCATCAAATAGTCCTCAAGGAGAGCACTCAACCCATTACAAATAGGCCATATCGCTACCCGTATTACCAGAAAACAGAAATTGAAAAAATGGTGGCTGAGTTGTTGAGTTCTAGAGTGATTAGACCTAGTTCTAGTCCATTTTCTGCCACTGTATTACTGGTTTGTAAAGCCGATGGCAGTTGGCGGCTGTGCGTAGATTATAGGGCACTTAATAAGAAAACGGTAAAGGCAAAGTTTCCTATTCCAGTGATAAATGAATTGCTAGATGAACTCTTTGGAGCGATGATCTTTTCTAAGCTCGACCTACGGTCGGGCTATCACCAAGTGAGAGTAGTGCCTAGTGACATTCCAAAGACGGCTTTCCGAACCCACGAAGGACATTACGAGTTTTTGATGATGCATTTTGGCCTCACCAACGCTCCAGCCACGTTTCAAGGGTTAATGAACGATGTATTCAAACCCTTTTTAAGGAAATTTGTTCTTATTTTTTTTTATGACATCTTAGTCTATAGTAAGTCTCAGGAGGAGCATGAAATTCTTTTGAGAGAGGTTTTGAAGGTTCTGAAACAGCGCTATTTGTATGCAAAAAAATACAAGTTTCGTTTCGCTGTTGAGGAAGTGGATTACTTGGGTCACATTATTTCTGGCCAAGGTGTTAAGGCAGACCCTTCAAAAATTCAAGCCAGGCTGGATTGGCCAATTCCCAAGACATCTAAGGCCTTGAGAGGGTTCTTGGGGTTGACGGGGTATTATAGAAAATTTATAAAGCATTACGGGCTGTTAGCAGTCCCACTTACTCAGCTGTTGACAAAAAATGGGTTTGTGTGGACCCAAGAGGCAGAGTTGACCTTTAATAAGTTAAAGGAAGCAATGACTAGGCCACCCGTACTTGCATTACCAGATTTCTCAAGGCCCTTCACAGTGGAGTGTGATGCTAGTGGGAAGGGAATAGGCGCTGTCCTAATGCAGTCGGGGCAACCTATTGTTTTTTTGAGTAAAATGTTAAAAGGAAGGGCTCTACTACTCTCAACGTATGAGAAGGAATTTCTGGCCATTGTGACAGCGGTGCAAAAATGGCAGCCCTACCTTTTGGTGCAGTCATTTATCATTAAAACGGACCAACAAGCGCTGAAATTTCTGCTTGAGCAGAAAATTGGAATGGGAGCTCAACATAAATGGGTAAGCAAGCTTTATGGGCTATGATTTTAAGATTGAGTACAAGAGGGAAAGAGATAACGTTGTGGCTGATGCACTGTCGAGAAAAGGGGATATTGAAAATGAAGAAGTAGGATTGCTTGCCCAGATTTCATTCCCCACTTCAGATTAGGTGGAAGAGCTTAAACTCAGCTATAAGAACAATACAGAAGCTTCAGGTTTGATGGAAAGGTGGTTGAAGCAGCTAGAAGTTCCTAAGGGGACAACTGTACAGCAGGGAATAATTTTGAGAAAGGGTAGAATTTTTATAGTTCTAGACTCACCTTCCAAACTGAAAGTACTTCAGTTCATTCATACCGACCCTATGGCGGGACACTCAGGGTACTTAAAGACCTATCAAAGGGCCAAAAGGGACTTCTATTGGCCAGGTATGAAAAAAGACATTAAAATGTGGGTAAGGGAATGTGAAATATGTCAGGCTTCTAAGTATGAGACGTTGCCCCCAGTTGGTTTCTTACAACCTCTTCCCATACCTCAACAAGCATGGGTGGATATTTCGATTTCAATAGACTTTGTGGAAGGGTTACCAAAGTCCAAGGAGTATTCTGTAATTTTTGTTGTAGTGGATCGTTTCACTAAGTACGGGCATTTCATGGCCATATCTCATCCCTACACAGCTCAGGAAGTGGCCAAGGTATTTTTCGGGTCAGTTTTTAAATTGCATGGATTTTCGAAGACCATAGTGTCTGACAGGGACCCGGTGTCTTTGAGTTCATTCTGGAAGGAGTTCTTTGCTCTCCAGGGTACTTCCTTAGGCTATAGCTCGGCTTATCACCCGTAGAGCGACGGGCAAACGGAAGCGGTGAATAAGGTGGTGGAAGGCTATTTGAGGTGTTACGCAGGATCTAAACCTACAGGGTGGAGCCAAAGGCTACCATTAGCTGAATGGTGGTACAATAGTACCTACCATAGCTCAACTAAGCTAACCCCTTTTGAGGCACTCTACGGTTATCCTCTCCCTAAATTACTAGGCTATATTCCGGGCACATCAAACAATACAACAGTTGACCATCTACTACACAACAGAGCACAGATTTTGAATCTCTTAAAGAACAACCTCTCAACAGCTCAAGGGAGAATGAAACACTATGCAGACAAAAGGAGAACCGAAAGACAGTTTAGTGTGGGAGATTGGGTATACCTCCGCCTTCAACCGTATTGCCAGAAAATGGTGGTGTTGCGTCAAAATATGAAGTTGGCTCTGCGCTTCTATGAGCCTTTCAAGGTGCTTCAGAAGCTTGGATCCGTGGCCTACAAGATTGAGTTACCCCCCCTCTTCTCAAATCCACCCAGTTTTCCATGTTTTCCGCTTAAAGAGGAAAGTGGGGGATCGTATTCAACCATTGGCCACGCTTCCACCCACCAACAATGAAGGCGAAGTGATTCCAGAACCGGAGGTGGTGCGTGATCGACGTATGAGACAAAATGGGGGACGGGCTGCAACAAAAGTGCTGATTAAATGGGTAGGGTTTTCAGAAAATGATAATTTTTGGGAAAATCTATGGAAGCTGAGGGCTTTGTATCTATACCTTGTGGACAAGGTCTTATAAGGGAAGGGGAATGTTAGGAGGTCTTCTAGCTTGAGATCCATGGAGGTAAAGTTTGGAGCTTTAAGGGCCGAAGAGAGAGGATGCGGAAGTGCAGAAGAAGAAATGAGAAGATGAAGGCAAGGGTTTCGTATTAAGGCTGTTGATGTTAAACGGTATGGCTAGCAACGGCATATTTTAAGCAATTAAATGGGAATGCATTTGTATGTAAACTGCACCATTTGATCTATAAAAACGGTGTGTTTTGGTTTTAGTTGAAATCCTGCTTACAAGAGGACTTTCATGTAATTTCAATAAGAGACAGTTAAGTATCACGCCAGAGGTATTTTTGGGGGCACTCTGGAGCATTTTCATCTAATAGTTGTTTGTCTTCTATGGAGGAATTGGGGACCTCGAATAGCCCAATCCGTATGAACATTTGAGATAATTTCATCAGCATTCATCATCTTCTTTACTATTCCTGTACTGTTATTTTACATACATCCTGGAAATCAAGGGAATCCTTACAGCAATATGCTGAATAAAAAGAGTTTATAAACAATTAAGAGAGAACAAAGTAATAATACGCTTAGGAAGTTGAAGAAGAGATGAAAAACCTACTGTATGTCCCATCACAATTAATGTTTGAGTGAATCTAGGGAAAAAAAATCTTTTTTTAAGCCAATTAACCAGAACGAGAGAATCAGTCTCAATAATAAAATCAGAGATACTTAGTTTATAGCACAATGTTAAACGAACTCTCAAAGTAGACAATTCTGCAAAAATGTTAGTACCCATACCCAAAAAGCAAGAAAAACTAGCAATGACAAAGCAATTAGTGGTAGACGTAGACCACAACCAGCTGGCCTAGAATTTCCTATTACCTTTCGAAGCACCGTTAACATTAAGCTTGAGAGTACCCAAGGGAGGCAAAATCCACTTGATTGAGATAGGTGTTTTAGTTTGGATCATGAGCCGAGAGATATGCAAAGATTTGAGCATATCAGCATATTGACGTTAGACATAATAGCTTTGGGTTTTAGAAGAGCATTTAGCTCACGTAGCCACTTATTAATCTTACCAATAATAGTAATGACAATAGTATCAAATCCTTCAAATCGTGCTTTATTTCATGCTAGCCATAACTCCAAAAAGAGAAGCGATGGCATCAAACGAGCAAGCATATTAAATTGATCAGAACTCTTGAAAGAAGACCATCAATGAATAGCAATGCTCTTCCAACAACTAGAGCCCAAAAGAGTATAACCAAAAACAAATGATAAATAATATATAACAATGTTCTTTGCAAGAGATCAACAATCCAAAAAAATATATATGATTAGCATTTTAAATAGAACCCTTGGAAGAAGAATAGCACTTAGAAGCCATATCACACTGTTGAACGTTATTATCGAGGGGGTTTCCATTATGCTAAAATTTAAAAAAAAAAATAAAAAATCTTGGTAGGGAGAATATGATTCCAAACAAAATCCAAGGCAATATTGGGTGGGAAGTGTTCCCAAAAACGATTCCAAGCAATTTAGAAGAAAATTTACCATCATGAGAATGTTTTCATGCTCTATTATCACAACCAAGCATAAGAAAGATATGGTAATGATTAACCTCATGTAGCACAAAGATGTTGCCCAAATTAGAGAGCATATGAGTTTTCCGTGGAGGAACAAACATCCTTTAATTGAATATGGGGATTGTTGACATGGAAACCTTTTTGGGCTAAGGAACCATTCCTAGTCTAGTCATACGAGAAACTTAACGCACCCTCCCTAATTTTCCATAAACTTTCCTAATGAATGATAGGGATATAGTGACATATAACTTTCAAAAATCTAGAATGATAAGTGTTAGCAACTATAATGTCAAGCGAGTGAGTATTTCTCATGTTTTATGGTGAAGAAAAGTAGTCTGAGGAGAAGTATAAGTGAGAAAATGCCACGACTAACTTATAATGAAAGGCCCTCAAGAACATCACGCAAGCTTCTAATACCCAAACCTCTCTCAAGAATAAGATGGGCAATATGATGCCAAGAGATTCAGCTTCTTTTGGCCATATGACTATCAAACTCACCTCAAAAAAATTGACAAAGGCTTACAAAGAGAATATAGATAGGGTTGGAGGTAATGATAGATTTAATCATAGTAAGTTTGCATACCATGGATGATAAACGACATTTCCACCAAACCTAAGATACATATACATACACACTAGTTTAGGAGCCTAAGTGCAAGGCACATATTCCCTGTTGAAAGTACTACTGTATTTTTGATATTGTAAATATGAATTTAAGATGCATATCAATTAGAACAACAAGTACTATAAATATAAAGATAATCATATATAAATCTATGCAACAACTTCTACAAATGATTATAATTATACAATATTAGGACGTGCATTGCTCCACTCGTTATAAGACTAATTAGATAGTGAATCATCCATTTTTTGAAGGCTCAGGACATGCATTCTACACAAAACAAGATGAAGCCAAAATTGTTTAAGAAAAAAAAATGGTTGAAAAAGAAAACAAAGTAAACCATTTACTGAAAACCGTTTTAAGTATGGGAAGAATGAGCATTATAAATCACAATATCCAAATAAGGGAAAAGCACAAGAAAGTAAAGAAATTGTGATGACAGTCTCAGAAGTAATGCTCGTATAACCAACATCAGATTCTTGGTAAGTTGACTCTGCTGCAACAATGCATATATGCAGGAACAAAGATCTGTTTGTCAAACTTGAAGATAAACAAATATGATAGTATAGAGTGTATATGGTTAACAATATATATTGCGATGTATTGGGGCAATGCTCATGTAAATTTGAAGTGAATAGTTTTATTATTTTACTTAGTGATGTATTATATGTACCTAATATTCGTATGAATTTAATATCAGTGCCTATACTAGATCAAAAAGGATACACAATTGAGTTTAAGTTTGAAACCATTGTAATAAATGAGGGTAATGTATCAGTGAAAAGTGTGAAAGATCACGATATGTATGTATTGAATGTTGATATTAATGAAGTATCTATTTCTCATGATTATTTGAATGTGTCTATTGATTGTGCATATTTATGAAATTTAAGATTAAATCATATAAATAAAAATAGGATTATTAGAATGTGTAAAAATGGAATAATACCACAAATAAACTCATTTAATTTTGATATATATGAACCAATGTATCAAAGGAAAAATGAGTTATAAGTTTTTTTCAAAAAGTTGAAAATTCATAGATTTACTTGAAGTTATACATTCTGATTTTGTGGACCTTTTAAAACTAAAATCCATAGAGGAATGAAGTACTTTATTACTTTCATTGACTATTCAAAGACATTGGAATATCTATTTACTTAAATATAAATCTGAGACAATTGAGAAATTTAAAGAATATAAAGTAGAAGAAGAAACCTAGTTGGGTAGGCCCATTAAAGGTTTAAATAGTGATATAGGAGGTGAATTTGAAGTTTTGGATGATTTCTGCAAATTGAATGGTATAAGACACATTTATACTATGCCATATAAATCTCAATAAAATGGCATAGCAAAAAGAAGAAATAGAACTCTATTGGACATGAAGAGATCAATGATGACATATACTGATCTACCAACATATTTTTGGGGTAAGCATTATTGATTGCGGCATATATATTAAATAGAATTGAAACCAAAGCAAAACTCTTACACCTTACGAGATATGGACGAGACATAAATCAAACTTAAGTAAACTCAAAGTGTGGGGTTGTAAGTTATAAGTGCTTATCCCAAGGCCACTAATTGATAAATTGAAAAGTAAAATCTGGAAATGCATGTTTTTTGGGTATGTAGAAAATGGAAGTGGATACAGATTTTATCATTCTGATGAAGGATTGATAGAAAGTAGATATGTTGTTTTCTTGGAAAATATAAACCTTATTACTCTAGTTGATCTGATAGATTTATTAAATGATTTAGAGAATCAACATATCTCCACAGAGTCTGACAATAAAAATTCTGATATTATTCAGATATAAAATAATAAAAGTAAAATAAAGTCAGATGAAAATCAATCTTCAAGTATTGATGTTGGAGATAGTGGGAGTAAAAGAACCAGACGAACATCGATATTATTTCAAGATCATTATGCACTAAATAAATATCAGTTTGGAAAATTTAAAAAATGATCCTAAAACTTTTTCTGAGGCAATCAATAATATCGATTCAGACAAATGGCTAGACGCCATGAAAGATGAAATAAAATCGATAAACAAAAATAATGTTTGGGAGTTAACATATCTTCCAAAAGATAAAAAAAGGTATTGGTTGTAAATGAGTTCTCAGAAGAAAATTTAAAATTGATGGTAATTTGGAAATGTATAAAACAAGATTAGTGGCCAAAAGATATATCCAACAACCAAGTGCAGACGTTGTGGATACATATTCGCCTATGGCGAACTTCACATCTGTAAGGATTATCATGTCTATTGTTGACAGAATGAATTTGAAATTACATCAATTAGATGTAAAGATAACTTTTCTTAATGGTGAATTAAAGGAGGGTATCTTTATGATTCAATCAGAATGATTCCAAATTAAAGAACATGAAGAAAAAATCTACAAGTTGAGGAAGTCATTGTATGGAGTTAAGCAAGCTTCAAGACAGTGACATTTGAAGTTTCACCAAACCATTTTGAAAATTGGGTATGAAATGAGCCCACTAGATCACTGTGTATACATATGGAAAAATGATAATAAATTAACATTATTATCATTATATGTTGATGCTATATTACTAACAAAACAATTCTTGAAATCTAAATTTGAAATGAAAAATATAGATGAAGCTGCCTATGTTCTTGGTATAAGAATTTCTAGAGATAGAAATTTAAACATGTTGCATTTAGATCAAGAAAAATATTTAGAAAAAATACCTAAAAGATTTAGTATGGAAAATTATAAATCCTTAAATACACATTTTTGCAAAGGTCATGCTTTAAATAAAAGTACGTGCCCAAAAGATGAGAAGGAAATAAGTAAAATGCTTAAAATTTCCTATGCTCAAGCTGTGGGAAGCCTCATGTATGCAATGACAAGTACTAGACTAAATATTTTTCATGCAGTAGGATTGGTAAACAAATATCAATCCAATCCAGGTACGGAACATTGGCAAGCGTATATTAAGGTATTTATAAGGTATAAAAAATGTGAAATTGTGTTTTGGGATCAGTGATCTAGAATTAATTGGCTATAGTAATGTTGATTTTGGAAGTGATGTAGATGATAGAAAATCTGCAACTAGATATATATTTCTATTTGGTGGAACAATAGTCTCTTGGTTGAGTATGAAATGGGGTTGTGTTACTAAGTCTATAATGAAAGCATAATATATTGATTGTAGTACTACCGTGAGTAATGTGGTGTGGATGAAATACTTTATTGAAAGCTTAGTCTGAGTACATCAACAGAACTAGTCAATGTATTTAATTTGTGATAATCAGTCTATCATCTCATTGATAAAAAAGTGAAACACAAATTTTCAAGGAAAAAATCATTGATGTGCATTATCACTATATTTTAGATATAGTGGAGAGATGTGAGGTCAATGTTAATTTTATTTCCTTAACCGAGATGGTAGCAGATCCGATGATCAAAGGATTATCTCTGGAGAAATTTAGAGAACATGTGACTAGAATGGGGTTAAGAGAAACCTAGGTGAAGCAACCTCATGGTCAACATGCATAACTCAGGAAATTTTGGAGACGCCTAGAAAATTGGAGTTATGGTGATAACCAAATGAAAATTTTAGTCATTTGTAAAGTCACTGATAAGGTGATTAAGGAAAACTTCAGGAATGATCTTAGGGTGAGTACTTAACGAAATTTCAGTGCAAGCTAATTAACCAATTAATTGGTTGATCATTTGTAAACTCATTGATAAGGTGATTAGGGAAAACCTCAGGAATAACCTCTAGAGAAAGTAATTAACAAAAATTCAACACAGGTCGATACATGTGTTATGTATTCGGCTGAAATCGTCAATTGTGATAGGGATATTGATTAGTGATCTAGTCACGGAGAATTGAAATCGTTCACTAAATATTTTTTAATGAAATGAAGTCACCCTTTATATGTGGTGAGCGGGAGCACATATGATGGAGGGTGCAGTTAAATAAGGTAATGACAAAAACGTGTGCACGTAGAGGCTTGTAATGCTCTGACGCCGATTTGCAAGAGTATGCTGATGAGAGTTGAGTAATAGAAAGCTTACATTGGTACCAAAGTAAAATACTCAACTGGATCACTACCGTTTTATGTGATCAAGTAGAAGATATAATTTTAAGGGGTGCAATCACCAAACATTATATCCCTTGAAATGACAATCTCTCCACGGTGATGTTCCCATGGGGTGATGGTTGATGAAGTTTTAAGAGACACAACCTTTTGACTAAATCAAAAGGTTGTGTCATTTGTTAATAATTGTGTCCTTTGTCAACTATTGAATCACCAATGGTTGTGCTCCTTGCCAATTAGTGTCTCATGGCCTATAAATAGGGATCATTGGTGCACAATGAAAGTACTTAATTCTCCTTTGCCCATCACCAATTTGTGGGACAAATACTCTAACGGGAGTGTCACCATATTACCAAAATTTTGTTCAATTTTTGTCCATTTTTCTACAGCAGCCATATCCTCTAGCCCTAATTACTAGCTTATCAGTGCTCCTCTCTTTTCCTTTCCTTCTTTTTACACCTCAATATCAGTACCTAAGGATGACACTAACGTATAATTCTTCGACGTATATATCATGGAATATATATATATATATATATATATATATATTTATATAAGGTTAATGGACGTTAATGTACTTACGTGCACATATATGATGATGTAGGCCGGCCAGGGCAGCAAGCGTGCATTAATATTAGAACAAAAACTTATCAGATTGCAAAGCAAAACTGGTAAATGCATGTTAGCTGCAGCTAGCTAGCTAGGTAGCCGGTTAATTTATCATGGTCTCCACATTTTACACATGACATGGCCATATATATAGTGATATTGATAAGCTCGAACAACTCGATCCCGGGTGCATGATGGCCGTAGAAATTAAATCATTACAAATTACATAAGGAGTAGGGTCCAATAATAAAGCAGTCATTTTTGTCCAGCAAGAAATATTCGGAATGTAAAAGAGGACAAGAAGAATATCCAAGGGTGGATAGGAGTGACCTAGCAGCTCTTAGCTACGTACGCTAGCTAATATAGACAGAAAAAGACCGTTTTGACACAGATATTTGGTACTTATAAAGATCATCATCAGGGACCGTCAATCTGCTCTCTCTCTCTCTCTCTCTCTCTCTCTCATGATCATCATCTCTCTGCATTGCTCTAATTAACTACTTCAAAGTTCAAACAAAGAATCAGTCCTTAAATTTGTTAATGTACCATTATTCAAATTCAAATTATACTCCATTAACGATGGTTATACTGCTGTTTTTCCTGCAAAAATATTGGCAAATTTCCATCTACATTAATGATCATATTGTACTTGCATGCATCTGTTCGCGCTGGAGTAAATAATACCGGACTTATTTAATCAATTTCGGGATTATTTCACATAATAATTTGTTCTTGCTGGAATTCATGTATAGTACTTTAAAATCATGTATTAGGAAAATCATTGGAAGCATACCAAATCACGTACTTAACATATTTATATATAATAATCTCAACCAAATCTTCCTTTCTTGCAGATTATATATATATATATATATATATATATATATATAATTTATGACTTTTCTAGTGTTGGGGATTTGAATATTTAAAAATTAAGCTAAGGTCATGTTCATAGAACCGTTAATTGGTCTAGTTGTACCTCGATATTCTATGTCATCATCTGGGCCCCGAGAAATGATACTTGCAGTCGTGAGCATGCAGTCGCCGTGCAGTCGCTTTGAAAAAAGTGAATAAATAAGGGACCCACCTGAAAAGAAATTAATTTTTTAATAGTGAACCCCACTCTTTTTCAAAGCGACTGCACGGCGTTTGCGCATTCCACGACTGTATGTAGCATTACTCTCTGGGCCCCTGCAGCCCACTAGATGGTCGTCTTGAAGAGATCGAGTTGATGTTAAGGCCGTTAGAGCATTGTCATTAGTTTCATCAAATTTATTTATAAAATTTAATAAAAAGTATATATTTTTTATAAATAAAAAACTCATAGGTATGATAACCCCACGTTAGATTAACTATTAGATTAGTCAAAATAATAATATAATATTATTTTTTATAAAATAATATTTTTAATTTTTTTTTCATATTTTACAATTATACTAAGTGCTATATGTTAATTAATAATTTAATTTGATACTTAAATTATTTTTTTCTAACTTAAATATATTGTGGCTCAAAATTGGGAAACAATAATTTAAGTAAATAAAATAATAGTTATAGAGTATTGATGACTTGCATAATTTAAAATATTTTATCGCTTCTTAACTTTAAATTTAGTCTAAATTTATTTATTTTTGTTGATTTTTGGCTTCATTGTTGTTATTTAAATTTTATTTTAGATTTGAAGAAAATGAAAGATTCTAATTTTGGCAGCCCATTGTCTGGTGACTCTCTCTCATTTAATGAAGAATTAGGCACTTCGAAAAATAAAAGTCAAGAGAGAGTTTTACGTAGAGGCAAGTATGAATAGTTAGTCTTCCAATTTGGAAATGAACTTAAATGTACTATAGCTTAAAGTTAAAGATTTTAGTGTATGCTGAATCGAATGTTGTGATTTTAAATATAAATTTATCAAATTTTGAAGATGACACTCATTTGATAAGTTCAATGCCAATTCTCTTAGCATTGAGGGTTAAGAGCATTGAGGGCGCGCGGTGAAAATGCATAAAGAAGACTTGGATGTCTTTGTGATCAACATGTAGAATATGATATGTGCTGGTGCATTCATTTTGCCCTGTCAAAAGATTTGGAGGGAAAAAAATGTTGTACTTCATGCATGTTAGATTTTTTCATCTCACCTCCATATAACATTTTAAATGATAGATATATAAAGATACGTACTTCAATTAAAATGGAGAATAACATTTTTTTTTTTAAGAAAATATGCTTTTGTTTGATCTTCTCAGCCGCAGAGCTCCAACATGTCTTACATGCGTGCGTGCCATGTGAGTCCTATGTTGACTACTCATACTAACACATAAATTAAGGTCATAAGCATGACCTTAATTTTCTTCTCATGGTCTTTGTTTATCTCTTATTATTTGTAACAAAATAAACAAAAGGGTCAACATGAATTCCTTTTTAGTTTTATATGCTATATATGTTTGTATAGCATATTATATATATATATATATATATATATATATATATTTGTGATCCATTAACGTAACGTGTACTTTGGAGAATTTAAAATGTCCCTATTTTTCACATTCTCAATGACGTAAAATTTTCAAGCTCATGACTAAACGGACATTTGAAAATAACTAAGATATTAATATAAGAAAAAATATATTCATCATCTCAACTTCTATCATCCTCCCATTATTTCATGATGTGGTATTAGATGATAGGTTTACAAGTGAAATGTAATAAATAATTTTCAATCACCTAATACTACATCTTAAGATGATGGAAGTTGGGATGATGAATAACATTACTCATAATATAATATATTTAATTTCCATTAATTAATTTGAGATTCTCATAGTTGATTTATTCATCATGTGCATTATGTAAGAATTCCTTATCATGCGTTCCAAAATATCTTCTTCATCTTTTTTTTTTTTTTTTTTTTGCTTTCTATCTTCAAGTGTATATATGATATATTTGGAGTAAACATACATATAAAAAACTAAACCAAAAATGAAAGGAAATACGTACAAATACTCGCCGATATGTAGATTTAGGAATTGTTTGGACACTTGGAGTAGTACTATCCTTGGAGTAGTACTATATATAAACAAATTCAGTGAAATTGTGAATAGTAGTGAAATGATTAATTTGTGAATGATAGTGAAATAGTTTGAGTTAAAATATTTTATTAAGTGGTGGTCCATAATTATTATGTGAAATATCACAAACAGCTAGCACCAACGAATTAAGGACTCATTTGGACTCTTGTAACATTTTAGAATTTGTGAATAGTAGCAAAATAATTTAAGTTAAAACATTTTATTAGATTTTAGAAAAAAGAGAAAAAGTTGAATACAAATATTATAAAGTTAAAAAATTATTGTTTGAATAAAATTTTTTAATATTATTTTTATTTAAAAAATTGAAAAAGTTGTATTATTTTTTGTTGTTTATTTGAAAATTTGGAAAAGTTGTAATAATTATATAAAAGAGTTGAATATTTAAAATTAAAAAATATTTTATATTTGAGTGATGTTTGAGAAGGTAATATAGTCCGATAATAATTTGTTACATGACAAAGAAGGTCTAATTAAGACGAGCTATATATGTACACATGCAAATTTTATATGATGAATACATATAATAACTAGCATTTCCCACACGTGGGTTGCTGATAAAATTCTTGTATTAATTATAGGTTGGAAAACATAAGTTGGCTATGGCCATTAGGAGTATGACCTCGTTTGTATTCGTAACTCATCTCAATCCATCTCAATTCATCTCATCTCATTATTATAATATTTTTAAATTCTCACATAAAATATAATAAATAATTTAATTTTTTTAAATTTCTATAAAAAATATAAAAAATAATTTAATTTTTTATTTTATTATTTATAAATTATATCAACTTATTTCGACTTGCATTTTAAACCCAAACCATTATCATCAGCTTTGCAATGTTGAAAGAGAATACGTAGCTTCCTTGCATTTTTCAAGGAAATTATTAATAACTCATGGCCTAGCTCTTACCTAACCTGCCTTTTGACTTGCAGCTATATATATACAAGTCTACCAAATTTTGCACAATATTTTAGGCTGTATAGGTCTTTGTGACAAAGAAGTTTGTGGATTTCGTGTAACTAACGCCAAAGTTTATTATTATTATTATTATTCTTTTAAATATCGTTTCTAATGAATCGAATGTATATTTCTTTTTCGACACGTTTTCCTTTGACTCAATTGACCTAGAAAGTAGAGCTAGCTAGGGTGAGACGTTGTGAGTTGTTCTATTCAGCATGTATGTGATCATGTAAGGCTGCTGAGTAAAATTTTTTAAATAAAATATATTAGAATCGCACAAGAAATTGCAATGAAGAAGAAAGTCGAGAAAATAGATACATTAATATTCAAGGGCAATACAATAATTAGTATTTCCTCTCTTAATTATATCATGTAAAAAATAAAATGATGTTCAGTTTTTATGATTCATTGATCCTAGAAGCTAGATGCTCATGAAATTAGTTTAACATGTAGAAATTTCATTTCCATGAGTATATATATATATATATATATATATATATATATATATATATATATCCACAAGATTGTGTGCCTGTTCCAAATATCCTGTTTTTTTTTCTTAAATAAATAATTAACAAATTTTAAGGGGAACATAATTAATTTCTATTTCAATGAGTTGAGCTGATCTGTATATTGAATCAATCTATATATATGCATGCTACACATCGTGTTTGTCACCAACCGATGGATATTATATTAAAAAAATATTATTCTTACTATTTATTCTTATCACTTGGAGTTACAATTGTGATTTTTTTATAATTTTTTTATTTAATAATATTGTGATTTTTTTATTTTTTTAAAAATATTAAAAAATACATATAAGAAAAAAAATCACAATATAACTAACGGCATCTCCCAATGCGATGGCGGTAGAGCCACTCTAAAAAAAAATGATGCTAAAAACTAACTAGCTATGTCCTAAATAAATTTGTTAAAGATAATTAAATACGATCCCACAAACATATATAATAATTTTTAATGTTACTCTTATTAATATATAATAATTAATTCATTTGAAGTGAGAGGTGGATTAACAAGCCACACAAATTAATAAAATAAATAGAGAAAGGTAAGCAGCCAGTACTTCATGATGCATGCATGCCCCTAGCTAGCTTTTTCCCCCTTTGGCTGCTCGATCCATCCATACTGATGATCTTGATCTACAACCATACATTTGAGCCATTAAATACCGAATGGTTCTAATTATATGCTAAGATTTATCCATCGCTAGCTTTACATTATACTAATCAACAAACGAATTTCATCCATTTGATTAGCTCAAAAGGTGCATTATTCCTCCCAAAACCACGAGGGTTGTCAGACAGATGAAACACCATCATCGTCATCATTCCATATCCCTTTCATTATAATTTATATTTATGCAACAAGAATTTTCTCGAATATATATATATATATATGTATACATATGTATACACATAAACATAAACAAAAAGGACTGTGACAGAAAAAGCAAAAGAAATTAGAAAAAATAAAAAATAAAGTTGGAGGCGGAAAAGACTGAAAGAGAATTTGATTCAAAATGCTCTCTTTCATTTGTCCAATCATCTCATTGAAAGGTCAACCGGATTCCGATTTAATTAAACTTCCACTGTCCGTACTCTGTTCATTAACCATTTCATATATAAATCCTTCCCCCACCAAAAGAATTTTGTGATACTGCTTGAACTTAAATATAGATAAAGACTAGAGAGAGAGAGCTAGCTCCAGACACAGATAAGCAGCTGGAGCATTAACAAGAGGGAGATCCAGTACTACTGAAATACCTTAACATTTACAACCAGCTAGCTAGCTGGTTTCTCGATCTTCTGGACATGGCAGAGGAATTTCAGACTGGGGTTTGCGGGGCGAATTGGAGGATGAATTCATCGAGAAGCCTGTTCCCGGGAGGCTATGTGTGGACGTCAGATATGGTACTGGATTTGAAGGCCGGGAGGTCTCGTGATCAGGAGACTCTTGATTCGGTTTCTGCAGATAGGACATCCCTTGTTTTCCAAGATCTGCAGAAGCCTCAGCAGGCTGATTCTACCAGTGGCAGCAGTGCTACTATCTTGAGTGATTCTGCCTTGCAAATGATGGGTTTCGACTTTTCATCATCGTCAACAACTTCGGATTTGAACCAAGCTTTGCTGTAAGTTTTGTGCTTTTTCTTAGTAGCTCACAATCTCCAGCTTGTACTTATGATATTTCACTAGTATTTTAAATTTCTATCATGGTTACTCCAATCCCAGAAGATCTTACTCTCCAACCCTTTTTTCTTTCCCATTTCTTTTGTTTGGGAAAAGAAGTCAATTATATTGTCGATTGATCATTTGATTATCCGGGGAAACAAGGACACAAGTTTGTATGAGAGAAGTTCCATGCATGACAATCATATTATTTTGTTTTATTTCTTGGCAGTCGTGGTAGTGGAACAGCTGAGAACAATTATAATTCCATGTTACAAGAAGAACGCATGAATTCGAGGTTGAATTACCAACAAGAAAAAGCGGTAGATTCTTCTCAAAATAATTGGATCCCCAAGAGGTTCTCCAATGGAAGCGAAGTACTTGCTGCTAATTATAAGTCTACAATTCAAGACTTTCCTTCGGACAGTAGCTCCGACAATATTACAGCGACTTTCCATGGAATATCGACAGGTTTTCCTGCGAGTTCAGCTTCTAATTATGACTATCCTACAACATTCGGACAATGTTTATTTGATGATCTTGAATCTCAAACCCAGCAACCTCTATTCAACAATCGACCCATCACGAACTTCAATTACCCATCGAATGCTAATTATGGGACAAACTCTAATGAAATAATTTCTCCTTCTTGTCCTAAGCTCTCTACCCTTTATCCAAAGGAACAGCCTTGTGACCTGCACTCCTCCAACAAAACACCCTTTTGGAATGCCTCCACGGCCGCTCTAGCTGAAGGTATTCGACCTGGCCTTTTTCCTTCATCACAATCACAATATCTAGCGCCAACATTTGGAGAGAAACACAAGTTCTTCAACCAGCTCACTGTAAAGGTAAATATCGGATTAGTTGATCTGGGTTCAAACCAAAGCTAGCTAGGGTTTTTTGCACTGATTTTTATATAACGGAATTTCAGCCCAACGTTGAAGATCATGTACTTCTAGACTCGGTCTCAGTACTGGCGAAGAAAAGTGGCAGTGAACCCGTATTCAAAAGGCCTAGAATTGAAACCCCATCACCATTACCAACTTTTAAGGTACTATATATATATATTCGATCAAGCTTTTGACTAGTGGAAGTTTCAGGAGCTAGCTTTACCGTTTTATTTACTGTTCATAGTTTTGTTTTATAGATCTTTCCTTTTTTTAAAGAAATGGTTGAGGACATATTGCGTTCTCTGTCTACAGGTTCGGAAAGAGAAACTAGGGGACCGAATAACTGCACTCCAGCAATTGGTTTCACCTTTCGGAAAGGTGAATTTTTGGATTTATCCTCTACTTTTTTCAATAAGTACAATGAGAAGGAAATCTTTTACTTTTATAAAATAATTGAAAGCTCACCTTTGATGATTCATATTCTTGTAATTTCAGACTGATACAGCATCCGTTCTCCATGAAGCTATAGATTACATCAAGCTCCTCCATGATCAAGTCGGTGTATGTTTCATTATCTTCAACTCAATATTCTTGTCATGAAGATAAATACATATAAAGCAAACCCTAATTGGTAAAAACGATGGCGCTTAAGATGTATATATATTATAAGACCAGAAGAAACTTAACTAATTATAACATATAATATACTCTATCTAAACTCATGTTTATGCTTATAATTTCAGGTTTTGAGTACTCCATATATGAAAAATGGAACGCCACCAATTCAGCACCAAGAGGTTCAAAATTTACTTATTTGTTTTAGCCAAAACATGAATGAATTTAATTATTGCCATTTGTTTCAGTACGTAGTACTTTTCACTTGCACGCAAAGGTTTCAGGGTTCACATTGTTTATATATGTTGCAGGGCTCTGATAAACTGAAGGACAGTAGTAGTCCTGATCAAGACCAAAACCAAGATTTAAGAAGCCGAGGACTCTGTTTGGTTCCGATTTCAAGCACATATCCAGTTGCTAACGAGACAGCAGCTGATTTTTGGACGCCAACATTTGGATCAGGAGCATTCGGGTAGATCAGAAGCTGACATTGATGCCAAATATTTTCCATATACCAATTAAGTTGTAGTAGAGTATCAACAAGAAGAGAAGCTAGAAATGCTGATATCAGTTTTGGAAGAAGAATAAAAAACTGGAAAGCACAGAAGCTATATATAATTGCTGTGTTGTACCAGTACTCAGGAGGAAAAGCTATATACAGAAACAAAGAAATTAAGATCGAACAAACTAATGATCAGAGAGATTAAAGTGGTCCTTCAAATATTTACAGACAATCTTGGGCCAACTGCAAGCAGAATGTAGGCTAACAAATGATTGATTAGTTGCCTCAGAATATAATATATATGTATATATATATAGGTGTGGTAGAAAACCAAGTATTAAATATAGTTAGAGGTGGTTAGGAACAGGAACAACTGCTAATTTTAGCAGAAGTTGACACTGGTTTATATAAAATATACTGCTAGCTGCTGCTGCTGCTCCTGATGTTGATAATATATAGCTGATGACCAATTTGGCAGGAGGAAGATAAAGGTCTAGCTAGCTTTATTAGTTAGTTTGATCTGTTGATGATGAATCATGTGATCTGATAGATGGAGCTGGCACTGTATGCCTTTTCTTTATACAGAAAAAGTAGAAGAGATGAATGACATTATTGTATTGAATTCATATATAGGAATCATGAGTGGAGTTTGTTTGAATGTGGTTTTAACTTTTCTTTTCGCTTGCTTATATGTTTGGAAAAGTCGTGGTGGAAGTCAGAGGGCGGCCCACACGTTCCTGCTTTTTTAGGGTTTCTGCTAAGTCATAATATCTATGTCAGAGAGAGAGAGAGAGAGAGAGATCAGTTTGAGCGCATGCGCACTCCCACTTGTGCATGCTCGCTTGGGATATTGATATTTATGACAGATGATAGTTGTGATTGTAATTGTATAAATGTTGTGTAATTATTTTAAAAAATAAAAGATAGATATGAAATTTATAAGAAAAAATTAATTAATTTTTTAATAATAAATTTTATTTTTTTTCAAAATAACTGTGTGATACTTACGTACCTTATAACTATATATAATATTACTCTATATATATTTGTCTTGGAATCAATAATATGTTCCCAAGTTTTTATTTCAATTTTATATAATCTTTAAAACTTGAGAAAGGGCTCATTAATTTAGATAAGTTATTTTCATATATAATGGGTTTCAAGATAATATTAATTTTTTAATAAATATTATGTTTCCCTCACTTTATATAAATATATACTTTATAAAAACAAATTATTTGTTACGAGTTATTTGCGATAAGAATTAACTCGTTTCAATAAAAAAATATCAATGTTTCATCATTATAAATAATTGATCACATATAAACGTTTTTCTTGTAATAATATATATATATATATATATATATGTACACATACATTTCGGATCATCGACTTGAGAAGTCTAGCTAGTACCTCATTAATTAACTTGTTCAATGTAAAAATTAAATGTTTAATTACTGCGTAAAAATGCAGCTACCATGACTTCAATTGGAAGTTTGTTGCATGATTTTCCTTCCAGAATCATGATATTATAATATATATATATATATATATATGTATATATAATAGACGGGCCCGTACTCATGTTATATTTTTTTGCAAGGAAGTAACCATTATAGCAAACGAAGCGTTAAAGGTACTTTTGCATGCCACGATCCAGTTGTTAACAATAATTCTACTCAAAGAATAACGTTCTTTGATTATCTTGATGACGGAGCTGAATTCACTATAAGAAAATTGTTTATTTGTGACCATTTAATTATAGTAAAATAACTATTTACAATTAAAATAAGTTTGTTTTAATCTAAAATAACCGTTTCGCTGCAATTAAATGGTCGTAAAAGTCTATTTTTCTTGTTGTGACTTATGTATATTTACATGAAGTTATTAATCGCAACGTACATTCATCTCGCTGAATTTTTTTTATTTATTTATTGTGCAATGTAAATACTAGGTACGAAATTATCCAAATCAGGAACTTATAAACTACGAAATCCTTCATTTCCAAAATTATATTGATAAAAATAAAAATTACCATGGTAATTTACCAACTAAATAATTTGCTGATAACTAAGCTAACTTAATTCATTCACAGGTACTTATATATATGCAGTTGGAAATTTTATTAAAACATCCAATGCTTTTTCAGTCTAAACCAATTTAAATAATTAACAGTACATGACTTAGTTACTTTCACTGGTTTTCTTTACACAAAATCAAACTGTCTCATTTTATCTCATATCATATAATTATTATAATTTTCTTAAACTCTTACACAAAATATAATAAACAATTAATTCAATTATTTTAAATTTCAAAAGAAAATTATATTAAATAATTATATTATAATAATATTTTATTCAACTTTCAACAAAACATATCATATCATCTCATTTGAACTGCATAACCAAACGAGATCGGAAAACAATCAGTACTTGAGGCCCCGTTTAGATTCGAAAAATATTTTATCTCATCTCATCTCATCGTTATAATTTTTTCAAATTCTAATATAAAATATAATAAACAATTTAATTTTTTTAAATCTCAATTTATCCCTAAGGCAAGATAATGGTACCCACGTATTGTTTATTGGATACTGTTAATAAATCGAAAAAGTGTACCCATAAGTATTTTTTTTTAATTAAAATTATTTGTGTATGTTTTTTTTTGGTCCCAAAAGTCGGTCCCCCCAGCAGTAGTACCTTTGTTTATTATATATCATTGAATTTCCTTAATTTCCTTTTACTTCCTAATTCTCAAAAGTACCTTTCACAGCTTTAAGGCGCCCTAGATGGCTACAAATTCTCTGAAAATGAGCTAGAGCTAGCGCCTCAATCAAGTATATGTATAAAAGACCCCAAAAGAAAGCTTAGAAATGAAGAATCCCATTGACAAGTGACTAATGATGAGAAAAAGTGCTTTAATTTTAATTTTCAAGTCATGATGTTATATACCACATGACCTGCAAGCATATATATATTGGAATTCAATTCTCTTGATCTTTCCTAAGTCATGGCTACTCGATGATCAATAGAAAGATCAAGAAACATATTATATAAAAGGAACAAAATAGGAAAAGAATCTAAGTATATAAGCATAATTTTTTTTTTTTTTTTTATGTCAGTTTTGTAGATCAACTCCCAGCTATTTTGATTGAAAATCTTCTTTTTCCTGTTTTGGCTAATCAATCATGAAGAACATTTATAAATTAATTTGTCTTCTGGTTGAAGCTAAGAAATTAAGGGGTTCATTCGATTTGCACCTTTGAATCTAAAATTGTAAGTCATTGATCATATATACAGTACTACAAGAAAAGCGATAATTTGTGACGGATTATATGTGATAAAAATAACTATTTATGATTAAAATAAATTTATTTTAATAAAAAATAATTAGTCATAACTAAACAATTTTCTTATAGTGATACCGAATGGCTAATTATTAAGCAATTTGTCAAATAATTGAGATTCCTAATTGGCCTGGATTGCAATCTTTGTGATAAGTTGTCACAAACTACTTTTATGAGTTGTCAAGCTCTTTTGACGTACCTATTTGAAATATTCTCAACTAAAACAATTGTCCATTATTTAGTTTGGCTGGCTATGCATTCGAATCTTAGATCAAGAGACAAAGATTAACAAAAGAGAAAAATAAATAAATAAATAAAAAGCATGAAAAAAAGTAAAATTCTCTTCACTGACTTCATTTAATTTCTCACTCAAAAAGTTGTATTCCTTCTTTCACCATTTAATTTTTTCATCATTCCCATCAGGTCAAATCACCTTTATGATTACAACATTAATGCTAGAGCCCCCCGCTGGGGGCTCTGTATTTTTTTATATGTTTATTTTTTATTTTTTTGTTTTATATAGATTTTTTTTAATAATTTTAAATATTTTAAAAAAATAAAAAATTTATTAAATTATTAAAAAATACTTTCTTAATTACGAAATAAAATATTAAAATATTTTTTAATATTTTTTATTTTACTTTTTGATTAAGAAAGTATTTTTTAATAATTTTTTTTTTACTTTAGAAAGTATTTTTTAATAATATTTTAAATTTATTTTATTTTTTTAAAATATTTTTTACTTACTGCGTGGCTGCTTCTAGTTGATTGTTCCCAATACTCACTTGGAGAGACGTGTAGTCTAGATGATGCCACATTATGTATACAAAATGGATATTCCTAATAGTGGCTTCTATCTATATTTATTCTTAAAAATATCTATATAAAAAATAACTTAAAAAAACACATGAAAAAACACTATGTTAGAGCCAGTGGAAGCTCCCAGCGGTAGCTCTAGCATCATCTTTTATAAAAAAAAATTCATAATATTATTAAACAATATTTTCTTAATCACGAAGTAAAATAAAAAATATTTTTTTATAAATTTTATTTTACTTTGTGATTAAGGAAATATTTTTTAATAATTTTTTTTTACTTTTTGATTAAGAAAATATTTTTAATGATGTTTTAAATTTATTTTATATTTAAAAAATATAAAAAAAAAATCTATATGAAAAACAACTTAAAAAAAAATACATGTAAATAGTAAATACATGCTGCAGCCCAGCGGGATCTGTAGCACTACCCTTTTTTTTTTTGATTTGGCACCGGTGTGTGAAAAGGGTTCGACTAATCCGGATGCATCGATGAATGTTTTGAATTTCGTACTATATCGATTGGTACGGTTGAAATATTTTATTTTTTTATGTAATTAATATAGAGAAGGATATAATTTCTTATCAATCAATATTTCGATCATTTCGATTTATACTGGTCTATATTTTAGTTTTTATTTATTTATTTATTTTTTTTCAAACTGTAATTTTATTTTTTAATCTATAATTTAGATTAGACTATTTATAATTTATATATATAATTTATTCATATATACACTATTTTGAAACAGTATCCTAAACGGTATCAATACTGAAATATCTCGTTTCAATATCTCCACCGAAACAGTCACAGGTATGGTATTCAAAACATTGACATCGACTCTCGAGAAGGAAATTTTTGTTAATACATTTCAGATGATTCAAATAAAAAATATTTCAGTTTGATGACTCAGAGAAATTATTTGCATTAAAGAGGATTCGAATCTTAAACTTTGGAGGAAACATACTACCAAAGCCAAGACTTTTACCACTTGAGCCAACATCTAAGGAATTGGTGAGTACAACATGAATATCAATTAACCCAAAATCAAGGTACATAAAAAAAAAAAAAAAAAAAAAATTGTCAACATTAATAAAATAAAATCGTTTACAATGCTATTCTTGCACGATGAACGAGTAAAAGTACCCCTCTAGACTCCCTATTTACTCATATATATCCTACAACTCCATAAAATCAAATTCATTTATCCAAATCATACACCACTTGGTTGACTTTAATAAAAGCATTACACTTATGTATAGAAAAATCTTGATAGGACTGTATATAGCCACAATTCATTTAGGTACATCATGAGATCATGAGGCACTGCACCAGCACCTTGAAATTAGGTAATTATAATTTGGTACAGTACCAAATTATATTAATATCTCATACAACTTAAGACAGCTTAACCTCGGCCAAATTGTTTGTACATTTGCCATAATCATGAGTCGAGAAACCACCTGATCCAAAGTCCAAACCCCTTTCACTTAAACCCCCTTCCAACTCCGGTCTCCACCACCATAGTCGCCGTGATTTCCAATGCAACTATCGTCCACATAGTTGACGTTTGGATTCGAAGATGACTTGAGATGAGCTGATATGAGTTGAGATAGATTGTGAATAGTAATGAGATGAATTGTGAATAGTAGTGAGATTTGTGAGTTAAAGTTGCTGAATAGTAATGAATAGTAGTGAGATGAGTTGAGATGAGTTGAGATGAGCTGAGATGACTTGCGAATCCAAACATCTCTTTAAGTGTTACTGTCCGAACATATAGTACTTTAACCCATCTCATAATCTATAATATTGACTTCCTCATTGCAGGCAAAGGAATGGAAAGGTCTCCCCTCTTAAGGTTATTTTTAGATGTTGAGCTGTATTAAGTTTTTTATGAATAGTAATGAGTTAAGATGATAGAGTGAGTTTTGTGGGGTCCACTTAAGAACATCTTCATTAGCTTGGCCAAAGTTGAAGTATGGCTAAAATTTAGATAATTTGTGTCAAAAAGACCCCGCATTAGATTGGCCATCTCTAAAACAATTTGGATTTTAGCTACAGTACTCCCCAAATATAGTTAACTACAATTACTTCATCAAATATTAAAATATTAGTTTCTCACTCCAAGCAAAAAAATTAAATTAATTAGAATATAATTAACATTTAACATTTAGAATATAATTATTATTAACATTTAATAATACTTTTTTAATATTAATTTAATTAGAATATAATTATTATTAATATTTAATAATACTTTTTTTCAATATTAATTTAATTAGAGTATAATTATTATTAACATTTAATAATACTTTTTTTAATATTAATTTAATTATTAACGTTTAATTGATAGAACTATAAATGTGATAAAAATAAATTTAATTAATTAAATATTAAAATAATAATATTTTATTATTATATAGAGAGTAAATGGATAATCCAATGTGGGGATTGAATTTAAATGGAATAGGCAAATGTAAATTCATGTGAAATTAGCTAAAGTTTGAATATGCATTTGGCCAATTCAATAAGAATGCTCTAAAATGAGTTTAAATGTGTTTGGATATTAAAATGAGCTTAGATGTATTTATAAAAAGTTAAAAAAGTTTGTGGGTTTCATGTGTAAAGAAGTATTCAATTGAAAAATGTTGTGAACTTAAAATGAGTTTAGCAATTTGAGAGTTTGGTATTTGAATGTTAAATTTAATTTAAAATTAGACTAAATTATATTGAATTCAGATAAATTTAACAACCAAACGAGACCTAAATCTTTCACCTTAGAGGCCTTGGACGCTAACGACTACGCAATGCAATAGCAAGCTTTCTCATCTCTCTTACACCGTCTAGTCCATAAGGCCCAAATAACAAAGTGGGCAACAAACCAAGAGAGAAACCCACATGTGAAGAATAATGATCATCATCAGCCTTATTGAACCATAATAACACTCAATCGATCCCTGACTCTGGTACAATTCAAAGTTAATACCCAATTAATGGTTTAACAAAGGAAGCTAATTAATTCACCTAAACAAAACACATGCATGCCACAAAAATAATTAAAACCATATTTGGAGACTGGAGATCAAAGGAATCATGATGATCAGTTGTTGAATGCGCATGTCAAAAGATAGAATCTTGCAAATAAAAATCCACATGAAAATGGATATATTTGAAGAAATATACTTATTGTACAACACCCATTTACTATAACTCACTAGTTGACTAGGACTAATTTGTATTCTTGGCACGTTGGTTTATAGAAAAATTGACTATATAATTACTTAATAGCAGTAGTCCATACTGCAGCTTGATCATTGCTTTCTTTAACATAGATGGCTTTTGTTCACGAGTTGGTTAGCCATTTTTGGCGGGATATGTTTGGATAATGAGATGAGATAAGATGTAAATTTTTTAAAAATTCTCACAATTTTCTTCTCAAATATCACTCAAATATATATAAAACACTTCTCAATTTTAAATCTTCAATTTTTTTCATCTAAGTAGTATCTAATCAATACAACTTTTACAAACTCTAAAACAAAATACAAAAATCATTACTAAATTTTCAAAACTCAAAACAAAAATAATATTTTAACATTTTTAATCAACTTTTTCTCTCTCATTTCCTAAAACCTATGCAATAAAATAATATATTAACTCAAACTATTTCACTACTATTTACAGACCATTTCACTATAATTTAAAGAATTCTAAGATACTTCAAGTGTCCAAATTACAAACCCTTCTTATAATTGTTGAATGTACTCTAGCCATCTCCCATAAAGTCGGCTACTTGTATCTCAGGTGGCTGATCTCCTCCTGTTTGAGTTTCTAGATGACCCATGCTAAACCAACTTTTAATCCACAAGTAATTTTTTTCCCTTTACAAGCCAAGTTGTACCCAGCAATACCTCAGAAAATTAAAGATAGTAAAGAATCTAAAATCCTGGTTTACAATTAATTGTGTCTGTGCGGTCCATTTAATCTTCATTTTCCCTAATCACTCGAAAGAAATTAGCAAATATCTTCAAGATTTTCCATAAAACATTTCTATAATACTTAATACAAAACACAAGTATATAGATATTTCGTACAAAGACTTGATAACAAAAATTTATGAATTTTTTCAGTGCCTATAGGTTTCTAGCTAGCTTTTTCCATGTGCATGGAGATTGGGCTTCTCTAAACCCTTTAGCATTCAACACAATAGATCTCCTAGAAACCGAAACTTTGAAGGAAATTAAATGGTTCACAACGTGCTTCCATATAGTTTCAACTTCAAAAATAGATCTAAAGGAGAGACTGATCGTGCCTTAATTCAGGAATTTATTAAATCGCCTGCATAAAATACATGAGGCCAAGATGCACCCTCTAGAACCTCGATAAATCACATTATCCTCCCTCTTCTAAAGCTCTGATCTTCAATAGCCTGCTAACTAAAACTTCCTCAACCAAAGTCATGAAAAGATAGGGTAAAGGAGGATATTACCTTGCCTAATCCCTCTAGCAAGCTTTAAAAAACCACTAAATGTATCTGCATTCATCATAATAGTGTAGGATATAGTGATCATCTCCAAGTTCCTCGTAGCAAAAGCTGATGAAGTACTCAGGGTCCAAAGCCTTAAAAACATTAATTTCCACTCCAATATGTCATATGCCTTAGCTATGTCCACCTTTACCATCAAATTACAATTCACTTATTTATTGACGTTATGCGCCAAAGATCAACCAAAATAGAATGGTGGGTGTTAAATAAGGTTAATTCAAATTACCTCAAGGAGCAGAATTTTCACAAGGTCTGGATTTTTGCTCATCATATAGCCCACGTTACTTTGTTGTGATTGCACTTTTATGTCGCTTAGGAGGCTACTAGAGTCTCCCAATAAAGTTTCTCTAGGAAATTGTAGGGAGAGAGGATAATTTTTCTCTTTTGTACGTAAGCTTTTCCACATACTTAATTTATTGTACATAAACTCTGCTTTAATGAGTTTTCACATGAGAAGTTAATTAACTTCCCTGAAGTTGTGGTAGTGGTGATGAGTCAATTAATAACCTCTCCACCCATGTGGACACATCATGGGTCATGGGATACCCACTACCAACATCTCCCACTTGTCCACAATGGATTTTATGCCCATTGACAATCTCTTCCTGATCTCTCAATTAATTATGCCTTATACAGAAAATAAAGCGTGCGTCCTGATGAGAAGGCAAATGGTAACACTACTATATTAAATCACCATCTTACTAACATACATCGCTCATAATATCTCATCTATGCCCCAGACTATTTGATCTCACTAGGTCAAGGATCCTTAATCCCTCATGAGTTTATAATTCAAAGCAATTCTTGACCTCACTTTATATAATATGCTCATGATTATATCAAGTAAAAACAACATAATCGCCCAAGCTATGAGGCATATAATAACAAGTAAGAATCCAAACAATCTTCCCTAAACACTCATGTCAATTCAATTAGACTTGACTACTTTCCTAGACATGCTCCACGAGACCGTATCATTCGTGGCCCTAAGAAAACATGCTAAAGTAGCAACATCAAGTTTTAATCTCATGATATAGTTCCAGGTTCAAGGGCATAAGATTAGATCATTTATTGATCCATTAGGGCTCACATAGTGATGGGGCAGGGACCCATCCAATCACTCCCTCATGTGGTCGTTTATAACACATATAGTATGAAATGTATATTATGGCGGAACTCCCACTTAATTGGGCTTGTCACATTTAAACCATATAGGAATCTTAGTCTAGTTGCCACAAATGTTTTCTAACTTGAGTTTCTTAGCACAGTCACTCATCTAGTGTCTGCCTAAGATCTCACATTCCGCTTTAATTAGGCTTCAGGAAGTTGTGTAAATATTTCATATACGACTCTTGAAAGTTTCATCTTAGCCAAGCTAAGGTGACATTTTTTAAACTTATCTTAAATGCTCCAAAAGTATTAAGATGTTTATTTGCTCTCCTCCCAAGTGCCAAAGTAATCGATTTGTCTAATCTTGCTCACTATTTAAGCACCAAGGTGATCATCCATGTGATTGTTTGTCTGGTGACATCTTTAAAATGTGTGCTTTTCACTTAGTATCAATTAATTAATAATATGAGATAAACACAATAATTTCACTGAAATAAATACTAACAGTGTCAAATATACAATAAAGTCTAAAATCAATAAAACATACATAAAATCCGATGAAGTCCTAAACTCCTGTCATGAGTTTGGAAAACATTTATACTAGTAGCCTTAATAAGAGGATCAATTACCATCTTGCTAGTAGAGATATGTTGTAGGATCACCTCACCTCGTGCAACAACATCTCGAATGTTCTGAAAATGAATATCTATCTGTCTGGTTCTACCATGACATTTGGGATCCTTGGCATATGCCAAAGCTGTCATACTATCACTGTATATCTTAACGGCTTCATCTCCAAGAGTTGTAACCTATATGCACTGAAAAAATCTCCTCAACCAAACAGCCTCTTATACAACTGCTGGACAAGCAACGTACTCTGACTCCATCATGGACAAAGAAATGCATGACTTTTTTTTTGCTACACCAAGAAATACCTCCCCCACTAAGCATAAAATGTGTAAGTCGTTGTGGATTTTCGCTCATCTTTGTCATTAGCCCAATCAGCTCTCTATAACCCTTCAATCTCATATCTCCACCCTGGTAGCAAAGTGCAAGGTCTGTTGTCCAACAAATGTATCAAAAAATCTTCTTAACTACTTGCCAATGAACAGATCTTGGGTTAGTCTGATAACAACTAACCAATCCAACTGAAAAGGAAATGTTAAGTCATGCACACAATATAACGTACATCAGACTTCCAATTTCACTTGTATAAGGAACTCTAGTCATTTGTTTCTTTTCCTTATCATTCTTAGGGCAATGTTCTAGGCTCAATATATAACTCTTCTCAATTGGAGTGTCTATGGGTTTGGAGTTATGCATACGAATTCGTTCTAGAATTTTCTTAATGTAAGTCTCTTGAGACAAACTAAGAAGTTTCCTAAATCGATCACTTGAAATTTTGACTCCCAACAAATAATTTGCTTCACCCATGTCCTTCATCTTAAAAGTAGAGGACAACCACTCTTTTGTGGCGACAATTATCTCTATATTATTTCTAGTTAATGAGATATCATTCATGTACAAAGATAAAATTAGAAAACTCTTCTCTGTATGTTTGACATACACACAATGGTCTTCTTCTAACATCTCAAAGCCAATTGAAGTAATAGCCTCATAAAATCTGGTACAATTGTTTGGACGATTGTTTAATGCCATAAATAGAATGTTTCAGATGGCATACTTTGCGCTCTTATCCATCAACTCCAAAACCAATAGGTTAATCCATATATATCTTCTCGTCTAGTTCTCCATTGAAAAGTTTTTACATCCATTTGGAAAAGTTTCATGAGGCGAATGGAAGCAAATCTCACCATAGGAAAGAATGTTTCTTCCTAATCTATGCCCTCTCTTTGGGTATAGCCCTTTCGCCTAAAGTTGGGTCTTATACTTATCAATTGATCCATCTGTCTGATAATTAATTTTTAAAACCTATTTGTTTCCAATAGATTTGAGCCTAGGTGGAAGATCATCTAACTCTCAAACTTGATTCTTTGCCATAAAACTCATCTCATCTCTCATAGCAGCCAACCATTTATTTGAAGTAGGTGAACTTGCTTCTTTATAAGAAGAATGTTCATCAAAGTCATACGGAGCATACATGAAAGATTCTTCTTCAATCTCAAAACGACGATGAGGAATGGTTCCATATTCACTACTATGTAACTGAGACTCTTATAAGTCACCTTCTAGTGGTACACTCCCATTAGAAGGCAAGGCACTCCCACTATCTTTTAGGATTTAAGGATGTGATAATTCCCCACCCTCGTCAAAAGATGGTGTAACTCTATCAAGTTCTGACAACTCAAAAAGTTCAAGATCATTCTTTGCTTCACCAATATTAGGAAAATCATTCTCGATAAATGTGACATCACGCGATTCTATTTCTGTTATCCATCCGCTAGGATGTTCACCAAACATTACATAGCCCTTGAATTGGACCTATGCAGAGCTTCTTACGGTTTGGTAGGAACTTGGGACTACACAAGGACTTTGTGAAAATGTCGGCAACTTGATCCTTACTTGAGACATGTTCAAGTTTGATCACGCCACGAGCCATTTGTTCACGGACAAAGTGAACATCACTTTCGGTGTGCTTTGTACGATGGTGGAAGATGTGTTTCTTGGCAATATTAAGAGCACTCTTATTATCACATTGCAGAGTAGGAATTGGATCGGAGTGGCCAAGACTTTTGAACAAATTGATATACCACATGAGTTCAGCTATGTTGGAAGCAATGGCTCTATATTTGGCTTCAGCAGTTGATTTCATACTGTTACTTGCTTCTTTGGCCCCCAAGACAGGAGATTAAGACCTATAAAAATTGTGAAACCAGTAGTTAATCTACTATCATCACGAGAGCCTGACCAATTTGCATCACAAAATCTTGAAATAGTTGTGAGGGGACTTTTAACATAGTGAAGACCAAGATTGAGAGTTCTTTTCAAGTAGCGAAAAATTTGTTTCACTACGATTAGATGAGGTTCACAAGGAGCTTGCATAAACTGGCATACATAATGGACAATAAAGGCAATGTTTGGCCAGGTGAGGGTGAGATACTGGAGAGAGCCAACCATTTGATGATAAATAGTTGTATATTTGATAGAAAGGCCATCATTTGCATAGAGTTGCATGCCAGATGCAAGTGGGGTTGAAACTGGTTTAGCGCCATCAAGTTCTAATTTCTGCAATAAGGAGAGTAGATACCGTGTCTGATTGAGAGTAATGTTGGAGCTATCTCGTGTGACTTGAAGTCCAAAAAAATAGTGCAAGTCTCCAAGATCTTTCATGTGAAACACTTGAGACGTATGAGATAAAAATGTATTTATAGAAGAAATGGAAGAACCAGTGATAACAATATCCTCAACATAAATTAAGAGAATAATAATATTTGTAGCTTGATGACCAAAAAAAGAGTGAATTATCATACGAACACCATTGAAAACCCATTTGCTGGATATAGAAGCTAATTTCATGTACCCAAGGAGCTTCCTTGAGACCATAGAGCACCTTGTGTAGATGACAAACATAGTCGAGATACGTAGGATTCTCAAAGCCAGGTGGTTGAGTAAGATAAACTCTCTCTTGTAAGTCACCATGCAAAAATTCATTACTCACATCAAGTTGCTTCAAAGGCCAATCTTGAGAAAGTGCCATGTGCAGAATTAAACGAATGGTTGCAAGTTTCACAACGGGGCCGACGATGTAGTCATAATCAAGGCCCAGTTGTTGAGTAAAACGTTGTGCAATAATACGAGCTTTATCTTGTTTGATAGATCCATCGGCCTTGGTCATGATTTTAAATACCCACTTACTGCTGACCAAGTTCATGTCGTCGGTCTTGGGAACTAAAGTCAATGTGTGATTGGCATGGAGAACATCAAAATCGGACTGCATTGCCTGCTTCCAAAGACGATATGTGAGGGCCTGTTTATAGGTGCGGGGCTCCTTCGATTGACTGACCAGATCTGTCATAAAACAAGTGGGAATAGGATGCCTTGTAGCTAGAAAATCACGGGGTCTTCGGGTACCATCCTGGTTCCGTATAACCATGGGATGAGTACGAATTGGCACTACAGGCATATGGATTTGAGGTGCAGTAGGGGAGGAGTCTGAAGGAGTTTCTAGTGGAATGGCAAGTGGCACATCTTCTGAGCTTGGATTGACACGGGAAGTTTGATCGGGTATAGTGTGAAGAATTTTGGATAGATGCCAAAGTTTAAAGAGCTGGACAGGAGGAGCATACGAATTTTGTTGTGTGGAGAAAGGAAATATTGTCTCATCAACAAGAACACGTCCGGAGATGAAGACACAACCCGCGATCAGATTCAGACAACAATTCCCTTTGTAGTGTGATGAGTAGCCAAGAAAAACACATCTAGTAGTTTTGAAATCTAGTTTAGAACGGCCAAAAGGAGTTAAATATAGGTAATATGTGCAACCAAAAATTCGCAAAGGGTTATAACATGGTGGATAAATAAATACAAGCTCATATGAAGATTTTCCGTGGAGAATGGGAGTGGGTAGCCTATTGATGAGAAAAAATCGTTGTGGTAAAGGCCGCAGTCCAAAATTTGGATGGAATAGAAGCACGAGCCATTCAAGTGAGACTAGTCTCGACAATATGGTGATGTTGGCGTTCAGCTAAGCCATTTTGTTCTGGAGTTCCGGGACAAGATAATGGATGAATGATCCCATTTGAAGCAAAATAATGCTTTAATGAGGTATTCACAAACTCACAACCCAGTCACTTTGAATAATTTTCACTTTTGAAATTGAGTTTCTAGCATTTTCAAAAATGCGAGAAGAATATGAATGACGTCTGATTTACGAGCCAAGAGAAAAAGCCATATGTAACAAGAAAATTCGTCAAGAACAACTAAATAAAATAAAAAACCATCATAAGAAGGTATTGGAGCCAGTCCCTAAATATCCATATGAAGGGTATGTATAACATTTTGAGCGTAGGTAGTATGAGAGACAAAAGCCAATTTCTTTGATTTTCCAAGAGTGTAATTTTTACAAAAACCAACATATTTATTTAAAGTAGGCAAAGAAGAGAACAAAAGCTGAAGAGATCTTGAATTGGGATGGCCCAAACGTGCATGCCAAATGGTGCTGGAAACCTTGGTAGCTTGAAATGTAATTGGAATAGAAGACGTTGGGATGGCAATTAACCGGTACAAACCAGTGTCACCGAGACCTTTAAACATCACCCGTCTGGTCTTCAGGTCATTTATCATAAAGCCCCATCGATAGAACACAAAGCAGCAATTGTGGTCCGCAATAAGTTGAGAAACAGAGAGAAATCTCTTTTTAAAAGTTGGAACAATAAGAGCATTTTTAATGATGAGAGAAGTATGAGGAACTTCAAAATTACTGACAGTCGAAATGGGAAGACCAAGACCATTCCAAACCATCATAGAATTGGTACCTAAGTATGGCAGTATACATTTAGCATCAGTAGAAGTAGGAGCCACATGTTGGTTTGCTCCTGTATCCAGATACCAAACATCATCCGAAGTATCACCAGTTCGAATGGTAAGAAAAGCTTGATAGCTTTTGGCTTCTTCATCAGTAGCACAACAATTGTCGACTTTGTGGCTAAATCCACCACAATAGAAGCACGTTATATGCCCATTATGTACAGGAGGCTTGCCATTGCCACAGGAGAAATTTTGTTGAGAGTGGCTGAAATTGGTGCGACCTTGGGACCTATCAACCCCACGATTTGACTTATATTTGTGCTAATTATTCTAATAACGCCCACAAGAAGATGAGTTTTTAGCATTACGATTTGGAGAAAGGATAGTTCTATTGGTGTAGAAAGCCACAGCTGAGTTTCTTCCTGCTTGAATCCAAAGATCAAAGTCCCTTACCTTTGCTGATTACAACTTCAAGTGAGGGAAAACTATCTCTTATATTAATAGCAACCACTATTGGATCAAATTCAGATCCTAATCGTCTGAGTAAACAAATGATAAAATCATTATCTTCCATCGGTTTGCCAGTACCGCAGAGTGCAAGGGCGAAAGACTTTGCTTCATGAAAGTAATATTCTATTGAAGCAGTATCTTTGGTGAGGGATTGGAGCTCACCTTTAATTTATTGGACACGACCTTGAGTATGTTGACCATACAGTGTTTCCAACACATCCCAAGCTTGATAGAATGTCTCACTATTGATCACTTGAGAGAGAGGAGCATCGGACAGCAAGCTGTTGATTCAGCGAGGATCAGTTGATCAATGCGTAGCCATTTGACAGCAACGGGGTTCTCAGTTATAGTACCATCAGCAGCAGCAACAGTTGTAGGTGGGCAAGAAAATTCATTGGTTACATAGCCGAGGAGCCCATGGCCACGTAAAATGGGAACAACGTGGGTTTTCTATAGTAGGTAATTTGTAGAGGCTAATTTAATTGAAATGTCTGGGAGATGAGTTTTGGAAGAAAACCGATCAAAGGGGGCCAGCTCGTCCATAGGAGGGATCTAAGAGGAAGTAGAGGAGGAAGACATGTTTGACAAAGTTCCTCATGTGTGGCTCTTGATACTATATAAGAATGAGAAAAATAGTCTACATGTATGCATGGCTCGTATTTCATTTATATTTACAAGATACAAAAATAGAGGATAAAACAAAGGTTTACAGTTGTACAAGAAATAAAGAATGAAACTATACAACTGTGAAAGAATGCTATGGAAGTTCTATTTATAGTAGTGCAAGACTAACGTTATGCTTAAAATAAGAAAGAAATCACATCAGTTGTTATTTGGAGAGATTTGAGAAGAAAATCATGGAGACCCGAGAATTATGGAGTTATGGCTGATATGTCTCTTCAAGGTTCAACATTATGGTCTCAACTTTTCTTCATTTGTGTTTTCTTTGTTTGGCCTAATGGTTGGGGCATCAAGATTGTGGTATTGATTATTCTTCATTTGTGTATTATTCGTTTGGCCAAATACATGGGACAGTCAAAATTGTGAATTTGGTTCTTGTTTTCTCTAATTTTTTTTTTCTACTTTTAGAAAAAAGTAATAGCCTTGGTTTTTCTGTGCTTTTTTACTCGTTAAGTTTTATTGCATTTATTTATATAAAGTTTGTCAGACTCTTTATTGTTGAGCGCTTTAAAGTCTACATCTACGGTTTATGATAAAAAATGTTTGTGTAACATATATATTTTGCATTCTATTTTGGGTTTAATTTGTGCCTTTTTTTTCTTGCCTTTATCTTGAGCCTTTCTCCTCGTTAATTACCGTTGTAACTAAATTGGACAGTTATGTTGCTCCAAAATATCGATCCATATGAATGATTATGCGATGGACACGTTTAATTTGTCGCAACTTTAAAGTTAATATTATAGATGTAGAAATTGTTATTGGTCACTATCAAGGAGAAAATGTTACTTATTTTAAGAACACTATTTTTATTTAATGAAACTAAAAATATCCCTTTCGCATTCATAATGACCCAATAAATAATCAAAGTTTTGTCATGACAATAAATAAAGGGCAAGGTTAGATACTTGATTATGTTGGTATTTATCTTTCCCGACTAGTATTTGCTCATGGACAACTATATGTTGCTTTGTCTAGAGTGTGAACATCAAAATTGATAACAGTTTTCATTGGACCAACTTTGATGATTAATTATACCTATAATTCAACAATAAATATTATCTATAATGAAATGCTAGAACTTATTAACATACTTTGATTAATGAAGACACATTTACTCTTGAATAGGTATAATTACTATGTAAAAGTAATTTGTTTTTTATCAATTCATCTTTAATTCTTTTAATGAACTTATACATTTCAATCCATTCAAATGTAGTTATTCGGTGATAATAACTATTTCTTTTTTCATTTTTATAAGAACATAATACTTTTATTCATCTATTCAAACATTACAAAGATGAATCAACCCAAATAGCTTGGGATATACAATCTGGAATTGAATCCCACCAAAGAGATACATCATCAAGATGCCAAGCAAATTTAGCCAAAGCATGAGCTACACCATTTGATGCATGACCTCTATGTTGAATAGACCAATTAGAGTGACTGTTGAGTAGAGTTTTGATTTCTTGAACAAGGCTACCCCACAGAGTTGTTAAACACCCATCCTTAGTCAGTTCTTCTACAACAAGGAGTGCATCACTTTCAATTTGTAACTCAGCTAGGCCTAAGGGAATACACAATTGCAACCCTCTCAAAATAGCAAATAGTTCAATCTCCATCGAATCAGCAAGTGCATTTTCTGGTTTACTAGCAGCAAAAAATCACTTGGCCTTTATCATCTCTTAAGACCACACCAAAACCAGATCTACACTGATCACTAAATGTTGCTCCATCCACATTAAGCTTTGAAACACCTGCTGGAGGTAGTTGCCAACAACATCTGTACTTCTACTTTTGCTTTTGTGCCTCTGCCATTGCTTTATGTTCCTGATGTAAAGACAATGCATACTCTATGACTTGATTTGGTGACAAGATATTCTCATCATACATCTTTTGATTACGCTTATACCGTAGTCCCCATGCCATCAAAAATAGTTTCTCTAACTCCCCTTCAGTTTTTCTTCTCATAACAATGTGAACTAATTGTAAGAAGTCCAACCTGTGAGTTGAGTCTTTGAGAGAAGGAAAATACTGGATCCAACTGTCTATAATTTGAGGGTAGTAAACTAATGCATGGTTTAAGTCCTCTTCTTTTTGACACCAATGACAACTTGCATTCTCAAGAACCTTTCAAGTCTTAATATTTTGAAGTGTAGAAAGAATATTATTTTTGCATACCCTCCATGCAAAAACTCTTACTCGATGAGGTATATGGAGTTTCCATAAATTCTTCCATAACAATTTCTACTCTGCAACACTAGAACTCTCAGCCATCTGATGTCTATTTTGTTTCATAGTAAGGAAAAAATCATAAGCACTTTTAACACTATACTTCCCACTTTTCTCATGCTCCCAAACAAGTGTATCTGGTATATGTTTCAGAGAGTAATTTGATACTAAGCACCTCATTTGCCTCTCTCACTGGTAATAAACTCCTCACCTTCTCAATATCCCAACATCTGATATTATCTTTCATTAGAGAGAAGCCATTGTATTTCTCATATCTAAATCTGTAACATTAGCAACTGCAGCAGGAATAGGAATCAACTTGTGGTTTGGAAGCTAGAAATCAGTCCAAATGTTAATAGATATGCCATTCCCTACAAGCCACCTACAACCATTGAGTAAACTGTTTTTAGCTTCCTAGATTCCTCTCCAAACATAGGAAGGGGCACCACCGAATTTAGAATCTTTAAAACTAGATATTGGGAAATATCTAGCCTTAAAAATCTTATGAAGTAGAGTGGTTTCATCATTCATAATCCTTCAACCTTGCTTTGCTAAAAGGACCATGTTGAAAATCTGCAAGTTCTTAAAGCCCATACCACCACTTTGCTTTGATTCACACATTTTCTTCCAACTAACCCAACACATCTTCTTTTCTTCTTTTTTTTTCTGTCCCCACCAAAAATTAGCCATCATTCCCTCCAATTCTGAACATAAGGACTTTGGGAGCTTAAAACAACTCATAGTATAGGTGGGTATTGAGAGAACCATTGTTTTCAACAAAACTTATTTCCCTCCTTGAGACAGTAATTTCTCTTTCAATCCTTGTAATTTTGACCA
Organism: Juglans regia; assembly: GCF_001411555.2. Taxonomy (NCBI): domain Eukaryota; kingdom Viridiplantae; phylum Streptophyta; class Magnoliopsida; order Fagales; family Juglandaceae; genus Juglans; species Juglans regia. The sequence goes on along the minus strand of NC_049904.1, from coordinate 15,391,189 downwards.
AACTCTATGCTTTAAAGATGAGAATGCTTGATATTTTCCTCTTCCAACCATTGGTGGCAAGTACTTTTCATATTGCTGGATCTGTTGGACTCCCCAAAATTGCATTATCTCTTCCTGTTGAGATGGATGGATATTGTTACTGAACACCATTGAAGTCTTTTCTCGATTTATTTTCTGATCAAATGCTTTCTCATAGATGTCCAGCTTGTGTTGAAGAGTTAAGCAGGTTTGCAAATTAGCTCTGCAGAAAAGAACACTATCATCTGCAAACAACAGATGATTTAGCTTAGGAGCCCCTCTACAAACTCGAATCCCCTCTATTTGTTGATAACCATTAGCCTGGTCTAGCAAAACTATGAGACTTTCAGTACATAGACGAAAGAGATAAGGGGAAATGGGATCCCCTTGTCTCAATCCACAAGATGGAAAAACAAATCCCTTTGGCTCTCCATTCACAAGAATTGAAAAAGAAACTGAGTGGACACAAAACATCACCAACCGCATCCATTTTGAACTAAATCCCATCTGTTTCATCACTTCCTCAAGAAATCTCCACTCTATCCTATCATAAGCCTTGCTCATATCCAACTTCAAAGACATAAAACCATCCTTTCCACTTCTCTTCCTCCTTAGAAAATGAGTCATTTCATAAATTGTCAGTTATTAATCTACCAAGAACAAAAGCTGTTTGTGAAGGTGAGATAATGACAGGTAAGATTCTCTTGAGTCTATTAGCTAGAATCTTTGAAATCAACTTATAGACAACATTACAAAGGCTTATTGGCCAATAATCAGACACTAACTTAGGCTTTTTTTTTTTTCTTTGGTATCAAGGTCACAAAAGTGTGGTTAATGTCAGTTGGAAATTGATCACTATTACGAGCATGAAGTACTGCATTAGTGACATCTTTACCAACCACAAACCAGAATTTTTTATAAAAGAGAGGAGCCAGACCATCTAGTCCAGGTGCCTTTATTGGGTGCATCTCATTTAAAGCCAACTTCACCTATTCCACTGTAAAGATCATATCCAGTTGTTCCACCATATCAGTTGTTAATCTGCCATCTAGTCCTTGCAAAAAATCCATGCTGCCAAGATCATCAGCAGCTTTAAAGAGAGTATTAAAATATTCGAGTATGGCTGCATCTCTTCCTTCATCAACTTGCCATCTTTGCTTCATCTTGTAAATACATTTTTAATCAAAAATACTATAAGGCTTTATGAAGACACTATAAACTTGGTGGAGTTAGAAACTGGTTATTTTCAATAACTCTCCCACCAAGCTCTAATAACTAATATTAGGGATAAACAACCATGCAGTTTAGTTTTGATCTAGTGATTGTTACTTAGATTGAAAAATAAATAAATAAATTCGAGGATCCAAATACGGGGTTCACAAATGTGCAAAGAAATCTATAAGTTTTCTCAAACTCAATTCTTTGGGTGTTAAAAGACATGTATGTGTAAGAAAATGAGTTAGAAAGAGTACCTACAATTAAGCTCTATGCCAACCCTAATCTAGAGGCTGACTGAAGTGAAGGTCATCTAGAGGCCTAATATCTTGTTAACTTACAAGATTGAGAACAAATCTAATCCCATGTGTGTTTACATGGGATTAGATTAAAAAGTATCTTATATTTGAATTTCGCTTTTCCTAAATTTATGAATTGTTACGAAATAGTTCGCTAGAAGCACACAACACGATCAAGAAAACCTAGTTGCATCGAAATGTACAAGGTTTATAAAACCCAATTAATTTTTGAGTTTGTTTTGAGCCAAATCGTTTGATGATGCATGATTTTCAAATTGTCTTGGGCATTATGTCAACAATTACATGTTTCTTTCTTATGAGAGAAAACCCCTTTTGTGACATAATGTGCCTATTAGCCTAAACAGTTTTCTCTCGTGATACATAAACCATCACCTAGTTGATCTTTGAATCATTGTATTCTTAAGAGTGCCAGTGAGTTCATTGGTATATTGGAGGTCTTAGTTTCTTTGTGGGAAAAATTATAAAGATCAGTAATATTAATTGTTGAATAATTTTTATAGGGTTTGGCTTGCCTCTGGTTGTCTAGTAATGGAATATCTCCGTTGGATTTTACAACATCACAAGCTTTCCAAATATACCGTTGTTGGGCATATTTTCACCACCCCTGGGCCCATAAAAAGCCCACCAAACTGGAGCCCATTCAAATACAACAAGAAGAAAAAGTAAAGCATGCCAGCCAATACTTAAAAGGAAATGATTTATATAGTTTGCTATTCATATTACTAGCTTAACAATGACATTTAATAGATAAATGTGCCAATGTTATGGATTTTATTTTATATGTAATATACTCCAAAATATGCTTGATATTTTATTTTTTTAATTAACAAATTTAACCATTCCGCTAAAACCCCAATTTCTTTGGATGATACGACATACAATCAGGATTCTTAATATAGTTAAATCTAAGAATCTAAATCATTGAATTCTGTCCCAGTTGTATAATGTTTGCTATATATATATATATATAGGACATAGGAAGATCATTGTCATAGAACGGCAGCAACAACCGAAAACAGTATCTAACAAACCATTTGAATATGACGAGGGCCCATAAAAAGAAAGATAAAAACAAGTCAACCTCGGCCACCTAAGCCGGACCACACGTGAAAGACAATATCCAAGATCAGGAAGCTTCATTGCTTCTTCCAAAGACAGAAGAATCAAAACCACAAACAACCTACCCCCACCCAATTATTAAACAAATAGGGAGGGGCGACAAGAATATCACGGAAGATAAACCAACATTACTTGACATTATCTCAATGCAGCACAGCCCTACCAATCCCAACTTCCATTTATGCATCAAAAACCATAAAATAATATGCATCATATATGTTTCTGCATTCTGGCTGGTGAATCTAATTTCAGGGCGGCCGCAGGCCGAAAAAGAAATGCATACACACTTGGATACTTCACCAGTAAATCCCCATAAGATACAATTTCTTTGGGAAGTAAATCATAGATTCAGAGCATGCGCTGATAACCGGCTTTTATAATTTACACATCTGATATGTATGCAATGGGAGATGGGCAGCCAGTATTAGATTTCAGCTTAAGAAAGCTGATGCACCATTCTTCAACTGTATAAGATGACATCATAAGTATTAATCAACAAGTGTATGTTATCATCTTCAAATATTGAAAGGCAAGTCACTTGAGAAGTAGAAGAATATCTTCAGCACACCACATGAAGTAACAAGTATGTTGTGTAACAAGGAAATCACAGCTGGACTGGAACTTGGAACTGTAAAAACTAACTACAATATGCGTAAGGAGAACTGCCCCAGATTTCAAGGTTTTAGAGAAGCTCGGCATCCTGAATCTTGGAAAAGCAATTTTCCTTCCTAGACAATTCAACAATCTGACTCCCCAATCTCCATAGCAAGTGACATTCAAAGAGTTCTCCAATGATAGTCTACCGTCTACTGCAACTTCAGCGAGGGCATGCAGCAATATAACCAAACAGTTGTGCCCCCCCACCCCAAAAGAGAACTGTAGATGCAAAGTGTAGGGGTTTAGTGTAGCATCGGATAGAAGAAAGAAGGCTACAAAAGAGATTCAGAAGCTAACCAAGTTGAACTGTCCATTCAGCGAAAAAACGTACAACTGTCTACTACATCCTTGCAACGATATTATAAGCATTATTGTTTATAACTAAAAGAAAATAAGGCAGATTGTGGAGCTAGAGTAAGTAAGGTAATTGTTCGTAATTGCAGAGGTTGAGTACAAGCACCCCAATATGAAAAGTACACATCCAAGAACAATCTCCATGAATTGTACGTAAGCATGGTCAGCATCTACAATGTGACCAAATAAATCTGATATCCAATGAACCTTACACGGTGTTATGCATGTCGAAGAAAACATAGGCAAGAAAATAAAAATCCAGTATGAAAGCAAAAGAATCTGGTCCGGTGAGCATTTTGAAATGAAATCCTACATCAAAAGAAATATCATGTTTCAGATTTGAAGTGACCATGTAACCCGAAAATAAAGGAATAGCAAAAGCAAAATAAGTCTTACTGATACGAATCCCTTCAATACACAAAGCTTCTTTCACCAGATAACTCTGTATAATAATGACATCATAACTAATCATACTTAGCAGAAGAGAAAAATTCAATAAGCTACTAGAATGTCAAAATACATTCTGAAATGCAATCACTGTCCCTTAATCTTGAGCCAACATAGTTCTGAATTCTTGCAATTTTGTTCAGCTTTTATCCAAGACATATCAGAAGAATAGTAATGAGAAATACAAAAGGTTTTAAGAGCATACAGCAGTTTGTAAGACACAAGTGCTGGCGATGACCGCTCTTAACTACAAAGAACTGAAATTAAGCATCTGGCCAGCCAAGCTAATAAGCTTCTAGGTTCATACTATCTCATCTCACTTTTCAGGGAACGAAGACGACAGCTAGAGATTTACTTCCCGCATTTGAGCTGGTTGGCTTCCCAGGAAGGCTGGTTCATCCTATTTCGGGTAATAGAATGCTGCATTGTAGCTAAATAATTATGGCTGTGGATATATAGATTTGTGTAGTTAAATTGCCGCTATTTGAAACTTCCCCAAAACAGGTAACAAAAGAGCTAACCATTCATTTCATCTTTATTTCACAATGTACAAGATACAAAAGAACCATGCCCCCCTTCCCCCCGCAAACAACAACCACCCACCCACCATCATAATCTAATCGGTTTTGTTTGTACAGAAACTATTCAACAACGTTCAACCAATTAACCAAAAAACCAACTCACCTCCAAAGCGATCACAACCCCAACTCTATGCCCGCAAAATCGAATTTTCCGACAGCAAATTCACCGCATCGACCCTCCACTCAGAACCCGAACCAAACTGGAAGCGTTTCGCCTAATCTTCTCATTATCACCCTCCACAAAGCCCATACAAAGATCCAGAACCCCTTCGCTCCTCGCCTCCGCGCACATTTCTTCGCTATGGCAACAAAGCGAGTTCAGCGTTAACAAAGCATACTCAATCCCTCTCGAGTTCCCATTCTTGACCATTCTCACCAAAACCATCACACACCCATTGAACCTCTCCATTGCCTCCCTCCCTTCCTTACTTTTCGCCAGAAGACCCAAGACCTCCACGGCTCTCTCAAGCCCCGAGTCCGCAATTCTGATCAAAATGGGTACCGATCCACACTGCACGGCTCGTCTCCGGTTATCGGGAAAAGAACATAGGGCGTAGAGCGCCGTCGCCGCCTCCTTCTTCCCGCGGCCTTTTCCGTCACGAAGAAGCAAAACCAAGGCTCGTATAGCATATGGGTATGCTCCAATCGTGGCCTTGTTCACCTCCACAACAGCTAAACTTGTTATAATCGTAGCCGCCAGGGCGCGCGAATCAGCCGAGCCGGTTTGCAGAGCGGCAACTATTCGCGAAATCGCGCCCTCGGCGACGAGACCCACTTTGTTATCGTCGTCGAGGCTGAGATTGAGCAGCAGAGAGAGCGACTTCTCTTGGAGACTAGAGTAGTCGGAGGCGGCGCAGTTGAGGACGGCCGAGACGGCGCCAGCCTCAGTGATTCTCCGTCGGAAGGCCGAGTCGCGCTTGGAGAGCTTGGTGAGTTGGTCGAGAGAGTCGAGCTTGGAGTCGAGACAGGAGGAGGGGGAGGCGAGGTTGGAGATCAGGGCCTGGGGCTCGGGGTAGGGTTGAGGTTTTGGAGGGAAGACGAGGGCAAAGTTGGAAATGAGGCTGCGGAGGGCGTGGTTGGGAATGAGGGAAGGGTTATCGGGGAGGGGCAGTTTGGTAACTGGGCAGGAGCGGTGGCCTGCGTCCAGCCACCGCTGGATGGATGGACGATCGAAGGTGTGACCCGATGAGAGGATAACCGGGTCAGACATGATCTCGAGTGAAATCGGGCACTTGAAATCGTCCGGGAACTGAGTCGCCATTTTCCTCCGCTCGCAATCCTTTTGTGTGCGCCCTCTTTCAGTCTTTCTTTCTTTCTTTCCTTTCCTTTCTGTCACTTTGTTTGGAGGAGGGTTTTCATGGGGTTTTTAAGTGGGAAGACCTTTTCGCGAGCCTTGAAAATAACAAAAAATTATATTAAATTTAGAGATATGTTTATTTTTTTAGAAAATTAAATTAATATTATTTTCTAAATTAAGATCCGATCAAAATATTTTTATCGTATCTCATTTTATATTATTATTATAATTTTTTAAAATTTTTATATAAAATATAATAAATAATTTTATTTTTTTAATTTTAAAATAATAATAATATTAAAAAATAATATTCTAACAATATTTTTTTAACTTTTATCTTTCATTTAAAAACCTCTTATATCATACATGAATCCAAACTAACTTCTAAAATGTCTCCTAATTTATAAGATGTTATATTATTAATTTGGAACATTATTTTTAAATTTATAAAAAAAATAAGAACGATTATGACTCAACAATATATAAAATAGAAAATGAAATTAAAGACTTTGATGTAAGAGTAATATTATATATTATATTATATTTTACTAAGTAAAATATATCATATATATTATTATTAATTATTTAATAATAATATATATGATATATTTAATATAATAAAATAAAAATAAAATAATAATATGATGTATAAAATTATATAATATATTTAAATCGATTGAAGTTTTTATATATATTTGAATGGGGATATGCAAGAAGAGAAGAAGAAGGTAGGAAGGAAGGTTTAAACGGTTGATAGGGATATTAAATAAGCATAAAAACCTGTACACGGTATCATAAATTTCTTGTCGGTTACTTTTGCCGGAAACTAGAGGGTATTGGAGGAGGGAAGGAAGGAGACGAAAAAGAGTGGATAAAGTCATCATTGCCTCAACTTTTTCATTACTGACAAAATAATTAATAATAATAATAAAAGTACTGGAAGGGCATTTCTGTAACAAATGCCGAGAATAAAAAGCAAAAGCAACGATCTAGTGTTCAATACAGATCGGGAGTGTGTGCAGTATTCTTCCTCCGCCTTAAAATATCCGTCTACCCCTTGAGAAAAACTTGAAGGATTATAATTTAAAAAAAGTAATTTTTTTTATATATATTTTTTTATTTTAAATAGAATACGTAAAAACTGTAAAATATATAGAAATTCCGACTCTGAATCACGAACCTTTCGGTACGGTGCGAATTAAAATGGGCGTTACTTCATGTCTCTCTTTAGTCCAAGATTGTGTGCTAAGCCTCTGCGTGGAATTGTTGATACGCGTTTACGTTGAATTCTAACAAACCAGAAGCAATTTTCTTTTAGCCCTTATTTGTTTTGCCAGAAGAAGGGATTGGTTTAGATTTATGGATAAGTTAAGATAAGTTAAAATAATTTATAAATAGTAAAATAAAAGTTAAATTATTTATTATATTTTATATAAAAATTTGAAAAAATTATTTTAAGATTTGAAAAAGTTAAATTATTTATTATATTTCATGTGAAAATTTGAAGAAATTGTAACGATTAGATGAGCTGAAGTGAGATAAAAAATTAAAAGTTGAGATAAAATATTGTTAGAATATATTTTTTTAATATTATTTTTGTTTTGAGATTTATAAAAATTAAATTATTTATTTTATTTTATGTGAAAATTTTAAAAAAATTATAATAATTATATAAGACAAAATATTTGTGAAAGTGAACAAGGCCTTAGTAATATTAAATACAATTATGACTTTATAGATCTTATATTTATTTATTTATTTATTTAAAAGAAATGCGTGATCTAAGACTATAAATATAATTTTATATATATGTATCTAACTTGATTTAAATAAATATATATTTGTTGAGTTATTCTATTATATAATCAGATATGCATATCATTCATGTCATTGAAATGATAAAATTATATTTATAAAATTTAAATTAAAAAATATTTATAATCTTAAAATATAGAAACGTAACGTAGTTATTTTAAAAAAATAAAATTCATATAAAAAGTTATTATTATTATTTTAATAACGAACCTACTTTTAACGGTGGATGATACTTTTATTTAGGCGTGGAACATGCTGTTGCTTTTTATATTGGAAACAAGCTTTCCGGAGGATTGATTTTAATAAACTAAATTGTAAATAAAGGATAAGGAAAGAGACTGACCTATGACGAGGAGGAGAAGCGGCACCGTGGTCATCTGACAGGTGTCCAGAAAACGACGGCTTGATTTATTTGAGAGAAAGTGGGGGTGGAGGAAATGGACGGATGGGACCGGTTCAAGATTCTGAACCTCAAGTTTGAGGCCAACGTGGTTGAGAGAGAGAGAGCGTAGAAATTAAAGAGTAAAGAGGGAGGACACCGCGTGCCCATATTTTCTTCATCTGCCATCTGTATGGACGTTGGGGGCCGTTTATACAGGTACATGATGGCCGAGTCAAAGACCATCATCCGCCTTTTATAAGTGTAAATTTATGCCAAATTTATAAATTAATATAATTAAATATTAAAATTTTTTTTATAATATTTTTTTTAATAATCTAAGATCTCATATTAAGACATCTGTTTATAAATTTATTTTTATAAAATTCTTGTCTATTTTGTTTTATAGAAAATGCAAGTCTTGCACTACTTAGATTGCAAATATCATTTAGCTTTATTTTTTATTTTTTTAAGAATAATTTTACATACAACTGTAAAGTATATAAACACTGCATAATTACTTTGAAAAAAATGAGATCTATTATTAAAAAAATTAATTTTTCATGTAAGGCTAATATTTTATTCACTTTTTTTAAAACGATTACGCGACAGTTACATAATTCACATATACAAATATATTTTTTATTTTTCTTTTTTAAAGACATTCTTTCTTGTCTACAATTGCCTGTGCCTTCTCACCAAAATGGAAACCATGTCCATAATAAGCAAAAGAAAAATTCTACTTATCATTCCCTACACCATACACCAACATGTAATTTGTCATTTTAACCCTTCTATTTAAACACACATATTGATGTGTAAATATGTATGTTTAAATAGAAAGATAAAAATGACAAATCACATGTTGGTGTGTAGTGTAGAGATGATAAATAATATTACTCAAAAGTAAAAATAAAACTGAAATTGTCAAACAATTTAAACATATATATTATAAACACACTGTGACACCAATATATTTTATTAAATCGTTGAAAATTTTACCAAAAATACAAAAAAAATTAATTCCTTTGTGGAGATCAAGTGTTCAATATATACAAACTAACGGATCTTTCTAAAATATTGTAAACAAAACTTGGTCATTTTTATTTTATTTTATTTTATTTTTTTCTGAAAAAGGTTGAAATCCGCTTGTTCTATCGTCCATCTAACATTGTGACAGTCAGCTCATTAGCTGTATGAGGATTTTTTCCGCTCGATGATGTATCCATTCCCTTAGAGGAACCTTCAATACAAAAACCAGGTTCTTTGGGTTGAGGCACAATTGCATTCTCATTTGCCAACATTAGCAACACAGACGACATCGTTGGCCTGTCTTCCACACGTTTCTGTACGCACAAAAGACCAACTTGTATGCATCTGACAACTTCATTTACAGAGTATGGCTCCTCCATCACTGCATCCACCAGTTCCAATGGAATCCCTTCATTCCACAATTTCCATGCCTGTAGCAATTTTAATAACTGAATTTGTCAAAGTAGAAACCTGAAGTCCATACCAATGAAATATGCAACAACTTATTTACCTAGAGAACATGGAAGGAAATAACTTGGTTTTGTATTCTTACATGTCCAAGCAGGTTGAGGTCATGGTCAGGGTGCCAGAATCCCCAGTTTTTCTTCCCGCTTATCGTCTCCAACACTAACACGCCAAAGCTAAAGACATCGGATTTCACTGAAAAGTGTCCGCTCATTGCATACTCTGGTGACATGTAGCCGCTGCATACAAATACGTACAAGAGTTTCAGCATTATTTGTAAGACAGTAGAATGCATTTTCAGAATATTCTTTAGGAAACATACTATGTCCCAATTACTCTCTTGGTCCTTTCCTGGGTCTGTTCTGCTCCAAAAATTCTTGCTATTCCAAAGTCTGAGATCTTGGGGTTCATCTCACTATCTAGTAATATGTTGCTTGCTTTGAGATCCCTATGGATGATTCTTAGCCTGGAGTCTTGGTGAAGATAAAGCAGTCCTCGTGCGATTCCCAAAATAATGTGAAAGCGCTTGTTCCAGGCCAGTAATTTCCTTCTAGTTGGATCTGGAAGAAGCATGTATTAACTGTCATTTATTGAGCAGCATGCATATAAACAAAATCTGCACTCCATTAAGTAGGATGAAACATATCGAGTGCAAGATGCTCGAACCAAAGATAAAGGAGTCCAAGCTTTTGTTCGGAAGGTACTCATAGATTAGCATCCTTTCTTCTTCATGAATGCAGCATCCTAAAAACTTAACAAGATTCCGGTGTTGAAGTTTTGCAATCAAGATAACTTCGTTCTTAAACTCTCTAAGACCTTGTCCTGAATCCTGAGAGAGCCTCTTCACTGCAATTTCTTGTCTGTTTGGTAGCAAACCCTATTATGAGCATGTCATGTCAAAACTTAGCAAACCTATGAGATAAAAGGAAATACATAGCTTCATTCTCCCAAATTTGATATGTCCAGTTCATTTTGTTTCTACATTATAATAGTTTCAGTACTCTCATGATGAAATTACCTTGTAGACAGGCCCAAAGCCGCCCTGTCCAATCTTATTTCTAAAAGAGAACTCGTTGGTAGCAGTTGATAGAGTCTCTAGACTAAAAAGAGGCAGCTCAAGGTCTTCCTCCTGAGTTTCTTCTATGAAATCTCTATAGGGATTGTTTAAGCTTTCTCCTGTTACAATACAAATTGATCAGCCGAAGGAAGATAAATTTATTACACTTCTTGTTGTAGCATACTCGAGCAATCCGACCATAAATATATGCAAAATAAATAAGGATGCGAACACTTCCAACTCAGAGTTCCAGAATTACGCTAAATGGCTAAAATTCAGATAATTTAACAGCAGATACAAAATTTGACAACAAATTCTCAAACCTGGCTTTACACAAAACAATTATTGGTGAAAGAATGGTCGATCTTGAATAATAACAATCATTGGTGAAAGCCAGGTTTTTATAAAATAATAACAATAAAGGGAAATTACATTTTTGACTCCCGAGCTACCACTATTTTTTCAATTTTCTCCTTAAACTATCAAAACTGGCAATTGACATCCTAAACTACCAAATTTGACAATTTACACCATTACTTAAGAGTTGACCCTTATAATGGTGCCACATGTCCTCTTTTTCGTTGATTATAGTGGTTAGGTCTTAACCAATTGTACAAAGTCCAAAAATTCAGAAAAGGATTGTCGCTCATGGCTGCAAAGAACGATTCTCCACAATAAATAACAGCATTTCTCTTTCAGCACAGTGCTATCAAAACTAGCAATTGACATCCTAAACTTCCAAGTTTGGCAGTTTGCACTCTTACTTCATAGTTGACCCTTATAACTGTGCCACAAGTCCTCTTTTTTGTTGATTATAATAATCAGATCCCCTTAAGTTCTTGCCCGAACTTGAGGGCCTGGAGTGGGAGAGAGTGATTTTTTTTTTTTTAATCAAGAGAAGAGGTCACATGTACAAGAGTGACCTCCTCCCAATTTATTAAAAACACCCTAACTTATGGCGGAGGAAAACCGTGGTAACAATCAAGCCATCCAATAAACACCAAGAAACATAATTAAAATCTAAACAACCAATAATGAAATCAAAACCAGAGAACAACAAACCCAAACGGCTTGACGGCAAAGATAAGGCAAGCCTAATTTATCCAAACGAATGATGCCCCTCAATTGACTAGGGCATTGAAGCCTCTCCCTCAAAACAACAAGTCACCCCTTCCTCGCCTTGACGTGCCAAAAAATCCGCAACTTGGTTAACTTCCCGAAATTGATGCCGAATTGAGAAACTAACACCCTGTAATTCCTGACAAACTTCCTCCCAGAAATCCCAAAGGTACCATACTGAACAACTCCCAGCAAGGACCCAATCCACCACAATTTTTGAGTCACACTCAATCTCCAACGAAGATAACCCAGCGATTTACATAAAGCCACCCCCTCTTTAAGGGCTCTAAGTTCAGCCTCATTATTAGTCCCCTGACCAAAACAAGCTGAAAACCCCCCCAAAACAGTACCCACACTATCCCGAATCACCCCTCCTCCACCACAGGTTCCTGGATTTCCTCTACAACTACCATCAACATTTAGTTTTACACAACCCGACGCTGGCTTATTCCAAGAAACAGCTCTAGAAATTCTGTGATTAATGGGTTGCAAAGGTAAATCTAACCGTTGTATAATTCGTTCATCCAAAGCAGAAAGGGAGCCCACCTTTGCATAAGTACTGGACAGAATTTTCAGCCAATATTTTAGAGACCACCAGACACTATCAACTGCCACCACACAACCCTCCATGAGCACACGGCATTGTCTATGCCATAACTTCCAGGTAATAAGACAAGGCAAAATGCCAAGGAGCATACTCTCTGTGAGTTCCTCTTTGCCAGCGCAAACCACTGGGAAACACATCCCCACCAAGTTCTCGGTGTCAAAACCGAAATTCCCACTTCCCTTGCTGCTTTTTGCCACAGCTGAGATGCAACCTCCCCTGAGAATACATGATCAAGCGATTCAACCTTCCTATCAACACAACAATCACATCGGGATGCCATGGAAATCCCACAAGACTAGACCCGTGTATCCACTGGTAAACACCGAAATCTAGCCTTCCACATACACACCGAAATCTTCTTCCGTAACACTATTCCAAATCCACTTCAGAGAAGAGTCTTGATCCGATTTTACTCGGATCAAATCCCAAGCACTGGCCGACGAAAAACAGCCATCCGTGGAAGGCTTCCACACAATAATATCCTTCCCCTCTTTCCCAGCAGCAAACGAGGACACTATTTCTCCCATAATGCCTGCACCCACCAAGTTTTCAAGAAGCTCAACATCCCAAGAATTGTCAACCCAGCACTCTCGAATTTGAATCAAAGGGTTTGATACTTCTGGTACTCTTAAACACAGAGGACCATTATCCATCCATCGATCAAACCAGAAAGAAAGCTTACCAGTTCTAACTTTCCATATTATATTATCACACACATCTGGCAAAACAGACATAACAGACTTCCAAAACCAAGAACAAGAAACTGTATTTTTAGCAAGCAATAAATGCCCACTCCTAGCATACTTAGCCTTGAAGAAACGGGTCCACAGATTATCCACTGCCACGAGACGCCATGCAAATTTCATGTGTAGTGAACGTCGGACCTCCTTGAAGTCCCGAAGCCCCAAACCTCCCTCCAACGTTGGTCTGCATACTTTGGACCAAGAAACCCATTTTCTCTTAACATAGCCATTAGCATCACCCCAAAAGAAAGAGGATAAGATGGAGTTTAACCTCTTCAAAGTCACCTTAGGCACATTGAGCACAAATAAGAGATGTGTAGCCATGCAGGATAGTACATGTTTTAGCAAAATAAATCGCCCACCTTGTGACAGTAATTTAACTTTCCACCCAGCTACCTTATCACGAATTTTCTGCACTAAGGGTTCTAGCGAACTCGCTGTGAGACGACCAGATATCAACGACACTCCCAGATAATAAGTCGGAAACGATCCTTCCGTAAAACCCGATACTCTTAGAAGACTACGACGTCGTGCAAGACTGATATACTTAGAAAGAAAAAGAGCCAATTTCCGTTCATTAATAATTTGGCCAGACCATTTCTCATACAGATCAAAGATTTTAATCAACTTTTTAACCGATCGAGAATCCCCGTTAACAAAAACAAGGAGATCATCCGCATAAAATAGGTGAGAAATCAAAGGCGCGCCTACCGGATGATAAAATTTTCCAATGCTTCCATCTTCAAAATTTTGCTTGAGTAATCTCGATAGAACTTCCTCCATAAGAATAAACAAATACGAAGAAAGAGGATCACCTTGTCGCAACCCCCTAGAGGGCTTGAAAAAACCTTTGTACGTCCCGTTCATCATCACAGAAAACCAAGGAGACTTCACACATTGCGCAATTAACAGGCAAAACTTTTCGTCAAAGCCAAATCCCTGCAGAACATCTAAGAGGAAATCCCAGTGTACTCGATCATAAGTTTTAGCCATATCAATCTTCATAATAATATTCTCTCCATGATTTTTCCTATGAAGTGAATGAACCATCTCTTGGGCCAAGATGATGTTCCAGGACTTCCAACTTCTCTTCGAGAGATTTAATATTTTGTTCCACCCGACCAAATACTTGGATATTCCAAGAACGTAAAGCCACCTTCACTTTTTTAAGCTTAGCAGCCAGTCTAACTAAACCAGTCTGAGGCTCCGGTTGTTTCCATATGGCTTCCACACATGGCAGGAAAGTAGAATGAGAACACCACATGTTCTAAAATTTAAACGGCGAGGGACCATAGGAAACTCTCGGCACATCAAAGAAAAGTACCATAGGACTATGATCAGAAGTTTTCCGAGGCAAGTATTCCACATAGGAAGACCCGTACACATTAGCAAAAGCGATATTCATCACCGCCCTGTCCAACCAAGCCCACTTCCGAGACCAACCCTCCTACCCATTGCACCACGTCATTGAGCAACCTTGAAATCAAATTTCCATAAGGCCACAAGAATCTAAACATTCATTAAAATCCGTCATAGACGATAAAGACTTGGGATTGCCTCCAAGCCGTTCAACATCAGACCGAATAACATTAAAATCTCAAATCACCACCCACGGGTATTCCTCCGTATGAATATCATTTAATTCATGCCATAGCCCCCTACGATTTGCCTGAAGACATTTTGCATAAACAAACGTAACCAACATTCTCATATTAGCCACACATAACCAACCAGAAAGTGATTGATCCGTGAAGCTGGAACCCACAAAATCATAACCGTCCTTCCATAGCACCCAGACTTTGCCACCAACGACTGCATTACTACAAAAATTTGGTAGACCAAAAAAAGAGCCAGTTTAGAAATATTTGTCTCCTCCTGAAATGGCTCTAGGACCGCTACAACCGCAACTTTTTTTTTCCTCACTAGCTTTTTATCCTCCTTCTAGAACGTCTCAAACCTCTGACATTCCAGACCAAGAAAGTTTCAATCATAGGTTCAGTTTTGATGAGCGAGTTGACACTAGCTGTGATTTTCGCACACTACACTGCAATTTATCCTCCTGTTGAGAGTCTTTACCAAAATGCTCTGGCTCTGAATCATAGGCCTTTTCTCTAGCCGGGTTTGGAATCTGTCCCTCCTCTTCATCCGAAACATATGTGATGGCCTTCTCTTTCCCACGTCCACATTCCCACTCCAATATTTCAGTAACTGCACCCCTTTGGCTACTCTCGAAGTCTGTATGAACAAACACGTCGTCAACCACCAGAACCTCATTACTAACTATTGGTCTCCCCTGAATTACTTCCCTTTCCATATTCACTGGAACAGGACTTCCATTCTCAGTTATAATATTCGTTTCACACTCAATCTCTTCACAGTCCTCTTCCTTTTCTACATTTACATCCACCAACAAAGGATTCATCATCCCAACCTCCGCCACCTCAACTCGGACATCTGTTAGAGTCTGACTACATATAGGGTCCTGTTCTCTATCATCGCCCACAATATTCTTCCCCTTATCTCCCCTATCATCCGTCACCGTCACCATGTCCCCCTTCTCCACCCCACTGTCTGTCACCTTCACCTTGTCAAGGGAAATCTTTTTTTGTTTCTCCTACCAAATACGACGGCTCTGTTTAAGCTTCCCCACAACCTGGTCCCCCTCATTCCTCCTCGAACCTACACGACACACCATTGATGTATGCCCTTGTCTATGACACTTCAGGCAATAGAATCCATGTTTCTCATACTTAGCCACTTGCCAGATCTTTCTATTAGCTGAAACAACAAATAGGAAAGCCTTGAACTGGGTCTGCCGATAAATCAACTTCTACACAGATTCTGGCCCCAGACGCACGAGTTTTATTCAGAGTAGCGTTGTCAATGCCTAAATACTGTCCAAATCTCGTCGCCAAAATTTGTAAACAATCCTTCCGATACAAGTGCATCGGCAGACCTGGGAGGAAAATCCATTGCGGTGCAATAGGCGATTCTTTCATCAAATCAAATTCTTTCGTCCATCTGAACAAACGGAAAGAATACCCACCAATCATACGCCCTTCAAGTGCCCATCTATGCATAGAGTCATGTTTATTCCTCATCTGAAGGAGGACATGGTGATCATCCATGAAACTAACAACAGGAACTTCTAAGAGGCCCCATGATTTAATAACAGCGTTCCTGATCACATCAATGGACGGCCATGTACGCATGAATTTCAGTACAAGAGCAAACTTGAAGTCATCAGCAGCCTTAGCCATCTCCACCTCTGCAAACACGAATCCTGGTTCACCATCAACGTCAACCGGGTATCTCATAGGCAAACGAAAAGTAGACGATTCCAAAGAATTCGCCGTTGCTTGAACATACGTTTTCTTGCCCGCATCCTCCGAAGAGAACCCCTCCGAGGGTGGATCCAACGGCAGAGCCATGGCCGCCACTCATCCAAGCCTCGCAAACAGTCGTAAACCTACCAAACAAGGTAAGTCCGGAAAAAACGAAATAACCAAAATAAACCCAAAAGTCGCCTCAGAATCGCCTCAAAATTTTTGAGGTTTGTAGTGGGAGAGAGTGACATATAAAGTGGGTCCTACAACATTTATTGTTGCCCACATAAACATTTTGGACGGAATTAAATTAGCAATAAATGTTGTAGGGTCCACTTTATGCTTCTCTCCTCTCCCACTTTATGCCCTCAAGTTTGGGCAAGAACTTGAAGCCCTTAAGTTGGGCCTTGATACCAGATCTTAACTAGCAGTACAAATTTCCCATATTTGGTAGTTTAGTGTGTTAATTATAAGTTTTGATAGGTCGGGTACAAACTGAGAAAAAGAATGGTCATTCATGGTTGCAAAATATGATTTTCGACAATAATAATAATAATAAATTACTGCATTCCCTTTCAGTACAGTGCAACAAAACATCTGGTAGAAGCAGGGGAAGTCTGCAGTGACAAACCTGATTATCAAATAGAAATTACTATAGATAAGCTCAAAACATTTGAGACATTACTCAAGCCAATACTGTGAGTTGATTGAACATATACGGAAAAACATGCAAGGAATTCTAAATTGACATTTTCCCGACAAGTTATTCATTTGAAGACAACAGATTGAGGTCTAACTCTATTATAAAAACCATCACATGTAAACTTCATAATTCTCTTTAACAAAATTATTCTATGGTTAAGGTGCCATACACACATTTTGTTAGGAACAAGGGGCATCCAAATAAAAGTTGCTTCTTTATATTATTAAGTGTGTTCCACTCAAAATTACTTGTGTGAACCAAAGACTCCTCGTATGCATACATATACAGTGGCAATGTATTAAGATAGGAGCAAAAGTAAGCAAACAAAGAACTTCAATCAATATCTGAACATCTATCTGCCAAGAGAAAAAAGATCTTAACATCTTAGTGATCAAGTAGGGTCAAAATTTGTGATATTTTATCAACCACTTCCACAAAAATGACAATACCATGACAGTTTATTAGCTGCTGTTTTACCTCTTCTCTTTGCTCTTATCATTCGAAAAGTACACCAGCCAATGCCACCAAATAGAAGCATCCCAGTAATTGCGCATATGACAATGATGATAATCATCTTAACTCGTTTATTCCTCTTAGCATCAGCAATTGACTCTGGACACCAAAGAAGTTGACAGAGTAAAGCATTTTGCAAAATGACGAACACATTGTCAGCAGCATCAAAATTGCTTGAAGTTTTAACCGACTTGGGCCATATTTTCAAGAGAAATGATAGAATTACTACTTTATAACAACTTGTTTACAACTAAGTAATAAAATAATATTATTCTAAACTTTATTTTGACTTTTATTTTTCATTTGATGGGTTTACATATAATAAAAAATACTATTATATTTAAAGTTGTATAAATTGTGATTAGGCTTAGTTGTATAAATTGTGATTAGGCAGTAAGCCTATCACTACTCATTCCCAAAACTTAAGCTAGCATAGCAGACTAGCACAAGGTACCGCATTTTGTGGCTTTAGATGTACAACCTTCCATATAAAAGACACGCACACAAAAATTGAGGCAAATACTAAGGAGCCAAACACCCCTGCAATAAAAGAAAAGGCTGGATTGAAAACAGTCTGGTTAAGCCAATGTTGGCCCTTCATTATAAAGTCTCAGGGACCAGTCTCTCGTTATCCCACTATCTAGTTCATCAGAGCAAAAAGACTTTTACAATGTGCCATGCAGATTCTCTGGGAAAAAAGAATGATGAAATAAGATGATTAAAAGCAATGCATCCGCTAATTTTATACACAACTTCAAGAGAATGTCAATAGCCATGAAGACCATATCCTGATATCACAACTTTGATTGTTATTTTGAGGAATAAATTATATCTTTTCCTCTATGAACTATCACCTCCGTGTCACCTACCCTCTCAAACTTCAACCAGACAAACTCCACCTCCATGTATTAAAAGTAATAACTTCAATTTGCCCCTCCCTTCGAATTAACACTGTTTCGGATGGAGGGGACAAATTGATATTGAAACGTCAAAATAAGGTCCGTTTAGTTGAAGTTTGTGGGTAAGAAAAGTGATCTTCACCTTAATTTTGTCCCTAAAACCTGATCTTTGCAGGTTGATCCGTATGCATATGTGAACTATTCTACTGCAAGAAACTATCACAAAATATCTTTTATGAAAGTTACATACCTAATTCCTTTTTTGCCATTCGTATATAGAGATCATCCCCACCACTGGGAAAGTTTCTCATATCAACCAAATCAGCAAACCACATCACACAGTCTCCCCCATTTCCATGGATATCTATTAGAGTAAAAGCCATACACGAGCAATTCCTTGAACACTCGGCCTCGCATTCCTCAAGGCTCAAATTCCTACTAGCCGCCAAATGTGAATGATCAGGTAACTTCTTTCCTCCATACTTGACAAACCCATCTCCATTTTCACATTCCAAGTCCCAGTTCCTCACACAGCCACCTGACCAATCAATCCTCGACCAGTCTTCCGGCGACTTTGGCGTAAAACCTTTCAAGCATTTACAGCTAGGGCCATCATTGTAACAATTCCCATAGGGCCCACACGTCCCATACCTATCACAACTGTCCCTCTGAAGGTTCACCACGGCCACCCACTCATTGTTACTTTTACCCCATGTTAGGTACTGAATCAAGCCGTCTTGAGTCACCACAAACCTTGACAAAAGCGACGCCTGATCTACAACCTCGAATGTGTAATAAACTTCATCACGGCTTGAATTGAACATGGGTACGAAGACAGGGTTGGACCTCAGCTCATTGCTGCCACTGAACCTGACTCCATCCCAAGGACCCCACCTGTACTGCTTCTGGGTCCCTTTGCTGAGCACAAGCTGAGGTGTCTCAGGTGAGTCTAGGCTGAAACTATAGTCTCCGGCAGATGGATCATCCGCGGACAACCATGATGTCATATTCCGGTACAGGCCGGTTTTCAGGTTCCAACCTAGCTTCATACCTGGCAACAAGGTGTCGGTTATGTTATCAAAACTTTGCCAGACATACCCCTCTGGATCATGATTGTTTTCCTCTCTCAAAACAAGATTTCCATTGTCCAAGAGCTGCAAAATGGGGCTCTCTAGCACCCTGGTGGAATTCACAGACCAAATGGTCTCTGATTTATTAGCCAAAAGTGAGAATCCATTTGAGCCCATTGACAGTGATCCTGATAGGTCAGTTATTGAGTTATTTCTGTTGCCGACCCAGACCACGGTGATAGTGATATTCTTGTACCAAATGCCCAAGTACCTATGTCTAGAACTGCCCGGGCTAAAGAACCCAAGCTCAAAGCGCTGCCCAGAGGAGACCAGGGTTTGGCCATCTTTAAGCACCTGATTCTTCGTCAAGCTGTCCGAAACTGTTGCTGCTGTTGAAGGGTGAGAGGCTGAAAATATGCAGAAGCACCACCATGAGAGAAACAGCAAAAAACCCATTTTTAATCATGGGAAAATGGAGAACTTCTCTGAAGAGAATAACCATAGTGCACGAGCCGGCTTTGGGTTCTGCGCGTTCTCATTCTAGAGCTCGGAAAGTCAAAGACAAACGAAGACCGGTTAGCAAATTGGGCATAATGCTCATCCCATAGTCAATTTGTCATAGTAAAGAGGAAAATTATGGAAAACTCTATTCATAGTTCGGTCTACTTTTTACACTCCACACGAAAATCCATCTGACAAACCAGTTCATGTTCAGCCTCCGGTCCAATTCTAAATTCATCTGTTCTCCCGAAACTCATTTCTCTCTCTCGCAAATCCTGAATCAACTCTCCCCCCGCGCCAACACTCCCTCTCTCGCCTCACCCTCCCTCACCATCTCTCGCCAGGTCCCGCAACCAGTTTTGACTCGGGTGTTCGTTCACATAATGTTCATCTTCCTATCTCCTACCTTCTAGAAGCGATAATTTGTCAATTATAGGTACATTCCCAAGATTGATTTTCTGTCTCATAACTTTATTCTTTTGAGATTTTTTTTTTATTAACATAAAAATGGTCCTTTGTAGCTTGTCCATATTTATATTTTTAACTTAGTTAAATTAATCCTTATACTTTCAACTTTGCTCAAATTAATTTTGTTTGATTTATTTTGTACAGAGAAATTAAAATTTGTCCTTAAATTTTAATTAAACAATTTTTTACTTCTTATATTTTCAACTTGATTAAACTAATCATTCTATCACTATTCTGTCACTCAACTGTTAAAAACATGAGTCAGCGCTAATAAATATTTGATGAATGTGCACCATATTTTGTAAAATAATAATAAAAAAAGCATAGAAACAAAATTAAATCTATAAAATCATGATTGTGCAAGTAACATACAATCACTCTTTTTTAAAAAAAAAAAATTGTTATTAAAAAATTATTATTTTTATGTGGATATCATATTTACTCACATTTTTAAAAGGAAAATGATAGAGCCACCGCTGGGAGTCACTGCTAGCTCTATCATGTGTTTTTTTATGTGTTTTTTTACAATTAATTTTATATAGATATTTTTAATAATTTTAAATATTAAAAATAAATAAAAAAAATTATAATATTATTAAAAAATACTTCATTAATTATGAAGTAAAAAAAAATATTTTTTTATTTTACTCCGTGATTAAGGAAGTATTTTTTAATAATTTTTTTACTTCATGATTAAGAAAGTGTTTTTTAATAATATTATAAATTTATTTATTTTTTTTAAATATTTAAAATTGTTAAAAATATCTATATAAAAATAATTGTAAAAAAAACACATAGAAAAATACATGCCAGAGCCAGCGGTGGCTCTAGCATCACTCTTTTTAAAATGAGTACGCGACGCTTGCACACTCTATGACTGTAAATATAATTTCTCGTAGTTAAAAATAATTCTCATTTTAAATTGAAGTTATTTTGTTTTTATTTCCAAATGATTTTTTTTAACAAAAATTCTATATGCAGTCACTTTTATATACTCTTTATACACTCCGCTAATGTGATTGGATGTGTCACTTTTTTAATATAAAATAATTCATTTGATCAATCACATCAATGAAGTGAGTAAGGTGTACGCAAAAATAACTGTATGTGATAGAATTTTTTTTTAATATTTTCTTAATTTTAAAATATGATGTACACTTGTCAAATACTTAATGGTGTTGACATACTTCTAACAAACAACTTTCTGTTTTACATTTTTATAGGTATTCTAAATCGTTTCTAACAAACAACTTTCTGTTTTACATTTTTATAGGTATTCTAAATCGTTTAAATCACGGGAACATCAACTAAGA
This sequence comes from Juglans regia, assembly GCF_001411555.2. Taxonomy (NCBI): domain Eukaryota; kingdom Viridiplantae; phylum Streptophyta; class Magnoliopsida; order Fagales; family Juglandaceae; genus Juglans; species Juglans regia. Next base: position 15,369,171 of record NC_049904.1, on the reverse strand, counting down.
TTACATTTTGGTAGTGAGGTGATCTCAAATATTATGTAAATAATAATAAAAAATGAATGAAAAATGATAATAGAATATTGAATAGTAGTGAATAGTAATAAAAAATAGATAAAAAATAATAATAAAATAATAAATAATAGTGAAATATTCTGAGAGTTTTTAGTCGGTACATGAAAGCACAAGTGGAGACAAATACTATCTAGTCAGACTGCCCAATATATATATTAAATAAAAACCTTTACTAAAAAAACTCTCATTAAGGCGAATGAATAACCATATACAAGCAATCAAGATGCTAGGACTTATCTACGTAAATAAGGCAAGTGCAAATAGTCCGTTCGCAAAAGTCCTTGCAACCGTTCAATACCAATGTCGTAAAAAGATGCTAGGACTAAAAAAACTCTCATTAAGGCGGCAAAATCCTTGATCTTACTTTTAGCACATTCCTTTACTAAAAAATCAGCTACTATATTGACTTGACTTTTCTATATATGTGATAAACGCGGTAGTTTAGAAACTGGAATAGAAATTGTCAAAAGTCCCACATATACTAGTGATTGCAAGCACTAGATGTGATCCATCCCACAACTACTTTTGAATCCGACTCAACTAATAGGTTTCTACTATCAAGCTGCTGTGCCATTCTTAGGCTATCCAACAAAGCATGTCCCTTTGCAACTGAATTAGTCAAGACACCATAGGAGTGCGCAAATCCTGCCAAATCCCGCCACCACCAGAAGGTCTCGGGTTATCGTTCGAACCACCATCAAGATTAAGTTTGAACCATCCACTCCTTGGCTGGGACCAAGCTATTGCTTTGGGAGGCTTATCGGTAAGAGGAATAAAAGGATAGTTAAGCTCCTTCAAAATGCTTTCATCTCTACTAGACAACCTTGAAAATCGCTGAAAACTTGAAGAGATATTCAATAAGAAACATTTCACAATCCGAACCACAACCCCCCAATTCAAGGCCACATCCTCTATGTGCCGCTCTTGAACGCCTAAGAGCCCAAGTAATTAAAATGGGAATAATGCCTCTACACAAACCAGCTTGAGATGATTGGGATGCCCGAAGCCACAAGACATTCACCACTCCCAGCCAAGTACGAATTGAGGAAGCCTAATAGCAAAGATATCAGCAAAATAATCCCACACTTTACGCGCCACCTCTCCTTCACACAACACATGATCAATAGTTTCATTCTGAGGAGGAAAACAACAATTACATTTGGAAACTATTGGAATACCGAGTTTCTTAATCAATTCATCCACATGTAATGCTTCATTCCGGGCTCTCCAACAAACGAAAGACATATTTTTAGGAACATGCTTATGCCAAAGCCACTTCCTCCATGGACAAATATTTCCTTTCCTACGAATAATCTCTCATGCCGATTTAGGGCTAAAAATCACATCAGATTTCGGCAGCCAGATGAGAATGTCCCTACCAGCTCTCAACTTCACTTGTGATGAAACGATTTTAGTAACAATCGTGGCTGGAACAATTCACATAACCTACGTTCATCCCAAGTACTATTAGCAAGGATTGAATTTACTTTCAAAGAAGGATGGCCCCTCACCTCTATAGATTGAGCCAAAGGTCCATCGTCCAACCAATTGTCATACCAAAAATTTATCTCCTCACAATGAACCAAATATTTTGAGTTACTAATCAACAAAGGAAACACAAGCATAATACCCTTCCAGAATCTAGTACCCCGCTGGTTACACAAGACTGAAGCCAGATGGGTGTCCCCAACATATTTTTTTCTAAAAAATTCAGCCCATAAGGAACTCCCCATAAGTAATTTCCAAGCAAATTTCATAAATAAAGAGGATTGTACTTCTGAGAGATTCCGAATGCCCAAACCACCCTCTTCCACCGGCAAGCAAATTCTACACCAAGCTACCCATTTTTTTTTCTATGAATCCTCCCCAGCACCCCAAAGAAAATTAGAGAAAATGGAAATCAAAGCTTTATAGACACCCTTAGGTAGATTTAGCACAAATAATATATGAATGGGCATTCTCCTTAGAACATATTTGATAAGAGTTATTTTTCCCTCGAAGGACAAAGTTTTACTCTTCCATCCCGCTAGTTTTTTCTACACTTTGAGAAGCAAAGGTTCAAAAAACCGAACTGTAAGCCGCCCCAAATGTAATGTGACTCTAAGATAATTACAAGGCCACTTTCCCCTCCACAAATCCTATAGCCTGAAGCACCTCAACTTTCCTACTAAGAGGAAAATTATTTGAAAAGAAAATAGAGGATTTGGTAGGACTTACAAGCTGACCTGAGATAGCTTCATAGGAATGCATCATGTTCATAATCTGCTGATTTTTTTTCTTTTTTTAAGAAGAGTCGGTAGCCACATGTCTAATAGTGGCCCCGTCTCAAGTTTATTAATTTGCACTCACTTATGACGGATGAATATTATGGTTACAAACCAAAAATCTGGAAGTTTACAAATAGGAAATAAAAAAAACCTCCCAAAGACAAAACAAACAAAGCCAAAACACAAAACCAAAAGCAACAACAAACTCTAACGAGCCTAGAATAAAAACCATCTAAACAAGCCTAAAGAAAAAACAGAAAAAAGAAACTTAGGTAAGTATAGAAGGTAGCCCTGCCCTGTCGATTCGAATAACTCCCTTTAAAAACCTTGGCAAATGCTGGAGATCTTCATAAATAACATTACTTCCTAACTCACTTTGTTTAGCCAAAAAATAGTCGCTTGATTCCTTTCTCTGAATTAATGTAAAACACGGATATCAATTCCTTGCATTTTAGAAATAAACTCATTCCAATAGTCTCATAAATACCATAGAGTGCATTTACCTGTCCGGAACCAGTCCACAACCAACTTGGAATCACTTTCAATAATTACATTGAAAAAAGATAGTCTTTTACAAAGCCGAATCCCTTCCAACATAGCTCTCAATTCAGCTCCATTATTAGTACCAACACCAAAATGAGTTGAGAAGGCTGCTTTGAAATTTTCATCCATATCCCACAAGATACCCCCACCTTCCAAAGACCCTAGGTTATTACAACTACTCCCATCGTAATTAAGTTTCATCCATCCCGACAGCAGCTTTGACCATTTCATTAGGAGACATGTCCGAGCAACAAGTTTCAGCATCTCCAAATTTAACTCTTTTAACAATTAAAGATCCTGCTCATTAAGTTGCCTATGCACTTTCAATTCACCCGCCATCTTATTGAGCCACATTTTCACTGAAGTCCACACTTGCATCACACTAATTTTCAGAACTTCATACGTACTTTACATCTTCTATTCCATAAACACCAAGTGATAATGCAAAGTAGCATACCAATGAGATTACCCACAAAAGAAGACTTTTTTGCACAAATCATCCAAGTCGATATTCTTGCTTTCCAGGTATTAAACATCAAACACGGCACCTTTAAAAGTCGACGTGCAAATTTCCAAACCAGAGAAGCTATCTTACCCATAGCTAAAACATGATCAATGCTCTCCCAAGCTTGCGGCATACAACAATCACACATTGACGCAAGAGAAATACCTTTATTTTGAACCCTCTCATCTACAGCCAGACTATGGAACCAAGTTCTCCAATTGCACATGGAGACTTTTTTTGGCAAACTTTTGTTCCAAAACCAATCATGCCAAGGCAATTGATCCCCTTTTTCCCGAGTTACTTCCCAAGTAGTAGCAGTGGTAAATTTTCCATCCGAAGTTGGTTTCCACACACAAATATCCAACCCATTACGCCCACGAATTTTAGTCTGCACGATTTCTTCCATAATCGCTTCTCCCTCTAACTCCTTCAAGAGTTCAACATTCCATGCCTGATTCATCTAACAATCTCTGATACAAATTTGCTTATTAGTAATGTCTGTAATTCTGGCTGATAAAGGGCCGAAAGCTAGCCATCTATCAAACCAAAAAAAAAAAAAAGAATTTCCATTTCGAAACAAAATATGTACATTTTCCATTACTTTCGGAACATGTTTCATTATCGATCTCCACATTCTTGAATTCGTAGCCTTCGAGATATAGGAAAAAGGGTGACCATCCTTTAAATATTTTGATTTAAAAAAATTTGCCCACAAACCTTCAGTAGTCAGTAGTCGATAGGCAAAATTCATGTGTCGAGACTTCTAAACCTCATGTAAATCCTTCAGCCCCAAACTCCTTCATTAGAAGGTTTGCAAATTTTAGACCATGATCGCTAGTGCAATTTCCTTCTTCCCTCCACTTTGCCCCAAAGGAAATATAGAGTTTATCCAATCAAGAGTCACCTTTGGAACATTGATCACTGAGAGGATATGTAGAGGTAAACTAGATAGCACATGTCACATTAAATTTAAACGACCACCTTGAGACAGCAACTGGAATTTCCAGCCCACCACTTTTTTCCTTATTTTCTCAACTAGTGGCTCAAATATGCGAGAAGTCAGTCTACCTATAATAAGTGGCACACCCAAATAAATCACAGAGAATTGTCCTTCCTTAAATCCCGTAACTCTCAACAAATCATGCTTCCGAGTTGGATTTATAAATTTAGAGGGGAAAATCACTGATTTCTCACGACTAATCTTTTGACCTGACCACCTTTCATAAGTGGTAAGAATCTTAACAAGTCTCTTAATATACTTTTTCCCCCATTAGAAAAAATCAACAGATCATCAGCATACAACAAATGAAAGACTAAAGGAGCCCCCACCGGGTGAGTAAATCTTCCAATCTAACCATTTTCAAAATTTTTCCTAAGCAGCCTTTTTAACACCTCTACCATAGTAATAAATAAATAAGGAGATAAAGAATCCCCTTGTCGAAGCCTCTGAGTAGATTGAAACAAATCTTTAAAAGTCTCATTCATCATCACAGAAAACCATGGCGACTTAATACATTCACCAATCAATTTACAAAAATTATTAGAGAAGCCGAAGGACTTTAAAATCTCCTAGACAAAAACTCCAGTCAACCCTGTCATAAGTCTTAGCCATATCTATTTTTAACATGACATTACCACCCAAAATTCTCCTGTGGAGGGAGTGTACCATCTCTTGGGCAATCGTGATGTTTTCAAAAATTCTATGTCCCGAAACAAAAACACCTTGTTTATGGGATACCAACTTATGAATAATCCGAGTCAATCGAAACACAATAATTTTTGAAAAAATCTTATAGGTCATTGAACACAAACTAATAGGCCAGAATTTATCAAAACTGGAAGGATCAGGCACTTTCGGGATAAAAACAATAAAGGATGACGTAAAGAACTTGATTAAAGGGCCGCCCCTGAAACAATCTCTAGCAGCTTCATTAACGTCATCTTTAATGATCTCCCAACACTTTATGTAGAAACTTGACCCAAACCTGTCTGGCCCCAGACTGCTTTGCTGAGGAATTGAAAAAATTGATTCTTTCACTTCTATCTTTGTTGGCTCAACACACAACATATTATTATCAGCTTCCGAAATAACAGGATCAATCAAGCTGGATAAGTCAGCTTGCACCACTTCACACGACGTGGAAAGGAAGTCTTGGAAATACTATGCAAGACCCAAATGGACAGACTCAGCATTATCAAATGTTGTACCATTTGATAAAACCATCTGGGAAAGATGTGCCTTTTTATGCATTTAATTAATCACAGAATGAAAAAACATAGTGTTCTGATCTCCCTCCATCAACCACTTCTTTTTAGCAATTTGTCTCAACCAGACTGTCTGTCTCTTTTCCCAGGTGGCAATCTCCAATTTAGTCACAAGATAATCTGTTTCCACATCTTCAGAATATCCCAACTACAACTAGTTTTCTAAAATTTCCTGCCTCTCCTCAAGAGTTTTTAAGTTCTCATCAATCCTGCCAAAAATGTTTTTATTCCATGCTCGTAATGCAATCTTAGTTCTCTTGAGTCTTGTAGCCAGTTTATGCAATCTTGAACTGACATCATGTCTATCCCAAGCTTTCTGTTCACAATCTAAAAAAGTATCATGTAAGCACCACATATTTTGAAAACGGAAAGGAACCTGACCATATAATGAAAAAGGCCTCTCCAGATGAATCACCATAGGACAATGATTCGAGGTTTTTCACTTCAAATAGACTAAGTAAGCCGAAGTAAACTGATCGGAGAAGGTGTTGTTGATGGCCACTCTATCTAGCTTTGCCCAACTTCTGTTTACCCCAAAATGGCCACTACACCATGACATAGTACGCCCACTACTTTGAAGATCGAACAAACAGGATTTATCTAAACAATCATTAAACTCTAACATAGAAATTAATGGTCGAGGATGACCACCAATTCTTTCAGAGTCTATGCGAATAGCATTGAAATTGCCCATCACCATCCAAGGCACATTATTCAACTGTCGATTCTCCAATTCTTCACATAAACCTTTTTTTTCCGTGTAGGAACATTGATTCGCAGAAGCAACCTTCCAATTATTCCCATAAGTAACCTTTGATTCGTCGAAGACAGCCATCCTGATATCTTTTGAGAAGTACAAAACACCATCTGAAACCCATTCAACTCTTTCCAAAAAATCCACAACTTGCCACTCGTTGACTCATCAGAACAAAAATAATTAAGATTCAAATAAGAACTGGTAGCAACCATACGGTTATTACTAACAAAAGGTTCTGCAATCGCACAAATATTAATATCTTTTTTGATAATTAACGACTTTAATCTCCTCTTCAAACTCCCCAACCCTCTAACATTCCAATAAAATATATTTCTAATCATAAGTTTAGCTTTTGTGATCGGGTGTGAACCAGTTGGGACTTCCTCATCGACTTGTCTAATGTAATTTTTAATTTTTTCGTATCCGATTGATCAGCTCCTTCAAAATCGTAGGCCTTCTCTTTACCCCTTAATCCTGTTATTTCTCATTCTTCACGCTCTGAAGAATATCCCATAGCTAATTCCCCTTGCAATCTGTTATCAGAATTCAAATTCGCCGTCTCAACAACCAGGGTCCATGCCACGTCATAAAATTCCTTTTATTGCATTTGCACAATCTTCGGCACCACTTCATTTTCTTTATCACACCAAACCTCCTCACATTCTTCATCACTAACAACATTTTGATTTTTTGATTTTTTCTCTGAGTCCTGTAGAGGGTTCTTTGGCATCTTTACATTCATTATAATACTCGACACCTTCCCAGACTGATTAAATTTCGCAGACTCACCCTCAATGTTCAATGTCGTCCTTTCAGTTATAATATTAGGCGCTTCATCAATATTTTCTACTTGCACCACATTTGCATTCATATCCTCTCGTGTGACCTGCAATCTACTATTCGATAATTTAACATTTGCTTCCATCTCCTTGTCGTCTTTGGTCCCCGAAGAACTACCCATAGTTTTAATAATTTTTGGCTGCCACACTCTTTTATCTTTCGGCTTCCCATCCTCCTTGCGCCTCTCCCCAACCCTATAGACCACAACCATATGTCCTTGTCGGTAGCATTTCATACAATAAAAACTCAGTTTTTCATATATTTCCTCTTGTCAAATAAATTTAGTAGGTGAAACTACAATCGGAAATCCTTTCACTGGTTCCACATTCAAATCTACCTCCACAAAAATTATTGCACCCACAACTCCCGACCGGCTCAAAGTCGCATTATCCGTCTCGAGATAACGACTAAAACGTGTTGCAAAAATTTGAAGACAATCACGACGATAAAGATGCATAGGCAATCCTGGTAAGAAAATCCATTGAGGAGCCAATGGAGATTCTTTATGTAAATCAAAGTCCTTTGTCCATTTGAATAATCGAAAAGTGTTTCCTTCCATGACTCTTTCTTCACGAGCCCATTCATGCACAAAATCACGTTCATTCTTCATCTGAATTATAACATGAAAATCATCTATAAAGATGATCATCAGAATCTCTACCAAACCCCACTTTTTCACCATGTTCAGTCTAATCACATCAATAAAAGGCCGAACATGCATGAATTTTATAACAATCACAAACTTGTATTCTTCCGCCACTTTCGTCATCTCTGTTTATGAAAAAACGAAGCCTAACTCACAAAAAGAAGAAGGCCATTTGCCAAATTGATCTCTTTCTATCGTTAGAAAAAAGAAAAAGGTCATCTGCATAAAACAAGTGACTAATCATTGCCACACCCCCCCCCCCCAATGGTTGAATGGCTTAATACCTTTGTTAAACTTTTCTCGAATCATATGAGAAAGTATCTCTTTAGATAAAATAAAAAGGTATGGTGATAAGGGATTGCCCTGTCGAAGTCCTCGAGAAGGTTTGAAAAAACTTTTAACCATCCCATTCAGCATTGTAGAACACATAGGCGAAGAAATACAATTGAAAATAAGATCCCTCCATTTCGTCGAAAAACCCAAATGCCTCATAACTTCCATAAAAAAACTTCTAATTAATCCGATCATAAGCTTTAGCCATGTCAATCTTGATCATGATATTTTTCCCCCCGAGCTCGCCGATTAATGCCATGAACCAATTCTTGTGCAATGACAATATTATTGAAAATGCTACGCCCTTTAAGAAATGCCGATTGCTCTTCAAAAATTAATTTCCCCATTAACGGTGCCAACTTGCTAACCATTATTTTTGTCAACACCTTACACACCATTGAGCACAAACTTATGGGCCGAAATTGCGCAAAAGTATCTGGAGCATCAACTTTCGCTATCAACACAATATTTGTAGCGCCAAAAAAAGTAGATAGCGGCATTCCATAAAAGAATTCAATAGCCATGTTCAACAGATCTTCTTTAATAATATCCTAAGCATGCTGAAAAAAACTTGCCCAAAAACCATCAGGACTTGGGCTGCTATCTTGAGGAATCAACCAAAGAGTCTCCTTAACTTCCTCCATCACAGGAACCCTACACAAAAATAAATTTTCCTCATCTGAAATAGAGGGAGATAATAAACTCATGACTTCCGCATCCTTAGAGACCATAGACATTGGAAGTAAATCATGGAAATAATTCACCGCGCCACTATGGACATCATCCACTGTGTTAAGAATTCGACCATCTTCAAGTCGCATATGATCAATAGTTTTATTCTTCCTCTTACACTTTAACGACGCATGAAAGAACGCCACATTTGAAGCACCTTCCTTAAGCCATTCAATCCTTGATTTTTGACATCCCATAATTTCTTGGCGATGCAAAATTTGAAGATGTTTTTGCTTATATAACAATAACTCGGCCTCCGCTTCTTATGAAAAATTGTCAATCACATTATGTTCTATAGTAATCAGGTCCTCTTCAATAGCTTTAAGCTCTAGCTCAATCCTGCCAAATACTTCCACATTCCACTTTCTCAACTCCTATTTTAATTTTTTCAGCTTCAAACTCATCCTCACAATCGCACATCCAGTTACTTCCTGCACCCAACAATCACGAACCACTTCCATAAAACTTGAATGAGTACACCACATGCGCTGGAACAGGAAAGCTCGAGGACCCCTTTGTTGCTCACAAAACATCTCAATTATCACCAAGCAATGGTTCGACGATGTTCTAGATCAATATTCCATCCTCCCATCTGTAAACGACCTTGAAAACTCAATGTTGACTAACACTCTATCAAACTACGTCCAAATTCTACCACCTCCTAACCTCCCATTGCACCATGAAAAATGCTGACCCGACGAAGGAATTTCCAACAAACCACAAGCTTGAATACAATTATTGAACTCCATAATAGCACAAGAAGACCAAAAACTACCACCGAGCTTTTCATTCACTGCCCGAAAAATATTGAAATCTCCTCCAAGAAACCAAGGAGAACCCTCCACTGATATATCACAAAGATATCTCCAAAGAAGACGACATTACTGTTGGAAACAACTAGCATACACAAAAGTAGCTAGAACACTAGAAGAACCAAGGAGAACCCTCCACTGATAGATCAAAGAGCTTCTGGGCGACAAAAAGCCATCATTAAGATCATCAAAATCTGCCATGGTCGCTTCCTTCTCAGACATCTCAAACCAACTTTCATTGGGCTTATTCGACTGCAAAGGAGAGACATCCCGATGCACTGAAGTTTCACCAACCAAACCACTAGCCATCTCAACTGGATCGTCCTGCAAAGGCAAAGTAGAATCTTGCTCAAGTGCAAGGTGTAATTCTTCTTTTGAAAACACTTCACCATTCATACTTGCAAAAAGAACCTTCATTGAACACTGAATATCACCTCCTTGACGATCACGAATTCCAGCCAGGATAGCCTCTTGTCTAGATTTACGCTCCTCCACCTTAGCAAGATCATTCTCAACACCAAGATCTTTTTTTTCCCAACCACCTTCCAGACCTCCTTTAAAATCCCCTTCCCAGCATCCTCTTGCACTACTTTCTCTTTACCTTTCTCCATAGATTTTTCTTTAAGCTCACACTTTGATTCCAAGTGAACTTGTTTCCGCCACCATCCACAAAATGCCGAAATCGATTCATAAACAATTTCTTGATAATGACTCGACTCAAGTCCTGGGGGACCCAACTAGAAATGATGATGAAGAGGTTTAGAAATCCATTTCTACTCAGGATTCTCGCCACTTCTTGTCTAGTAACACATTTCATGGCATTATCTCACTTCAAAAAAGGCCCAAATCCACCTCCAATACTCTTCAAAATAGAGGAATGAAAATAATTAGGAGGTAATCCTGGCAAAGAGATCCAAACAGAGACCAAAGGAGAATCCTCTTCTTTAATGAAATCAGGAGTCCAATGAAAGATGCGAAAGGAACCCCTTCAATATCCACATTTCCCCACGCCATCACAGTCACAAAATCATCCTCATTCGATAATCTAACCAGAAAATTATGAGGGTTCTTCAACTGGCCCACCACTGGCATAGAGTGCAGCCCCCAACGATCTTTAATGAATCCTCTAACATGGTCCAGAGAAGGCCTTTGACGAAAGGATTTCAGCACAACTGAGAGTCAAAAAGGTTCTGCCGATTTATTGATCTCTGCCTTAGAGAAAAGGAAAAACATTTCACCATCATTGAACCGTGGTTCGCTATATGGGAGATTATCTCTGGTAAAGGTTGAGGCTTATTCACCACAATATCCGCATAACAATTCCTGCAGCAGGCACAACAACCATCCCAGACCCCAAATTCTTCACCGCCTTATTCCCCTGATACGATCCATCCGAATCGAAGGCCAAACCCACCAAGGAAGACGACGGGGTGGCGGGATTCACCATGCATGAAACCCTAGGTCGCACTCCAATCCTGAGAGAATCCTAATTTAGTCCATGTTAGCACTACCTCGTTCCAATAGTTTGCTTATAGTCTAACCACTAAAACCTACGCAAAATATATTAAGGTGCCGATAGATAGTTGAGATGAGATGAGATGAGTTGGAATAAAAGTTTAAAGCTGAATAAAATATAAACAGTGTTTAATAACAGTTTCACTATCTAAACATTGTTCCATCTCACCATCCAAATGACACCTAAAACAGTAGCCTTATTTATTAATAGATAGCAAAACTACGATAACTAATATAATAATTGTAAACTACTTTATAACCAAGTCTTTATCTAATAATAACTAAGATAATGAACTAACCGTGTTGGACTTGGTCTTTGATAGTATTATCCTCGACGAATTTGAGAGGGTGATTGAATTATTTCTTTTTCTGAGGTGGTAGTTGGGTAAAAGAATTGAACATGATAACTATAATATACATGATTACGTGGTTCTATCTACCATTTGTTTGACTTGGTGTTCTGAGGAAACTAGAACAAGCCGTGCACTATCCACGATAACTTTAAGATCATGATGTCCCAGAAGTTCACGATTCTGCAGAAAACACTCGTACCCTTTTAGTGATCCTCGTGCTTTTTTTTTTTTTTTTTGTCAACGTTTGAGCGAATTCGAGGATCTTAAGTGGAAGAGAGATATATGAACCATTTCCCTTTTCTATGATGTCTTTTCCAAAGAGTACTTTTTTTGGATTAGCTAAAGTTAAAGTATATTTTTTATGAATGTAAGATGAATTTAGCATTTAGCTATTACATTCATATAAGTTTCTACATTGGAATAGTCATTTTTTCATTATATGATAATAAAATAATATAAGATAAATTTAACTTTGACTATTCACATCAAATCTCTAAATTGAATTATCCATTTATTCATTATATAGTAATGAGTAATTAATAATTTTAAAAATTTTTTAATTTTTTTAATTATGAATTTATTTTATTTTATCATATTTTACTATTCATAATATTATATATTAATTAGTAATTGTATTCTAATTATATTTTTTCAATTGTCATTTAAAATGGAGAGAGAAATAATTGATATTAAAAGGAGAGAGAAAGAAATAATATAAAAAAAAATTGATGAATGAATAGTGTGTTCCAAATTTAGAAATTAGTTTGGATATTACTATAGCCAAATATTGAATATAGCTAATTCAATGTGAGCAATTTATTGACCTAATAGCTAAATTCTTATTGGATTTAGCTTTTAGCTAATCCAATGAGAATGCTCTTAAGGCTTGAAATCGTAATCCTCTGTCATTGCATCATGGAAAATTGTTTGAAATTTCAATTTTGGGGCTGACAATGGTCGGTCCTGCAGGGAACATTTGACTAACATGACATGGATATGAAAGTTGTAACACCTCGTATTTTAGTGTATTTTTAATTGAAAGATTATTTGTTATTAATTTAAAAATTTATTTTCTTATTTTAAAATTAGTTGGATTTTTAGAGGATTTATTTTTATGATTTTAATTTTGTAAAAATTATTATGAAGTGCTTTCTTATAATTGATTATTGTAATACATTTAAATTGTTTTTCATATTAAATTAACTTATTGTTGGGTTTAATTATTTATTTTCATTTTAATCATTACGTTTGAATTATTTTATTTTACTTGCTATTTTAAAATCGTTTCCGTTGGATCATTTTTGTGACTTAAGATATGAAGATTGGACCTCATTTCTTTCCTTACATTTTCTCTTTCCTCTTTTCTTTTTATTCTTTTCTTCTTTTCCTTTCTTTCTTTTTCTTTTTCTTCCCCTGCTTCCCGCGCGCCGCAACCCACCCTCCCTCTCTTCGTCTGTTTCTCTTCTCCCCTAGCCTACCGCCATGCGCCGGCGGTGACCGACACTGCCCCTCCCTCTCACCTCCCCTTCGACCGGCAACCACCTCCCTGTAATTTCATCCCTCCTCGCGCCGCCGTTAGCCCCCACGCACCACACCAAGCCGTGACATTCATTGCGCTGCCGTCGCGCCACCTCCGGCCACCATTTTCTCACCACATCATCATCGACCTCCTAACAACCCATTGGACCCAACCCCTCCTCCAATCTGTCACCGGTGAAGCACTTCCAACTCTATTTTCGTTTTAGGTGTTTTTGCACTTCAACCGCCTATTGCGCCGCCACCCACGGCCAACCACCACTACCACTAGCTTCACCGACATCCCTAAGCCCTATCCTATCAATCTTGGGTCTTTGTTTACACTCGTTCAAAAGTTAATTTTTGAGACCCACGGCCACAGTGCATTTGGCACTGTTTCGTTGCTGCATTGCCGCTTCTAGCACCTCCGTAATCTTCAAAAATTATATTATAGCATTGTAAGTATTTTTCCCAAAGAACTATTGAGATTTAAATGTATTTATGCGCTAATTCATATTTACTGTGAATTTGTTGGTTGTGCCGGACTGAGTCCGAGAAGTAAGGGGGTTAGTTGGATTGGATGATGGAATTGTTTGTGTGAGATTGGTTTATGCTATGAAATTTGTTGGCTGTTTCGGGTTTAAATATTGGTGTTTTGAGTGTGACGTTGGTCATGGTGAATATTGGAGATTTTTAGGAAGTGATGATACATTTTGGGATTATGAGGGTTTTAAGTTTTGAGATATTAAAATAGGTTATTTTAGAAGTTTAGGATTAAATATCGAAATCCGTGATTGATTGAAAACTTACGGAAATTATGTGATTATTTTTATAGGTGAAGATTTATTTTCGACTCGACATTTTTGAGGAAAATTCTGAAAAGCTAAGTTATCCATGTAAGCGGAGTTCCCATTCTAGGTTTTATACAAGTTAATAAGATTGAGGTTGATTTTATGAAAATTTGCATATTTTGTGATATGATAGGAACTTGTGAAAATAAAGATCAACCTCGGTCACTTATCTGCATTATTCATGAAATCTGTGTGAAAAAAGAAAATTATGTTTTGACATACATTGTGTAGATATGAGCTAAATTCTATCATGTGTTTTTCTGAAATCTGAAAAAGTAAGCGATATTGAGAATATGAAAAATTGTGTATTTATTTAGAAAGATGTTCTGGCTTTTGTGGTCAGTGTGTGTAAACTGTCTGATTCTGTTTTGGTACTCTGTATTATTTTGATATAATATCTGAAAACCTTTGGCATGGTGTACTAGTCAGTGTTTTAAATTTCGTACCGTACCGGCCGGTACGGTCGAAATTTTTCGTTTCGGCCGTCCGGCCGGTACAGGTACTATATCTGTCCCGTACCGGCTAAAATATCGGCCGTACCGGCCGGTACCAGCCATACCGGACTAAATTTCGGCCTGTACCGGCCTATATTTCGGCCGGTACCGGCCGATATTTCGGCCTGGGTGTTTTTTTTTTTTCATTTTTTCAAACTACAAACTTATTTTTTAACCTCTAATTCAGACTAGATTATTTATAATTTTTATATATATGTATTTATATATAATTTATTTATATATAGACTATTATTTTAGAATATAATTTATATATATATATTTATATATATAATTTATTTATATATCGATTATCCCGAAATGTTATCCCGAAACGCTATCCCGAAACGGTACCGGTATCGAAATATTTCGTTCCAGTGCCTTGACCGGTACGACGTCCGGTACGGTATTCAAAACATTGGTACTAGTACTTGTATCTGACTCTGTCTCTGCTCTGCTCTGTTATGCTCTGCTCTGTTTGGGTTGGTACCAATTTCTCTGTCTCTGAGTGCACCCACTTTGGAAATAAAGTGGTTTTGTTGTGGTCTTTCCTGTGTGCACACTCGGGGCTCCGTGAAGAATAAAGAAAAGATTTCACCTCTGTCTCTGCCTAGTTTGGCCACCGGGGTTAGCACAACCCTACCACGGGGGTGAAGTATGGTATCTGCTCTATTTGATGCTCTGTTTTGATCTGATGATGATACTCAGTTTATGTTATGCCAAAGTATTATGGGTTTTACGTGTCTTAAAACCATCGCTCTGTTACTTTTGAAAATATATTCTGCTCTGCATGATAACTCTAGAAAATGTTTTGTTCTGCATGCTATACTTTGTAAATGCTCATATTTGCACGCTAGCATATGCCCTCTGCTTACTGAGTTGTTGATAACTCACCCCCTATCTTCATAATATTTTTCAGATAATATGGAGAGTCCAACTGAGGACCTGGATTAGATTGGTGAGCATGATTAAGCTGTGAGAGGATGTTAGAAGAATGAATTCTGATGTCATTTAGTTTTAATGTCTTTTAGATTTAATTATATATAGGACTTGGGTTTAGTGAGACTTTTGAAGTTATTAGTTTGATTTTTTATGACTTCCGAGAGATTTTGGACTCCTTAGTTTATTTTGCTGCAGTAATGACTTTATTGAGTTTCAATGTGGTTATTTAGGGCAGGTTTGGGACATCAACCAAAATATAAAATTCTCATCTCATCTCATTTCATCATTACACATTTTTCAAATCCCCATACAAAATATAATAAACAATTCAATTTTTTTAAATTCCAATACACATTTTTCAAATCCCAAAACAATAATAATATTAAAACTTAATATTTTAAACTTCAAAACAAAACACAAAATTCTCATTTCACTTCCCAAACCTACCCTTAGAGTACTTGAGATTGAGTTTTGCTAATAAAGTTTTGGAGTTTTATTTTAGTTGTGTTGAGAAACATGTTCTTAAGTGACAGGTAGTAATTCTCCAGGCCAACCGGGTTTCGGGCGTTACAAAAGTTTTGCTTTTGCTTGCATATACCGAAACACCACCTTCAAGAGATTGTGAGTACGTACTGAATGTATGTGAACTTGATTTTTCTATTACAATTTTGTGGAATGAACTTCAAGAGAAATTGATGTAAGGTGTATTCACTGATATGGATTAACAGGGTTATACCTTACAAGAGGTTCAAAAATATAGAGACATCCTAGATGGAGCCTTAGCTTTGACTACCTAGCGTCTAGCATTGTAACTGTGACATTGTTCACAGTGCATGATTCTTGTTTACTAGACGAAGAAGTAGTTTCAACAGGATTCCTTCCTAGGCAGAAGCCAGGCTGTTTCGGCTGGGGCAATGTCGCAGTTTCACTGCTCAACATCAACACCACAGATGACATGGTAGGCCTGTCTTCAGCCCGCTCCTGGACACACAGCAGACCGACCTGTATGCATCTCATCACTTCAGATGGGGAGTATAGATCACCCAAGGATTGATCAATCAGCTCCAAACCATTTCCTCCTCTCCAATGCTTCCATGCCTGCAGCAATGTGATTTTAAATTTTTGGCTAGTGATACAGTTAGGTGAAAGATATGTGATTTACATTGAAGCAATGTTCTCTTCACTTACATGTCCAAGAAGGTTTAGTTCATTGTTTGCATAATAAAAGCCTCGGTTCTTTTTTCCACTTATAATCTCCAACACTAGAACTCCAAAGCTAAAAACATCAGATTTCACAGAAAAATGTCCATCCATTGCGTACTCTGGAGACATATAGCCACTGCACAAAATATATATTTATAGGAATGATGTGAGAATTGTGAAGAAATTGGAGTTTGGTCCAAGAAAGGCTAGAGAGATCTTGTTATGGTACTCACTATGTTCCAACAACTCTCCTTGTGTTAGCTTCTGTCTGATCCTTGCCAAAAATTCTGGCCATGCCAAAGTCTGATATTTTTGGGTTCATTTCTCCATCTAGTAAAATGTTACTTGCCTTGAGATCCCTGTGGATAATTCTAAACCTAGAATCTTGATGAAGATAAAGAAGTCCTCGAGCAGTCCCGCATATGATATTAAATCGCCTTGGCCAATCCAGTAAAGAGCGTTTTGCTTTATCTAGAAACCATTGGGTATTACAAATAGGTAAAACAAAGAGAGCACAAACAAAGGTAAATTCATAGAATGCCAAACAGAGACTTACCGAATAAGACATAATCCAGACTTTTGTTCTCCATGTACTCATAAATGAGCACCTTTTCATCGATCTCAATGCAGCAACCCAGCAATCTAACAAGATTTCTGTGCTGAAGCCTTGCAATCAATCTAACCTCATTTTTGAATTCTTCAACCCCTTGTCCAGAGCTTTTTGAGAGCCTCTTTACCGCTATTTCTTGATCTTCTACCAACCTACCCTGACAATCCCACACAAACTAGTGTCAACATTAAATTCTGAGAGCCTTTGTGATTTCAATCCAGGGGAAGGACGAATAAATTACCTTGTAAACAGAGCCAAAACCGCCTTGTCCCAGTTTATTTTCATCAGAAAAATCGTTTGTCGCTATTGCTAAAGTACTAAAATCAAACAATGGCAATTCTAGATCATCTATGTTGCTCTCACCCGAGTACTCCTTCTTACTTGAAATGACAACTTCATTTAACAACAAATCCTGGCTTCTTTCACGAGGACCTGGTTTAGAGAATGTAAGAAGAACATTAAAGAAAAGGTAGTGACTTCATTTCACTCTCATTTTGCTCACAAAAGATTACAAACTATAGATTTCTATACCTTTTCTTCGCTCTGTTTTTTCTTTCCATATCATTTGCAATCCCTTCCTCTTCCACACAAAGAAGACTGTCAATCCTGACAGTAAAACAATGCCGACCGTAATGCCTATTACCATGATTATTTCTTTTGTCTTGTCAGAGCCATTTCCAGAGTCTGCACTTCCGCTATAAGCTGAAACAAACAGTTTTGTGTGAGTCACAACAAATGTATAAAAAGGCTTCTTATTGTTTTTTTATGCGTTCTTCATCACATCATAGCGTTAAAGGGTTTTCACAAGTTTGTATAGAAATGTGCAGATAATTAGCACTGCCTTAAGAGAGAGCAATGCATAATTACAACCAGAAAATCTCACAGTACCATTAAAGCTAGTTTTTTTTTTTAAACAAAACAATGAACAATCTTTGTTAACTTGTATTATTCCAGTTGCACCCAACACCATAAGATATGAGAAGGTGGATAACAGTTTTCAAGTAGAAGAATCATTCGAAGAGTCAAAGAACTTTATGAAAACAATCCAATAAACAACTCTACACCCAGTACTTGAAGCATCACTTTCGATTGAACAGGCATACATGGTTCAGAATATGATTTTTAAAGAGAACAGAAGGCAGAAGCCATGCAAAACGATAAGAATTCCTGAGAAATTGTCCGATCAGGCGACTTTAGAAACACCTTTCAAAAGTAGTAGATACCTAACTCACTAGCAAAAGGGCCATACAGTTTCAAAGACATATCACATCATCGGGTCAAATTCTAATTCTTTCCTTTGACATGGGACAATTACTATGCCCATGAGCCAAAACATTTCCACTCTGGGTCCTGGAAATGACAAGGAAGAAGAAAGCAAAAGGCCAAAAGGACAAACAAACAGTGTGAACAACAAACAAATATAGAGACTTTGATACACAGGACAAACAGTGTAGGGCATTATTGATGTAAGCTAAGATGGTGTGTAGCAGCAGCATGGGCATATTTTGCAATAAAAACTTTCTAAGGAAAGAAAAATCACTCACAATTTCAAACGTTTTTGAGTTTTGCTACAAATTAGCAACGGTTCACATCACACACCACACACATGACGTGAAAATTTATTTATTTATTTGTCATAGGGTGTGAAAGTGTTTTTCATAAGGTGTGGAGTGTGGGGTGGTGAATAGTGACTGATGAGAATAATTTTTCTTCAACAAAAACACAAAATGGAAACTTTACACCCTCAAATTTCCAAACCCTTGACATATTGTGTCTAACATCAACTATTTTTCATATACTTTAATGCTCAGAATTGAATGAGAAAATGAGAATACAAAATTTAATTTTTTTGATAGTTAAATCGTGTAATATATTAAATTTAAGGGATTTACTATATATCAATTACTATTCATTCTCACACTCCATATCTATAATTTTTTATAGGGTGTATGAGTTTTTTTTATAAGATGTAAAATATAAAATGGTAAATAATAATTGATGAATTTTTTTTTTTTAAATTTAATAATTTGAAAAATGACGGAAAAAAGTAGTGGGTGCTAAGAGACAGCAGCCACCAGAGTCAAAAAGGACGGCCCAAAGAGCGTTAGGATTTGGACCCCAAAGGGCCAAAAGCATTAATGAATAGTGGGGCCCTAAGTAGTAGTAGTTGTAATCTGTGTAACTCTGTCTGTGGGTCTACCTATCTGCTTTTTTGTTGTGTCCACCAAAATAGAATTAAAGAAACACTTTATCAAACTTTATTTGTATTACCCAACCAATCAAGGGGGAAAGTAAAATTTATCTTTTAGCTTGAGGGGAAACAGCCATTATATGCCATCTATCAAGCACACGCACCTTAATCACCGGTAGAAACTAGATATCCATAAACAAAGCATGTCTCGAATTTCAAATCGTGTTTGAAATTCATAAGGAATGATGTTAGATATAATTTTGAATATATAAATGCGTATATACCTATGATCATATTCATAGAGGATAGCTACGCTGGTCACTCCCACCTCACTTTTTATTGAGAAAAAAAAAAAGTGCACATACACCTTTTAAAAAAAAGTAGAGATCATTATAGAAAATTAATTTTTTTATATAAATTGAGACTTACTTTTTAGAAAATAATAATAAAAAAAATTCCTAAGATTTAGTAATTCAAATTAAATGAATATTAGGACTCCTTGTGCATAACATGCATGTGATGTGACTTTAGCAGAACTCGTGTTGATGATGGGGGTGAACGTGAAACATTGCTTTGTATGACCTGTCCGGTCTAGCTAGACTATAAATTGGATCTAGGTCCCCCAAAATGGTAAGTTTGGTTTCTGATCGAAACGGACGGCTACACGGCTAGTAGCTTTAAAAGCATATTGGCTGAATACAAAATAAATTCTTGCTATAAATTTTATGCCAGCTCTCTCCGGTTGTTATCAATCATAAATTCTACTTTTATTACTGTCCTTTCAAATCTCCCTGCCTTATGTTTCAATCCGCATGAGAATATAAAGAATGTTTTTTCATTAAATATTTAATATTATTTTAAAAAATTTATACGTAAATAAGTTTAACAAGTGAGACGAGATATTAAATTTTTATTTTATTTTATTTAATTATTATATTTTTTTAAATTATTAAACAAAATATAATAAATAATTTTATTTTTTAAAATTTTAAAATAATAATTATATTAAAAAATAATATTTTAAACTTACATCTAAAACTAAAAATTTCGATATGAAATTTTAACAATTTGAGGAAAACTTAATTGGTACAATATGCCCATATTGAATAATAATCTAAAAGGTTTAATAGAAGAACAGGTGCAGCATCAAACTCAGAATTAAACGAAATTAAATTGAGGCATAGGACAGAAAATATAACACATAAGAGTAAGAATAAGATTAGGAACAAAGGCAGATACGAACATACCAATTTCTGATGCTGCCAATCGAACGTATAGATCTTGGCCACTGCCCTCTGTATAGGCTCTCATGTCTACGAGCTCACTGGTCCATGTCACACACCCAATTCCTCCATCGTTGATCATGTAGTTGGCATAAGCAGTGCAGGAACAATTGTTGAGGCACATTTCTTTACAATCCTCGATACTCATGGTCTTGTCCACAAAAGCTGTCGTTGTCTCCGGTAGTTTCATGTTTTTCAACGGCAAGAATCGGTCACTCCGACAACCCAATGTCGTGTTTCTCACACACCCACCAGACCCATCTCTCAGATTCCAGGCCTGCAAGTTCTTGGGAGAAAACCCTTTCATGCATCTGCAGACAGGCGACGCGTTCGTGTCGCAGATGCCATATGGGCCGCACTCTTTGTAGTTATCGCATTGATCTTTGGGGGCATACCAATATGAATTCCACTCCTGGCTGCTCTCGATCCACGTATATCGTTCAAGATGACCGGTTGAATTCATAATCAACCGAGAAATTAGAGACGCATTTGTTATGGAAAATGAGTAAGTTACCTCGTGTTCATCCATGACAAAGCTGAATTTGAGACCGTTCAAAGGCGCCATTTCCGGTACCCCACTGAACCTCATGCCGTTCCAAGGCCCGCTTCGGTACTTTGGTTCTTGGTTGTTGAGCAAGAAAATTTCCGGGAATCCGTGGACATCTAACTTGAATGAGTAGTCTCCCGTTGAAGGGTCCTCCGAGCTCTTCCAAGAAGTCAGGTTCCATTCGAAACCAGAGTCGAAGTTGGACCCCATCTTCATATCCGGTAACAGAGTGTCCGTAGGATAATCGAAGCTCTGCCATAGATGCTTTTCGGGGTCCTTTTCGCTGGTTTCTCGGACCACAAGATTTCCTGAATCTAAAAGCTGTACAACTGGATCAACGGCTTCCTGGGTTTGCTTGGACGACCAAAGTATGGTCCCAACTTCGTCGACGACGACGATGTTTCCACGGTCACCGATCTTGAAGGTGCCGGAGGATGAGTTTGAAAGTGGGCTGTCTTTGTTTGCAACCCAAACAACTGTTTTACCAGGGATTTTCTTGTACCATATTCCAAGGTACCACTTTGAGTTGCCTGGATCGAAGAATCCCAGCTCAAAAACCTGGCCGGGGGAGACAAGGGTCTGTTCATTTGTGAGTGATTGAGTTGCAGTCAGGGAGCCCAGAGTGAGAGAGATGGCCAGTTTGGGGAAGAAAGTGAGGCATAAAATGGTAAAATAATGGAGCTTAGCGATATCTTTCATAGTTCACTCGGAGGGTTCTCTTCTCTCTGAAACTGAAAGCGTTTGATTTTTGGGGGGATTTCGTGTTCTTCTATGTTGTTGAAGCCATCTGGTTTTCTTTGATAAGTAGAGAGGAAAGCGGAGCATGATGACCTTGGCCGTTTATTTTCTTGGTCCTCCTTGTGTCTTCTTTGAATAAGAATTTTCGGAGTAGACGGCGAAAATTAAAAGATTTTTGTCTGTATCATGGGCTCCAAAAATTAATTGGGCTTGCAAATTAATTATGAGGTTTTAGTCCACAGTTCACACTGACTCAGAAAGATTCCAAATTAGAATATTGATTTGATCTTATTTTTATTTTTTATGAAGAACTACGAAGACTGTGGTAAAGCAACATGTTTTCTCATCCGTGAAAAATTCAAATTTTGGTAACATCCTCCCATTACACGCATAAAATAAACAACCACGTACCTTTCTTTATAGGTAGGATGTAATTTTATAAATTATTTATGCCTAAGGATTCGAACTAAATATTTAGAGGAGTATATAAGCAAGATCATGATTCTTGTCCCATATTATTGTTGTCAAATACAGGCCCAAGGAAAAAACATCTCTCCCTCTATCTCTCTCTTTCTTTAGAGGAGTCCGTCCTCTCCTCCACTCCTCTTTTTTTATTATTGTACTTGTTAATGCATATATTCGCACAATAAGCTGGAATGGAGAAAATAATCACCCTAGCCCACAATAAAGATTTGGTAGTCAATATGGTACTCTAGACATTCATCCATAAAAATAAATAGTAAACAAGTAAATAAAAGACAAATAAATTGAGATACAGAGACTTACGTGGTTCGACATAAGGTCTATGTCCACGGATTGTTTGAGGGTAAAATCCACTATAATAGGTAATTTTACAATCTTTCATGCCCACACATATCTTTCAATACAATGGAGTAATTTAGAATTTTAGGAGGTAAGATGATGCCATCCATGAGAGAAGATCATTCAGAATCACTGTGAGTGGTGGAGGTTGTACGTAGACAAGTCATTGAGAGTCTATAAATTTGTAGAGACCTCCTCCTTTTATAGAGGTCCATTTTCGTATTTGGAGTAATTATATCCTACTTGCCTTATTTCACTTTCACCTTTTTGTATCTGAGTCAATCTCTTTTGGCTTATCCCTTCATTATCTTATCTCTTGGATTTATTTCTTCCCTTGTTATTAGTAATATGTTTTCAATGGGCTTGACCCAATCAACTTTATCCATAAGAGATGCCTATGATTTTTAAGGGCAATTTGCTCAATAAGAAAGCCTTGAAAATCTTCAAGTCAAGCCATGATAGAGTTAGTCTGAAAAATTGTAGAAAAATTATGGGAATTTGTCCCTAGTTTTCTGTTGTTGTGTAATGAAATGGAGATCCTCATGAGTGGTCCTTGAGGAGAATCCGCGAAATTTCTATTAAGGGACTTCGAGGATGGGCATCTAGGAAGTTTGTTTGTAAGAACGTTTGCTTGATAATCGAGTATACTGATGTTTGTAAGAATTTGTCCATTTTCATATTCTACGGACTTTCGCAATTTGGTTTTGATGTTAAAGTTTGTTTATTGTAACATGCGCTAAGTTGTCAGGGAGCTCGTTGACCTCCTAGGTCCATATCAGATAGTTGTTGAGTCCATCGACTTATTCCCGAAAGTAACCCGCGCGTGGCAGTTACTGTAACAGCCCATAAGTGGAATTTCTATTGACTTTAGGAATCTCGTGAAAAACCCATAAGTTTTTACGAATCGACCAATCGTTTAGGTTTTAGTCTATCATCATAATCAGTGTTATCACTTACTATGATGCTAGATTTATGAGTTTAATTATTTGAGATAGTTAGATGTGTTAGAATGTATTATGGTTTGCACCATTAGACTCAATGGATTATTTAGGATTTTATGACGCAATATATTTTCATAATTTCGGATGAAATGTCTGTTGAAAATTGTGAAATTTATTTTTAGGGGCACTTCGGGGTTGAATTTGGGTAAACCATTTTAACCATTTTCACTATAGGTTAATATGAATATTTAGAATTTTTTAATACTAAATTTATTATGTATTTTTTTTGGAGTGAATAGTAACCTCGAGAAGCGCACCCAGTGCAGTGTTTTCAAAATCACAGTGTGAAATGTCCAAATTAGGTTGGAGGAGTTTTATTTGGACACTTGGTAAGATTTTAGCTACATATAGTGAATAGTATTAGACACTTGACACCATGAGGAACCATTAGATGGATCTGTGAAGGAAGTCAAGGTGTGAGATGATGCCACCTAAGCAAAGCTCTGTTTCATCTGATCAACTAAATTGTGCCAGACCAAAGAGGATTTCAACCCTAGCAAAACCCTAAATAGTTGGAATTCAATTTAAACCCCAAAAGCTTGGTTGAAACCAAAACCCTAAACGGTTTTCCCAAACCCTAAAGTTGGCCTCCAAACCCTTTTTAATCCGATTTCTAGTATTGTATTTAATCACTTGATTAAATCACTTCAACATGCTATTAATTAATAAAATCATTGTTATGACATCATTATTCAACCTTTTAAATCTTGGGAATTTGATTGGGCCAAGAAAAATTGGTTTTGGGCTTGATAGCATCTCAAACCCTAACCAAACCCCCTTTAAACCCCAAATTGAAGCCCACTTGGTTGGGGCACACCAAGACCCACGAAATTGGCCACCTTGGCAAAGCTTCTTGGAGAAGTTTCCTTCCCCATATGGTAGACCATCCACTGCCATTGGTTGCAACCCATTAGTGCCTTGATGTGAAGAGAAGTCCACTCCATCAACCTCCATCTCTCACAACTGCTATAGACAGTCCATGCCTCTCTCTATTCTCCACTTTATGTCACATAGCCACCTCCAATCAAGGGTCATTCAAGCCCATAACTTTCCCCTCCAGAAGTCTAAAGTCGTGCAAGACACACTTCTCTCCATTTTGTCACTTTTTTCCCCCGTTCTTAGAGAGAAACTCAAAAGAGCTCTTTTGGTATATGGATTTTCTAAACTTGCTTTTTGCTTAAGACCAGTGAGTAAAGTGCATAATTGCTTATTCTTGTGGAATCCTGAGGAATTTTGTGGGGACAGCATCCAACAAATTTGTTTTTGAAATTCAAATAGCAAGCTCAAGGGAGGAAAATCAGGGCCATTTAGTTGTTGCTTTCAATTCTTTCTTGGTTGACATTGTTTGCTGCTAAATGATTTTTGCATGGGAGAGGTTGTTCGTCCTTGAGCATTTTTTGTACTGATGGAGATTGTCCATCTCCAGGCCAAGACAAAGTGTTTGAGATGAATAAACTTGAGCCAAGTAGCTCAATTTTTATGTTTTCTTCCGACTAGCAAACCGTATTGCCAAACAAAATTCACTATTCACACGTCCTCCGGATTAATTTCCTTCGTGTTTTGTGGAATGCGATCAACGAGCTTTACGGTATCCTTTGAGGTAGGACCGATGGACTCCTGGGCCTTGCTATTGGTCAAGTATAGTGGCACTTGTGGCAAGCCCTATTCCCTCTCTTGCTTTCAAGTGGGGTTAGTGGGTTAGTGGATTAATGCTTGCCAACTTTGTACTTAGTTTGCACGTGGTCTAGTGCCATGTGACTTGTGCAGCAGGCAACTTATTGTGCGAGCAACTTGTCATGGGCAAGCAAATGCAATGAGATTGATGGGTGGCAAGCAAACCCAGTGGAACTCAAGTAAGGCAAGCAAACCAAGTGGGATTGAAGTCTATGTGGCAAGCAAACATGGCAAGCAATGGCCTTCCAGCAATCGTGCTCATGGTGGCTTTCACTCTCCTATGATGATCAATGTGATGGTGACGACCAAGGCCGAATCAGTGAGCTCCTCTAAGGCGAGCATCGGTGGCGGCCAATATCCCATGGTGAACAATCCAAGCGGGAGTGGAACTTCTAGCCTGAGCAAACATGACGGGTAAACCCATCGAGTGACTAATTGTTCTGGGCTAAGTGATGGAGCAACTATGGTGCATTGGTGTAACTGTGAATGGCCATCAGAGTGGTCAAACAACTATGGTGCAGTGGTGTAATCGTGAATGGCATTCAGAGCGGTTGAACAACTATGGTGCATTGGTGCAACCATGAATGGATGCTCAACTGGAAAATGACGATGCGCACGTGAGGACTTCTAACGGTGGCGCTTAGGTTGGAGCTAAGCAAGTTGGACGTGGTGACAACTATGGTGTCATAGTGGACGTGCATGGCAGTTGAGAGCACTCTGTTTTTGGTATCATGAAATAGGAGATTATTGTGGCTCATTATGGCTCCTTGTCCCTCATGAAAGACTGGGTGAGGTAATGTAGTGCCAAGGATGCTGGCCAACTGGTCAATACCTAAAAGAATGGTCAAACATGTAGTAATTCGAGAAAAGTACACATGTATGGAATTGATTCAGTTGCAACAGAAATATAAATAGGACACACTGAGTTATCAACATGATCAAGTATATATGTACGAGAATCTAGACTTCATAAAAAGGGACTTCTTGCCCTTCATATCCTCAAAACATTACATTGTTCAAGAATACGTAGGATTAGTCACCATAGGCGATTGACTAAGTTACAAATGAGCCCTTTAGCTTGGTTATGAACATCCTTCAAAGGATACGGAGTAACTATGACGAATATTGTTGCTAAGATGGTCCTATTCTCCTTGGTCAAGACTTAGGTGGGATTGACTCCTCTTCGTCACGCGTCATACCGAGGTCTAAACCTGCATCAAAATATATGAACTCAAGACAAGACCATATGTAGGTTATGCAGGTATGACAAGAGCGTTAATGAAAGAAAATGCTATCGGAGATGTAATGAAAATATTTCATGTAAATACTGAAAGGACGCGTAAGTGCATGGGGAGGTATCACCCTCTCTTGCAGATTCGTGTATCCTTAGAATACCTGGCGAGGAATAATCCTCTTAGCAAAAACATATCTATATATAAAGGTACAACGAGGAATCAACATCTCAAGACGTAGCCCTCTTTTTATTCAAAATAGATGAAAACTCACTAATACTATCATGGCAAGTAGTTACCCCTCTCCATGTAATAGAAAACCTATAAAAAACTAGTATTAGGTCAAGTATCGTTCTGTGCTCGTAGGCACTTCCACCATTGCTAGTAAGCACACAGTTACTCATAGGCACACTCTTGCTCATAGGCACACACTTAAACTTGTTGCCTCGAGGATGCTACTCTACCCGGTCACAACCGACTCGAAGACACCAACATGTGATACTTTGGGAGATCCCACATCTCAACTATCAGGTGAGGCCAAGTAAGGCATCGTTCCACCCTACTCCTCATGAGACATTCTTATTCTCATGTGATGTATGTGGTAACATTTCGTAGAATGGTTTTGGGGAATTCTCCATCTTGTACCATGATGATATACTCTCTGATGGGCACCAAGATAGATCTAGTCTTAAAGATCCTTTACAAGTTCCAGATAGGCCAATTACAAGGTTAAGAGCCAAGAAGATCAATGACGCAATGTAAGGATTGGTGCAATCTACTTGAGACGAGTATAGAAAGAGGCCAACATTAAAGATGGGCTTGAAGGATGAAGATACATTTTTTATTCAATTGATACAAGTTATGGAAGAAGACAACAACATGACTTAAAGACTTTGGGTACTTGAAGGCTTTCAACTTATTTAATTCATTTAAAGGACTTATTTTATTAGTTTATAATAATTGGGTTTATTATGAGAATGACTTAAGGGGGTACCTATTCAAGGGTATGCTGAGAAAATTATTATTTTGTTGAACTAGGGTTTGAAGAAGTTACTGTAGCCGAGTACTGTAGCCTCACTGTAGACATAACACTATTAACTTAGGGGCATTTTTGGAAGATGGAGATTTATTTTGGCTAGGATTTTAATTAGGTTTTGCTTTAAATAATCTTTGTAGCCTCATTGTAATCAATTTATGAAATTTGATGAATTTATTCATTGTGGGTTAAATTTATCTCCTCTTGTTTTTTAATGAACTTTTGACATTATCAAAGGTAAATCATAACTTTTGTGGCGTTCTTCCTTATAAATTAGGTTCTTGAGATAAGTTCTTCAACATGTTTAGATTTTCATATAATCTAGGTTCTTGAAACGAGTTCCTCAACGGGTCTAAATTTTCATTTGTTTTGATTTTGACTTTCTTGGGTGAGTTTTCAAATTGATTGTGGGTTCAAGGGATTCTATTCCCACTAGTTCATATCATTTGGTATTAGAGCGTTTGCGGGTGTATCATTTGTCTTTCATTGATTTTGCATATAATTGGAGCAATCATTTTGGCGTAAAGAAGATTTTAGACGTGTTACATGAACGTTTGTAGGAGTATCATTTGCCATTCATTGACTTGTTGTATGAACGTTTGCGGGAGTATCATTTGCCTTTCATTGAGTTTGCACATAATTGGAGTGGTCATTTGGGTGTAAAGAAGATTTTAGACGTGTTGCATGAACATTTGTGAGAGTATCATTTGCTATTTATTGACTTGTTGCATGAACGTTTGCGGGAGTAATTGGAGTGGTTATTTTGGTGTGAGGAAGACTATAGATGTGTTTCATGAACATTTGTGAGAGTACTGTTTGCCATTCATTGAGTTTATATATAATTGGATTGTTCATGCTACTACTAAATTTTTACATTTTGAAATTGTTTATAGACTTAACCATTTACTCCTTTAGATTTAATGCATTTACTTGTTGACGACAGGAGTAGCTTGGATGAGCTTTTCCAAATTCTTGAACAAATTAATGATAATGCATATCAAGTGGATCTTCTAGGTAAGTATCATGTTTCTGCTATTTTTCAATGTTACTAACATTTTTCCCTTCAATGCATGTGGAGATTCGAGATCGAATCCTTTTGAGGAAAGGGGGAATGATGGGCACCAAGATGGATCTAGTCTTAAAGATTCTTTGCAAGTTTCAGATGGGCTAATTATAAGGTCAAGTGCCAAGAAGATCAAGGAGACAATGCAAGAATTGGTGCAATCCACTTGGGGCAAGTCTAGCAAGAGCCCAACATTCAAGATGGGCTTAAAGGATGAAGATACAGTTTTGATTTATTTGATACAAGTTATGGAAGATGGCAACAACATGACTTAAAGGCTTTGGGCACTTGAAGGCTTTTAACTTGTTTAATTCATTTAAATGACTTATTTTATTAGTTTAGAATAATTGGATTTATTATGAGAATGACTTAAGGGAGGTGCCTATTCAAGGGCATGTTGGAAAATTTATTATTTTGTTGAACTAGGGTTTGAGGAAGTTACTATAGCCGAGTACTGTAGCCTTATTGTAGATGTGGTACTATTCACTTAGGGACATTTTTGAAAGATGGCGATTTATTTTGGCTAGGATTTTAATTAGGTTTTGCTTTAAATACTCTTTGTAATCTCATTTTAATCAGTTTATGAAATTTGATGAATTTATTCATTGTGAGTTGAGTTTATCTCATTTTATTCTTGAATGAACTTTTGAACTTATTAAAGGTAAATCACAATCTTTGTGGCATTCTTCCTTATAATTTAGGTTCTTGAGACAGATTCTTCAACGGGTTTAGATTTTCATATAATTTAGGTTCTTGAAATGAGTTCTTCAACGGGTCTAAATTTTCTATTGGCTTGATTTTGACTTTCTTATGTGAGTTTTCAAATTGATTATGGGTTCAATAGATTTCATTCCCATAGCTTCATATCACACACACACACACACGCGCACGCACGCACACAGGTATCCAAGCTCCCACAGATATCATCATCAGTAGTAGAAAATAGTTAAAAGCACTGAAAACGTTTAAAGCATCATAAATTAACTAGTAAATATAATTAGAAACATAATGCTAGAAATATTATTTATACTTGTAGAAACAGGAAACTAATACTTGAAAGATGATACAATACCTCTCAACACAACATTCACCCACTATTATCCAACACTATATCAGAAGCTAACCTACATTCCTATGTCGAAAGACTCCTTATCTTCTTGGTCTTTGTTTTTTTGCATTAGTCACCTTCTTGAGCTCTTTTACTGAATATGGTCTCAAAAAAGAGATATTTTCCACATCCAAATACTTTAAATAGAGTGGGATTTTCAAAAGTTCTTTTGGACGTATCTCTGACTCCAAATATACTTAGACAATAATCTTTCATCATTGTCCTATCATACTGCAGGATGACAGAGATATGTAATTAGGTATGGTCCGCACACCCATATGGTCCGCCAATTCCTCCATCCCTCCTTGAACAAGGGTTTTCCATGTGGCGTCAGGCTATGCTTTTGCGTCCAGTTGACATTAATTGCAGACCCACCCCTGACGAGACCCTTCAGATAGGGTATGTCTCTAAGTACAATACTGACACCCTTTTGAACTCTTCCGTGCTATCCCGAACAGTTCTCATGACTAGTTACATCATTAGTTTTTTATAGTTCCTCTTTGGCGAGTAGCTGTTTCTCACCTTTGGCAATTAGTGCAAAACTCGCCCAAGCTCGTGGTTAGTGCAAAACTTGCCCGAGCTCGCCCGTCCCTCTGAATTATTCTTCTCATCCTCACAGTAGGCGGCTTTTCTCACTTGCCTACCATGGTGGAGTTCCTCATCTCTACCTCGCTCTGGGACATATCAGCTGGATCCCCACATGGTGCCTAATCGCTTAGATATTGGACTAGCTACACTCAATGTCTCTTGCTGCTGGTTCTTAAGACCATTGGAGTGCTTCTAGTGTTTGAATTTCCTTCAACTCTATAAATAGTTTGTCCCCTTTCTCGTTAGTTAGGACCCTCACACTCACGTTTGGCAGAGTATAGAGGGTTGTGACAGTCTCATGGTGGCGTGATTAAGATAGTTGGTTCTTGATCGTGGCTAAGGGAGGTGGCATGGAGGAGGCGTTGCGGTTGAGCCTGGTGAAGTGCAACAACTTTCATGTTGCAAGCATGGTGGTTTTATCTTCTCGAGTGGTGGCCTAAGGCTGAGTGGTTTTCCCTTCTCTTGGCCTGACTGGGTGTTGCTATGGAGGAGGATGGATGTGCGGGGACCAAACTAGTTTGTTTGGTGATTGCTTCCAATGGTGCTTTTGGGGGCTGTAGTGCTTGTGTTGCTCGTTGGATAGGCGGTTGACGAAGCAGCCTGATTGGGTGAGCGACTACTACTATGGCTTATAGTGGAGAGGATCTTGGGGTCGCAGCAAAAACCCTAGCAACTGGCTATATAAGATAACTCACATGGGTTATCCAATTATCTAACGTGCATGTTAACTCTAAAGTTTGCATGCTGGCCATGCTAAACCTGTTTGTCAATATTCCCTAACCCAACAGAGCCATATCGGTCCCTTTGAGTCTCAAGTATTCTAAATGATATATGTGAATTAAATCAAGTAGATAAATATATATATATATTTATATTTATATATATATTCTTTTAAATGATGAGATGTGCCTTGTTTGTCAATGTCTAGGATTCACACAAAAGTGAGATTTATAAGTGCAATAGAGACAAAACGCTTTTGGTGAGATAAAGGGTGGTGTGACTTATCTTGTTTTTTGGAGACTTCCTCTTTGAGTTAGACGATTTTTTGCTCAAAGATAAAAAAATCGTATCCTACAGATGGCTCCAACTGTTAATGAAAAAATTCGCACAACAGACTAGAATGGAGGAAAGAGTCATTCCGACGTATGATAAATTCGAGCGTCGATATGGTGCTATAAGCATTCATCCATAAAAATAAATAGTAAATAAACAAAATAAATAATAAATAAGGAGAGACACAGAAATTTATGTAGTTCAACATAAAGTCTACGCCCATGGATTCTTTGCGAACGAAATTCACTTTAATATGATATTTTACAATCTTTCATAGCCTCACGTATCTCTTAATACAATAGAGGAGTTTACCTTTTTAGGAGGTGAAGATGATACCTCTCTTGAGAGAAGATACTTTGGAGTCATTGTGCATAGTGAAGGTCGTACGTAGAGAAGTCGTAGAGAGTATGTAGATTTGTAGAGATCTCCTCCTTTTATAGATGTTTGTTTCCTTCTTTGGAGTAATTGTGTTCTACTTGTCTTATGTCGCTTCACCTTTTTGTATCTTAGTCAACTTCTTTCCGTTTATCTCTTTTTTGCATTATATGTCAGCTTTATCTCTTTTCTTATTATTAGTGATAGATTTTTAATGGTCTGGAAAAACAAGAAGCAACGAAGCTAGAAAAAAACAAAGGGGAATGAAAATATACAAGGCAAAGGGGATCATTGCTAGTGGAAAAAAATGGTAAGCCATGAAGCCAAGTGTGATTCTAGATGAAATAAGCTTGCAATCACAAAAACCTAAGGAATGCAAAAGCAGAGAACAAATATAAAACAAATCATATGTTCTGGCAAAGGAGAAAACCAAATAGATCAATCATGGTGTACGTGAAGTGCAAGAAATATACAAATTAGACATAAACATAGATAATGGACAAGATTGGAGGCAAAGGGGAGACCAAGGCACATAATGTAATTGGATCCAGCATTTGATATTTAAAATTATTAGTGCTACATATACTTACTAATTATACTTACAAAAAACCTACAAGACTTATTTGATCAATTTTCTTTTGAAATTCAAATTTCATAATCTTTAGCATATTAATAACTGACATGTAGAGAAATAAATTTCTCTTTAAGTACAATTACCATTTCTCATATAAAATTGAGCATTAATATAACATAAAAAACATACTTACAATAACATTCATGTGACAACCCCAAATTTCTTTTGGGGGATTTGACGGAACTTGTAGCGTTAGGACATGTAACACAAGGTTACCTGCCCCTGTTCATAACAGATAAATATGCAATATTGCAGCATATAGTTTTTTTTTCTTTGAGCAATATTATGTACCAGAAGTAATATATCCAAAAACATAAACATGCTTTATAAAATTCACATGATAACTAATACCCAAAATGTTACAGTATTTATCCAACAGGTCTGTAACATATATAGTACTGGTGACAGAGCTCCTAAGTACATCCAAAACTAAGGTAACTACTATGCTAATCCATCGAGTAGCTCGCACAACTCACAAACGGAGCATCAAAGTTATGGGCTCTGCGTCATGCTGTCACTGTCTAGTCGACCGCCTCCAGTCGATCATTTGCCAGGTCGGGTCTCCTGATCCTGGCACATGATCTATCATTCCGGGGGGGAATGGTAGTTGGGTAGTTGAGACTACCACGGTGAGATTTGATTACAAATCTCAGTAAGCTAACAAACAAATTAAACTGACAGTTTAAATATGCATGAATGCATAATCATAAATATAAATAAGCAAGACGTGACTTGACATATAACATAGCATAAACTGACATAACTTCTTAGATAGAGCATGGACTGAACTTGAAAGTCGAAATGACATGAACTGATATGAGAAGAACTGGATTGACGTGAATTTAAACATGACATGAAGTTGAATGTGAACTGAACACGAATTGAACTTGAACTTGAACTAAATGTGAACTAACTGAAATCTAACATGAATTGAAATGAACATTAAATAACATAAATGTGAACGTGAACTGCATGAACTAATTGTATTCTTGTCTCATGGGATTACCATAATCAAGTTATTGTCTCATGGGGTTACCACGATAGTGTAGTCTTGTCTCATGTTATTATCATAATTTAATAATAATGACTTGAATTATAACCTGACAGTACGTGGACGTAACATGACTAGACTTGAAATATATTGTTTTGGGAGACATACTTTGAACTTGAGACATGACCTGACATGAAATGAGAAGGATAGATAGACTGACGTAAGGTAATGTGCCATGTACATGAGATGAATGACATGACATGACTTGAAACAGACAAACATTTTGTAACATAACATAACGTGTAATAGATGGACATTTTATGACATGACATAACATTTAATAGATAACATTGTGTGACATGGGATAACATGTGATAGATAACATTGTGTGAAATGACATAACATGTAACATACAAATATTGTATGAAAGAATATATTATGTAACATATAAATAATGTAGTGAAATGGCATAACATGACATATATGATAACATAAGTACATAAACAATAGTTCCCTTACCAATTATACATACATAGTAATCTAACAGTAAGTTAGAAGCTAACTTACAGTGATTGTCGCATTTACACGAAAAAACACAAAATATGAGAAACTGTAAGAAGGGATTCTAAATGTTAGAAACTTGATCACTAATAACTTAATAACTTGAAAAATGCTAACTTAGATTAAAATGACTATTTTACCCTCTACATATGGAAAAATGACTATTTTACTTCTAACTTAAGGATTTCACTTCCTAACTCAAAAATCACCAAACTTCACATGAGGAATGTAAATTTTATCCTAAAATCAAATATTAACTTAAAAAAATTTAAAACCAATCACAACTATGAAAAACACCATAAGACTGAAAAACTCCAAAGGTCATATCTTTGTTACAATTTCATCCGACTTTAAAACTTATGCTCAAAGCAAAATATTGCAACAAAGATCCCAATATCCTAAGCTTAAAAACATGCTTAAAACTTCCAACAAAATCTACTTCACAAAACACAAAAGTTTTTAAGCAAAAAGATTCAAGCTTTTAACCAAAACACAAACCTTTAAATCTCAAGGTTTTGACTATTTTCAAAATATCTCCAAGAACTCCAAAAGTTTAAAAACTTTCTTCTAACATGTTCATAACACACTCCTAAGAACTAACATACTTTGAATTAACACATAAAAAACAATTTTTTTTCTCAACGTTGATTTGCTCAAACTTGGTCTGAGACATACCTTGATAAAAAGGTCAAAGCAACAACATCACATGGCTAAAAATAAACCAAAACATGTATCTAGCCGAAATCATCAAACTTTTTATCTAACCAAGAATTCTTTGCATAAAAATTATATCTTTATAAATCAACACCT
Organism: Juglans regia; assembly: GCF_001411555.2. NCBI lineage: Eukaryota > Viridiplantae > Streptophyta > Magnoliopsida > Fagales > Juglandaceae > Juglans > Juglans regia. Next base: position 15,334,215 of record NC_049904.1, on the reverse strand, counting down.
AAAATCTTCAAACCAATATCCTAACATGTATATCAAAGGCTTACTATCATCAAATAAAAATATCAAAATCTTTGGAGTAAAATTAAACTACAAAAGATCCAAGCTTTCATAAAACATAAACTGTTTCACTCCTTTCAGTTTCTAACTTTCTAGATCTAAGAAAATATTTCATCAAAAGCTACACTCCATAAACCAATATCTGTCCATTAGCTGTATGTCAAAAACTCCAAAATACAATATAGTATCCAGTTTATCTCCTAGAATGCTTTCCATGGTTAAAACAACTTTTCACTGATAAAATGACCATGAAATCAAACACAAAAGGTACTAAAAGAAACTAGACTTAAAGAGAAACAACTTTCACGAATGATGCTTCATAAGATAAAACTTACAAAGGCTTCAAAAATTGTACGAAAGAAAACTCAAAAAACTGGCCGAGAGAAAACTTTGAGTGTTCTCCCTAAGAATGTGAGTGAAAGGGATGAAATGAGTGTTGAAATGACATGCATACCTCTTACACATTCTAAAGAGTGAAAGGAGGGCTTGAGGAATATTTGGGTGATGGTGGTTTTGGCCAAAATAAGGGGTAAAACAGTGGGCAATTGTGAGTAGTTTTTAGCCAAGGAAGCTTCCAACTGAAGGGTGGTCGTGAGATGGCCTTTGGTCTTCACATCATGCACGACTTTGTAGTTGCCTTGGGCAGTGGGTGGTCAACTTAGTGTGGGAGGAAACTTCCCCAACAAGTTTTGCCAATGTGGTCCAAATTTGTGGGCCTTAATGGGCTATAAACAAGTGGGCTTCAATTTGGGGTTTAAAGAGAGTTTGATTAGGATTTCAGATGCTATCAAGTCCAAATCTAATTTTTCTTGGCCCAACAAAATTTTCAAGGTTTAAAGGGTTAAATAATGATGTCGTAATATAAAATAAAATTGAGGGATTAATAGCATGTAAAAGTGATTTAATTAAGTGATTAAATATAATGCTAGAAATCAGATCCATTTAGGGTTTGGAATCAAGTTTGGGATTTTGGGGAAACCGTTTAGGGTTTCGGTTTCAACCAAACTTTTGGGGTTTCAATTGAATTCTAAGTATTTAGAGTTTCACTAGGGTTGAAACCCTATTTGGTTTGGCACAAAATGGATGATTGGATGGAATAATGTTTTGCTTAGGTGGCATGATCTCACATATTGATTTCCTTCACATTTCTATCTCATGGTTGCTTTTGGTGCCAAGTGTCCATTAGTATTCACTAAGTGTGGCTAAAATATTGCCAAGTGTCTAAATAAAAATTCTCTAACCTAATTTAGACATTTCACATTGTGATTTTGAAAACACTGCACTTGATAATACTATCGAGGTTACTATAAAAATAAACTTTGCACTTAAAGATCCTAAATATACATACTAACCTTATAGTGCAATTCATTTATCAAATTTCAACTCCAAAGTCCCTCAAAATAATCGAAATGCATTTTCGAACGAACACTTCATCTAAAAACTGAAAATGAGTTTATTGTTCTATAAAATCCTAAATATTCAAATGAAACTAATGGTACAGACTGTGTCTCATTCTGACACTTCTAACTACCTCAAATAGCCACAAAATACACAAGGATTCCATACCTGATGATTGCCACTCATATTAACTGTAGTTGTTCCTTATATTTGTACAACTTTATTGTTAACATGACATATATAAGATGAGATGAATTGAGATTAAAGTTAAAAGTTGAATAAAATATTATTAGAATAGATTTTTTTAATATTATTTTTATTTTAGAATTTAAAAAAGTTGAATTGTTTATTTTATTTTGTGTGAGAATTTGAAAAAATTGTAATAATTAGATGAGATGAGATGAGATGAGATGAATTAAGATAAAATAAGGTGAGAGAAGTTATAAAAATAAACTAGGCTTTAATAATCTGTTATGAACTTCTTCGGAGTTGGGTTCTTTGATTGGATTGGTATTAACTTTCATAATACATGGAAATACATATCTCTTAGAATTGTGCTAGCGAGCACTCCGGGCAACGTACGAGGCAGAGGGTAAAACTGATAAAATTTGCAAGATGACTAATGCTGTGCTTGGGTAATGACTATTATTTAATATTTTCTTATTATTTTTTATTATTATATTTTATCGTTAATTTTTTATTATTATTAACAGATCATCTAAGATCATCTCGTTACCTAAACATAGTCTTAAAGACCAAGCTTACACCCATAAATAGAACTGCACATTCACTAGTATTTTCGTCAATCTAAGTGTCAAGAAAATCTGTAACTCGCTCTTTTCTCATAAGATATAGATTAGAAATCAAGCTTGTCTTTCCATTTACTTTCGTTATTATTTTTTTCCTTCTAGGTTGATAATGTCTGATCTACAGCTTTTTGACCATCCAAGATATGCATACGCGCCTCCAGGCGGTTTAGTGCTTGTTTGGATTTGAGTTTGGTCCAAGTGCTTCTAACAACTTAAAATTCTTTTAAAAGAAAAAAAATAGAATGTTTAATAAATTTATAAAAAATACTTTAAACACTTTAAAAAAATCTGAAAGTCCACTTTTAAAAAAGCACCAAATAAAAAAATCTTATTAAGAAATTTAATAAGAAACTTAAAAGGTCACTTGGGATTCTATATTAAGAAATTTAATATTGTATAATAAAAAATCTTGGGGTCAATGTTAATAGTTTATTAATTCTCTTAATTTTAGTTTTAATTTAATTTTAGTGTGATCACATCCTTAAATAGATCATATAAAGAAATTATACAAAATTTAGGGGTTATAGGAAAAAATTAGAGAGAGACATTTTTATATATATTGAAATAAATTTTTTTTGTTAGGTCAATTTCTATATACATGAAATTATGAATAAGGTGCTATTTTAAATTTTGAAAAATTTTTGGGGGACGGGGGCATTCACACAATTCCCACAAAACGGCCAATTTTCTTGTTAAAAAAAAAATCCACCGATACGCTTATCGGTGGATTCTTTCGGTGGGAATATCATTTCCCTAATTAAAGAATTTACTAGACAGCACAAGTTCTTATCATCGCTTACAATTCAAAACTTTTTGCCCACCATTTTCAAACGTCAAGTGGGGTCAGTTTTCTTATCGTAAAAGGTCTTGCATGATCCTTGGCTGGCCATTCAATGTGCTCGATCTCATCCATCTTTGGTATTTCTTTGATAAAAGAAGTACCTGTCCATAATCATTTATAAGTAAGTTTGAAACGAGTCCCAAGTGAACTCTTTTTGTAATGGTGGATATATAGTCTATCTTTCAGAGATAAGAAGTAACTTTGAAATTATGCAAGTCATGTCATATATGAAGTTTTCTATAAAGTTTGATTCAAACAAATTACGCCTTTGAACGACATATATGAAGTCATGTCATATAAAATTATGTTAGTTTGTGAGTTTATTTTTATATATGATCCGTTTTTTAAAATTAAGTGTCTAGGCTGAACGGTAGGATAATAATTAGTTTTTACTTCTATTTTATTTATAATTTAATTGTGAAGTTTTTTGACATGATATTCTTCTATTACTAGCTTTAATAAATTATGTATAAATTAAAGAAGAAGAAATATTATTGTGGAAAGGTGTGATATGAAATTATTTAAATTTATCATCATTTACCACATGAATGGTTGAAAAAAATCAAAGCAAGTTCTAGCTTAAATTTAAGGCCACAACTAAGAGAGATTGATATATAAAACGAGTCATACACTATCTCAACAAATATTGTATAATTCACTTTGATATGTTTATCTTTTTCTCACATGAGGTTCTCAAATTTCTCAAATTCTTGTATGAATTTAAGGATTTTGGTCCCATAAATGGACGACGCGAAGCATGCCATAGGCAAGGAAGAAAAAATAAAAAGTAAAACGTCTTATACGGTCCTAGGATGTGTGCAAGCTCCGCAAAAAGCTATGGAGGGCTTATACATCTTAGAATTGTATCGAACATTACTCAAAATAAAATTTGGCTAGGATTAGGTGACTAAGATGATAAAGTTTATCTTATAATTGGGTTTGTAATTTGTATGAATGTAAATTATATTGACTTTATCTATAACTATTTTGAGTTTATCTAGAAGTTATTAAGAAATGTTTTAGACAAGTAGTGTGAAAATTGAGTCCCGAGGAGTCTGTAATTATCCAGAGAAGAATTTGAATGGTAATATGTTTCTGTTGAGAAGATTTAGTGTTAGATGTCAGCATCCCATCAGGAGAGTTATTCGCGACAGAGTCACTCCGTCAGTAGAGTCTTACTGCAACTCAAACTGCTTTCAAATTATTTATTTAAGGATTCAATTGGGTAACTGACTTGGAGATTTTTGCTTGGAATTATTGAAGAGTGTATTCTAAGTGCTTGTGTGTGAGAAAATTCACTTGAGAATTTTCTAGTTATTCTTCTCTCTTCAAGTGTGATCATGCTCCATGTTAGAGATTGATTGAGTGTGATTCTGCCACTAGAGTTCCAGGATAGAAGTCAATATTTGAAGATTGTTAGAGGTTCTGGCTACTACTGCGGTAGAGACAAACAAGTCGTTTGTCTAGGCAAGAGAGTCAATTAGCAAAGATTTTGTAATTAAGATTTACTGTACATGATTTTCAAATGAATAAAATTGATTTTTATGGGTTTGGCTACCATGTAGGGTTTTACCTTTAAGAACTTCTTCAAAGGGTTTCCCTTCATAACCAAATTTGGTGCAACTATCAGAGTTAATATTTGGCTAAATTCAATAATATTTTGTATTGCATTGCTAGTGATATTTATACACAGTTTGTACATGAATCCAAGAGAAAACATTTGTTACAGAACTTGAGAGAAAAACTAACAAAGTTCCCTATGGTTCCAATACAGCGGCCTTTGATGATGTAGCAATATTCTCTATGTTAATATGCCCTCTCGAGTCCAAGGGAGTGTCAACAACATGGAGACTCATCCTGAGTTTAAAAAATCTGTTAGCTACCAATGGTTTTGTAAATATATTAGCTACTTGATCCTTTGAGCTGATGAAAGCGATATTTAATGTCATGGCCAATCCTAGGTCTCTAACAAAGTGGAAGTCAATATCAATATGCTTTGTCTGTAAGTGGTAAACAGGATTGGCAGCCAAGTAGGTGGCACCAATGTTGTCACACCAGAGTGTTGGGGCCTGAGTTAGAGGTAAACCGAGTTAAAAAAATAAGGTTTGAAGCCAAATAAGTTTAGCTACTGAGGAAGCTACATACTTATATTCTGCTTCCATACTTGATCTTACAATAGTTCTTTGTTTCTTTGAACTCTATGAAATGAGGTGTTTACCCAAATAGATGCAAAAACCTCCAGTTGATCTTCTATCATATGGTTAGCCAGCCCAATCCGCTTCTGAGTAAGCTTACAATTTGAAGGAAGATTGAGACAAGAAAAATAGGCCATGGTTGATGGTGCCTTTTTAATAATGCAGTATTCGCTTTACTGCAATTCAATGTGGCAACTTGGGTGAGTGCATGAATTGGCACACCTTATTGACGGCAAAGGATATGTTGGTCTAGTGAGTGAAAAATACTACAAACTTCCAATGATACTTTGAAAAAGTGTAGCATCATCAAAAGTTGGTGAGTCAAATTGGGACAGTTTCAAAGAAGCTACCATAGGAGAGGTTATCGGTTTTGCTTGCAACATCTAACTCCGAGACAATAAGTGCTTAATATACTTTTTTTTTTGAGAAAGCAAAAGGCGACCATTCAAGTGACTTATTTCCAAGCCAAGAAAATACAACAGAGACCCTAAGTCTTTAACAGGGAAGGCCAAACTTAAGTCATGAATTAAGGTGTCAATTGCAAAGGCTTTAGAGGCAGTTATGATAAAGTCGTCAACATAAACTAGAAGGTATATGCGTAGATCTCCATGATTAAGGATGAATAAAGAGGCATCAACTTGAGAAGCTTTAAAACCATAAGTGAGCAACCACGAACTCAACTGGGCAAACCTTGCCCTAGGGGCTTGCTTGAGGCCATAAATTGCTTTATGCAATTTACACACATGAGCGGGATATAGATGATTGATAAACCTTTGATGCTATTGCATGTATACCTGGTCATTGAGGGTTCTATGAAGGAATGCATTCTGGATATCAATCTGGCACAGGGGCCATCCACGAGCAGTTACAATTGATAAGATGAGTCGAATTGTCGGAGCCTTAACCACTAGACTAAAATTCTTGCGAAAATCAATGCCAGACTGTTGATGATAGCCTTTGGCTACAAGACTCGCCTTCCTTCTCTCAATGGACCCATCGGTATGAAGTTTGGTTCTATACACCCATCTGCAACGAAGGACATTAGCAGAGGAGTTAGTAGGGAATAAGGTTCATGTATTATTTTGGAGCAAAGCACTGTACTCTTGCTGCATGGCATCACGCCAGTCCGAATGTTTGGAAGCTGCCGAGTAGCTTGAGGGAGTTTCTGCGGTATGTATACTAGTACTGAGACAGATTCGTGAAAGATAAGGGATGGTGCCATCCAGACGGACACGAGGACGAGATGAATTGGTGTGGGATCTTGTGATGATTGGAGAATCTGGTGGAGTTAGGATTGGGGGATTAGAGGGCATTGGGGAAGAAGAACTAGGGATTTGAGTTCAATTTTGATTTTGGGAAGGAGAGGGTTCAAGTGAGGAATTTTGATAGGAAGTTGGGAATGGACTTGGACCTGGCCTGGAATAGATGGAGATAGGATGGGTAAATGGGCTTGTGAGGAGTGAGTAGGTAACGGGTTTTATGGAGAGAATCGAGAGGAATTCATAATGGGCCGAATATTTGAGTAGGGAAATGAATCTTCATGGAAGACTACATCACGAGAGATATAGAGCATTTGGGTGTTTAAGTCCAAACACTTATATCCCTTGTGCACGAAGCTATAACCGAGGAAAAGACACGGAGTGGATCTGAAATTACTTTTGTGTTGGTTGTAAGGACATAAATTGGGAAAGCACTAACAACCAAAAACTTTTAAAAAATGATAATCATGATTATGGTTATAAAAATGAAAAAATGGTGATTTATTTTGCGTATTTGATGATTGGTAAGATATTAATAAGAGAAACAACCGTGTCTAAGGCTTCGGCCAAAAAATGGAAGGGAAGAGAGGCATGGGCAATAAGAGCAAGCCTGGTTTCAACAATATGCCTGTGTTTCCTTTCAACGAGCCCATTTTACTGATGGGTATGTGGACAGGAAAAATGATGATGAATACCAAACTTTTGACATAATGGCGTGACGGGTTTAAATTCACCACCCCCATCTATTTGGAAGGTAACAAGTTTGGTATTAAAAAGACATTCAACGGAAGATAAAAAGTTAGAAAAGATATGGAGAACATCAGATTTAATTTTAAGGGATAGAACCAAGTGAACTTGGTGAATTGATCTACAAAAGAAACGTAATACTTGTATCCTAGTCTAGAAACGTAAGGGGCTGGGCCCTAGACATCTGCAACACTAGTTCTAAAGGCCTAGTAGAGGAGGCCCACTTAGTTGAAAAAGAGAGTTGATGGATTTTGGCAAGAGGGCAGTCAGTGCAAGTGTATTTTGAAGTAGTTGGAGAAATCTTCAAACTGGTGTGCAGAATGTTGGAGACAACAGAGTGATGAGGATGGCCTAGCCGATGGTGCCACTGAGCCATGAAGGTTCTTTCGTCGAGATGAGCAGAAGGAGAGGAGGGAGATGGAGGAGCAGTCATTGAAGTGGAAGGAGAACATAAAGTCCATCACATAATTATCCTGTGAGGAGGGGCTTCCCCATCGAGATGTCCTTCACAGAAAAGAAATTTTCATGAAATTCAAAATAGCAAAAATTATCGCGACATAATTGTGAAATCAAGATCAAATTTTTTGGTTATACTAGGAACATGAAGCAGATTGCAAAGTAAGAAAGAAGAGGAGGGAGAAGATAGAGAAGAGTCACTAGTGTTTTGTATGGATAGGCCCGAGCCATCTCCAACCCGAATTTGTTAATTACCGTTGTACGACTCAGAGGAGAGATTGAGGTTGGTAAAATCATGAGTGATGTGGTGGGTTGCTGCTTTGTCTGGGTACCATGTGGAGTTGGAGAAGCTAGTGGGACTTGTGAAATTCGCAGAGAAGGAAGTGGGAGTAGCATACTGATAGCCGTGATTGAAGCGATGCCGACATTGTAAGGCCACATGACCTGCTTTGTGGCTGACTTGACAAGTACATCATTGATTGTAAGGAGTATTTGGTTTTGCAGCAGGAGAGAAATGATGACCACCACGGTTGAAGTAGGGTGGCCTGCCTCTGCCATTTCGACCATTATGACCACCACGATAAGAGCCTCATGCACGTCTGCTAGTGTTAGTAAAATTGACAGAAGGTTCAAGGGAGGTAGAACTCCTTGTCGTATGAGAGAGTCTACTTTCATGAACAAGTAACAATTGAAAAAGTTCGTTAGATGAAATGGGCTCAGCTGGTGTAGTTACAAAAGTAACAAAAGATTCATATGTGGAACCAAGTCCCATGAGAAGATAAGTAACAAACTCTTGATCAGGTAAGGGATTACCAGTGGCAGCAAGTATATTAGTGAATGAGCTGAGTTATTGCATATTTTATACATTTAGATCCAATATATTTTATTTATTTCATTACATTATTATTGATTTTAGATAGAAAAATGGTTAAGATGATAAATCCGAGTTGTGATTTAAATTGGTTAATAGCATGATTTATGCTTAATTTTATAACTTGTGATTTAATTGAACAATGTTCATTTACATGCACAATATATTTTTGATATTCTATTATTCTTTTTTATTTTATTTTATTTTATTTCTAATTTCTATTATTTTTATAGATCAAAAAATGAAAATGCATGAAAAAAGTCAAAAAGCACCAAAAGAAAAGGCTGAAAAAAAATAAGCAAGAAAAGTCAAAAACGACAACTGGGCAAAGGAAACACATGGAAGGAAAAAAAAAAACCAATGCAAGCACGCAACGGAGCGGGACGCGATGGGCAGTTTGAAAAAGCAATATTACTTTTATGTGAGGGACGACGCAAACAAGGGGTGATATTTTTTTTTCTTTTGGGACTTTTTGCATAGCAGCACCGGTTGAAGAACTCCTTTGGGTCCAACTGCCGTTCTATCATTCTCCTCCATTGCCTATCACCTCTATTTTCATTCATTTGGCTTGCTCTTTTTATTCTCTATTTTTTATTTAATTTTAATTTAAAGTTTATGGAATATTTTTGAGATTTTTAACTTAGAAGTTTCGGTAATTTAATTGCTATTTATTTTACTTAATGTCGTTATTTTTCTTGCTCTTTTAAACTTTTCATTGAATAATGATTACAATTGCTATGGATTAATTTTGAGAATTTGTGATTTGAATACAAGGATGAACCCTAGAATCTTGATTTTGGGACTTTTCAATTTTCAGTTCGTATTTTGTCAATTATTTTCTAATCTAATTTAATTTGTAATTTAGTTTTATTAATCTCTTAGTTTCATTGCATACTAGATTAATTAAAGCTTAATTAGGACTTAAATAATTTCAGTTTTATTATTTAATTTTCAGATTAATTAAGATTGTTTAGTTTAGTTGATTCCTTGATTGTTAATTTCAATTTATTAGTCTTTTACATTTCATTTTGACACTTAAAAATCTAAAAATATGAATCTAGTCCATGACTAGTGCCCTTTTCATTTTTGTTGCACTCTTCCATTCATTGCACATACCACCATTTTTATTTTCTCTTTGTGAATATTTTCACAATTTTAAATGAGTTTGATTTTAAGTAAGTTTCCTTGAGGAGACGATCTAGGAATTTATGCCTAATTATTATGCGACATCCTCCTGCACTTGGGATAGCCTTTGTGCTGCTTATTTTTGAGTGATTCAAGTTTTTGGCGCCGTTGCTTGACGTAAATTTAGACTCGTTATTTTTTATCTCAAATGTTTATTTCACTATTTTAAAAAAAAAATGGCGGTTTATGATTTAATGGTTATGAGCACCATTTTCTAGGAAAATGGTTGGTTTATGTTTGGGCCATTTTCTAGGAAAATGACGGTTATTATTGATGGCGTGTTTTGGGTCAAATGGAATTTTTGGCGTGAATTGAAAAATTATCATTTTCTGCAAAAAAGAGGGTTTTGGGTCACGTTCGTGTTTCGTCATGTGCACACATGTTTGTTGGATGCAATAATGTATTTTTATCTCTTGGTTTGTTTGGGTAATTACTTACTGAGATTCACAATCTCATGGTATTCGACACCTTGCGGTTCCGTTTTATGGAACCATAGACTTTGATGCAAATGAGGACGATAAGCCTAAGGCTTTGGCTCTGCCGGAGGATTGATCTGGTGTTGCTCTCGTGTATCAAAATTTATTTTCTCACTTGTTTTGTATTTTGCCCTGAGTATTATATTTTTGGGATAACTGTATAACTTATTTCTGTACTACTTTTATTTTGGTAATTGTGTATTTAAAATTCTGGTACTTAGTTGACTTATTTAATTTATCTGTTGAGTTTTGTGCACTTTCTGCATGTACACACACTTGACACTTATGTTCGGATGCGTGACCCGTGTTGTCATCATCCCAACATCACTATTCCCGTGTTTCCGTACGTGGGAGTCGGGGCGTCACAATCACTATTTTCAATTTCGTACCGTACAGGTCGGTACAACCGATATTTGCCGTATCAGCCGTAGGGCCGGTACAGGTATCATATATGTTTCATACTGGCCGGTACCAGTCGTACCGACCTCAATTTTGGCCTGTACCAGCCGATATTTTGGTCTTCAATTTTTTTTTCATTTTTTCAAACTACAAGCTTATTTTTTACCCTTAATTCAGGTTAGGCTATTTATAATTTATATATATGTATTTATATATAATTTATTCATATATGGATTATTATTTTAGAATATAATATATATTTATATATATAATTTATTTATATATCGGCTATTTCGAAACGATATACAAAACAATACCAGTATCGAAATATTTCGTTCTAGTGCCTTGACCGGTTTGACTTTCGGTACGGTATTCAAAACATTGGTCACAATAGAGTTGGAAAAGATTATCTTGTTTGAGGCTGACTTTACTGATACCATGTAAGAGAATACATTGCACAACTTGAATAGAAATATTCACTCACTTATTTCATTGGCTGATCTGTATGTATATATATACAAGATCCTTAGAAAACTATTTTAAGAAATAATTACAGCAGTTACTTGACAATTAAGCTATACATGAATCTCGGCTAATAACTACACAATCCATTACGATTTGAACAGATCAGAGACTTTATTCAATATGGCTTGATTTGAGGATAGAATCATGAGGTTTTGACTTGATCTTGATTTTGGCAATCTTCCTTAATAGTAGCAATTAACATTCTCTATGTTAATAATTACATTATGTATTTGATTGATTATCAAATTATTTCATTATTGAGCACTAACTACTTTATTGATTGAATTGAAAGAACATGATAATAAAATACGTGGGTACTTGGGTAATTTCATATACCTGATTTTGCATTAATCGCAGAAAAATAATATAGATAAAACTAGTTTCGCTACAACTCTATTTTAAATTAAGGAAAATTTTTTTAAATATTGATAGTTACATAACAATTTAATAAATTAATAATAATCAAAAAATGGTTATGTCTATATCATTAGTACTAATCTCTTCTTTTCTTTGCAATTTTATTCCGATTGGATCTATTCTACATATCATATATATATATATATATAACCTTTCCTTGTCATGCATGACTTGCTCGGTAGCAGATCATAATCGGTATACCAAGTTACCAACCATTCACATCTCAAACATCATATTAATTTAATCATACTCAAATATCAAGAGTAGGTAATGGAACTCAAAAGTCTTCTATTATCTAATGCTTTATGGTGTTGGCCTCGACTCCTCATCATCAACATTTTAAAATATATATTATGTCTAAAAATTATATAATCTGGTTATTAAAGTCCATAATACTAAGGCCAATCATTCCTAATAATAAAGAAATTAAAGCCTTGCTCAAAATTGTTACTTATTATAAATACAAGGATATATTATAAGAACACTGTATAGTTACTAGAAGCTAATAAAATATGAATTATTTCAATTTGCCATGAAGATTGCAATCCCAAAAGTAGAATTTTTTTGGAATATCTATGAAGCAAAGTTTTATCTTCCCTATGTTTTCCAGCTTTTTTGTTTTTCCGGTCAAAACCATGCACTGGTGGTAGACTTGAATTCAAATAAACGAGGTTTTGTTGGGACTTTCGATATATCCGTACGTAGCCACGAGCAACAGAAAATGAATTACGTTTAGCGTGGTTTTCAATTTAGTTTGAATATTATTTATTCTTTTGAAAACAACATATAAAAAGGAAAATTAGGCCAAGTTTGGTTATTAAAATGTTAAAATTTTAGGAAATTTTTAGGATTTTTTTATATTGGATTTTCAGAAAAAAGAGAAAGTTTTGAATAAGTTTATTTTGTAAATAAGTATGATGTTGGAGTTTAGGAAAACAAAGAGATAAAGTTTAAAAGTAGTTTAAACATAATATTTTTAAGAGTACTTTTATTTTGGACTTTATAAAAATTGTATATTAAAAAATTGAAATATACTTTTTTTTTAGATTTTAAGATATTTGGTTTTATTAAAAAAGATTTTAAAAAAAAAAAAAACTTAGAAGAATTTTGTTAAATGAAACATGGCAAATCGTATTAATAATGATGCTCAACTTCAGCACCTTGCCTTGTATTGAACTTTTTTTGTAGCCCTTAGTACTTGTGCTTTAATTTGCATGATAAATGATAAACATAAATTAACTTGGCTTCCTAAATTTCACATTCCAAAATTTGAAGGGATAGTTTATGGGATTACAAGAAAGATGAAGATCTCAAACAATTTATATTCAAAACTATTATGGATTCTACAACATGCAGTGCTTCATCTCCCCACCCCTACCACTCTCACCTACTGAATGGAACCATCTCATCATGTGGATTAATAAAGCTGCAAGGAAGATGGAAAGTAGTACTTCTGCCACGAAAAAACCCCTAGCTGGATTCACTACAAGAAAAACGAGTATTTATGACGGATTATTTGAGACGATAATGATTATTTATGATGAAAATAGATTCATTTTGATAGAAAATAGTCATTTTCGCATAAAATAACTGACCGCAACTATACAGTTTTACCATTCTACTTCCTACATGAATTAAGCATGCATCCTTGAGCAGTTGTATATTAGTCAGAATGAATCCTATATAGAAACAATATCTTTACGTGTGTGATCATGTCTACTTACATGCATCCTTTGACTTCAAAACCCTTGGCCCTCTCAACTGGTCAGAATTCAGCTATCTCACTCTTATACAATCTTCTTATCAGTTAAATTATTTAGAACAAGTTCTGATTTGATAGGAACTGCATAATCTTGCAGTGACTCTAAAGGAGTCAATCATTCTTCGCACTTGGAGAAAAACATGGCTGTCCATTGATCCCACAACAGTCAATCATTCAGGAGGGGTTGTTGCGTTTAACCTCGGTCTTCGAAGCATGCATTTCCATATCCCCTGATTCCAGGATATGGGAATTAAAGACACAATATCATCATAGCCATTAATTGTATGGTTTGTACTTGCTTTGAAATATAGCTTTTCTACATGCATGCCAATATATATAATTACGAACACTACGTCGCTTGTGGCCTGGTATTCAGTTTCGAAGATGAACATATGTTGCTTTACGTCGCTTTCAACGAGGGATTGATGATCATAATGTTCATGCTATTCAGGAATATCAACCTAATGAATGGAATATATGAAAGAGTACTCTCAGTCGTAGCATCTATTATTTCTGTCAACTTTTTTCTCTATGATCTAAAAATTTGTCTTGGATGCATTCATTAATGCACAAAATTAAGTTCAAAACTAATGATGGTGATGTTGAAAAATTACGTTCAAAACTCGTACTTTTGGCTTCAAAGCAACCCCTGATTAAGTTCAAAATAAATTATTTTGTTGCCTTATTGCCCTGCAGTCATTGACATAATGACCACATTTATGATTTGAAAGATCTTTGGAAAGTAAATCTGTATGCTTTTTTGGTTGTGAAATATCTATTTTCTTCTTAGAATAAGATCAATTACAGATCGCATTGTCGGGCCATCCGCAGCCTGGTCATATTTTTTTCTTCGCAAATGAATATCAGTACGGAAATTAATGGGGCCACGTCAGCCCATTTGATGTTCTACAAACATTGAGATCTCCACTTGTCATCTCCCCCATTAAACTCACCACCATAGAAGGGCCCAATACTCAAAGTTAAGCCCACTTCCTCGTACAATCACTATAAGAAATTTGATTTTTAGAGATAAAATTTTTTAGGGACAAAGCAAATTTCATCAATAAAAATATGTATTTGAGACAAAAATTAAATTTCATCTCAAAACATGAAAGCGGTTTTATAAATATCTATTCGAACTATACTTTCTGAGATGAAATATAGCATCTAAAAAAAAGCGTTCAAACATTCACAAAAACGTTCGAACAGTATTATAATTCACGTTCAAATAGTTACATAATTGTTCGAATAATAGTTGTGGTGGGAAAATATAGATAATTGTGCCAAGAAAAGGTCTAAACCGTTTGAATGAGAAATTTAATCATTCGAATGAAGTTTTTGGTGGGAAGTTATAAATAAATCTGGCACTGATGGTTGATATACTGTTCGAACGTTCCCATACACGTTCGAACAGTAACTTAATTTACATTCAAATGCTGACATAACTGTTCGAATAATAGTCGTGGTGGGAACGTATACACAGTTTTGCCCGAGGGAAGTTAGAACCCATTCGAATGGTATATTTAATCATTCGAACGAAGTTTTTGGTGGGAAGTTATCAATAAACCCGGCATAGATGGTTGCTATAGCGTTGAACGACATTTTATGTTCGAACGGGTTACAACTCCGTTCGAATTGTTATGTTAGTGTAGACATTCGAAATAACCCATTTGAATTGTCATAAGAGGGGTTCCAATGGTAGCTTAGACAATCGAAATAAGTTTAATTATAGAAATTTATTGAAAAACATTCAAATATTTTAAAAATAAATATTATTTGAGTCTATTAATTATCATTTTCAAAAGATGAAAAATCTACCTATACGGATTTATTATTATTTATTGTAAATTAAAATATATCATATATGTTGTCCTATGAATTTTATATAATTAATTTAAAAATTAACTAATGACTTTTGTTATGGTAAATAAGAATTTGCAATTAAAAAAAAATTTACTTTCTAGGGAATGTCATTTTTTATATTATAATAACTGGTAAGTAAAATAAGAAAAATGATTTTTTTATAAGAAACAAGCTAGCTATATATAACAAATAAAAACGATATAGTAATTAATCAACAACGTTCGGAACAAAACAAAAGGTCAAATAAAAATAAAACTACTGAGTAAGATTATCCAAGTCCTCCTGGATGACAGTAATGCATCTCTCAATCTCTTATAGTCAAACCTTGATGGGCGTAATAATAGCTTGTTCGAACACATTTGTCATCATTCGAATGTACCATACACGATTCGAAAAAAATACTAAACCCCCCATTTGAACATATGTTTACAATTCGAAAGTATGTAAATTGCGTTCGATCAGATTATTTTTTTTTAACATAAATATACCTATTCAAACAGACATAAACTGTTCGAACACTCCTTCCATTTGAACAAGATAAAATAAATTCGCATCGTTCGAATCAAATTTTGATTAAGTTTGAACAAATACTCGACTGTTTGAACAGTACATCTTCCATTCAAAGGGTTTTTTGGGTGAAAACATTTCATCCCAAAGAATATTCTCGTTCAAACGCTTTCGACCAGTTTCGCTAGATTTTGTCTCCAAAAACTTTTTGAGAAGAAATAGAGACGAAAATCTTTCATCTCTAATACTCTTTTGGGATGAAAATGCCATTTTTTTGGACAAAATCTTTCGTCCCAAAAAATGCATTCTCTTGTAGTGAATTAGAACTAGCAAACCCAAAAAATTATCCCTTCAGCTTAGACCTGGCCTTCTCTCGACAAAAGTTTCAGATACCAAGCCCCCAATACAACCCGCAACTCTCAAAATCCCAGAAATCCCACACAACCAATCTTCAGAACCCCAAACCAACCCAGGAAGAGGGAAATAACTCACTCTGATTATGAGGTTCCATCGACGAAGGGAGCTACAAATCTCTAGGTGTGTACCAACAACAAAAAGCCCACAGCTCAAAGCTCGGATCATTTAGTCGGAGAAGAAGAAATATAGACTGATGAGGATAAACAACTGGCAACAATCATCAAGGCCAAAGGAAACAACAAAAAATCCTCAATGGCCAAGAAGATAAACAAGATGCGTCTCTCACCACAAGCCGATGCTGTTCAAAATAATCTTAAAGAGGCCCTCGTCGGTAACACTACCTAGTCTCAATACCAAATTTCTTTTGCTAAAATGGCCAAGGTGGTAAAGCCTAATCTACTACCAACCCAGAAATTAGATTGATATGCTGGAATTGTAGAGGGATTGATATACCCCTTGCAATGCGATCTCTAAGGTCTCCAACTTGAAATGGTTTTCCTTGAGGAAACGAATTTGTCTGATGTACATACTAATAGTGTTGTGAATATGTTAGAATTTTCCCTCTTTGTGCATGTTTCCCGCAAGAGGAAATGTGTGTGTGTGTCCTTTTATGTATGTGGCGTCCAGGTATGGATGATGAACCTGTTCATATATCTAGTAATGTAATGACTTTTCTGGTATATTCTGATCCTATTCATATACCATGACTTCTCATCTTTGCTTACTATCATGCACAATATAA
The DNA here is from genome assembly GCF_001411555.2 of Juglans regia. Taxonomy (NCBI): domain Eukaryota; kingdom Viridiplantae; phylum Streptophyta; class Magnoliopsida; order Fagales; family Juglandaceae; genus Juglans; species Juglans regia. The sequence goes on along the minus strand of NC_049904.1, from coordinate 15,317,289 downwards.
TTAGAAACAAGCTTTTTGGAATCTGCTGAATATGATAGCTAGGACCTTTCCTGGACCCATTATAGGATTAGGAGATTTCAACTCAATCGTTCATCAGTCAGAGAAAATTGGTGGCACACCTTTTGCTTCCTCTTCCCAACCGAATGGTCTAAGATTTTTTGTGGATCAAATTGTCTTGCTGATTTAGGATATTTAGGACCAAAATATAGATGGTCGAATAAGAGGTATGACAAATCCCACATTCGTGAAAGACTAGATAGAGGTGTTGCTAACACAAAATGGACACTCCTATTTCCTGATGCAAAAATTCATCATCTGCCTATCCACTCCTTGGATCATACTCCCTATTCTTGGATACCATTGGTTCAAGAAAATCTCCAAGATATTTTAAAATTGAAGAGTTATGGACTAGGGACGCTACTAGCTTAGTTGTTGTAAAAAAGGCTTCGGACATGATCATAATAGGTTCCCCTGACTGTGTCTTCTCAAAAAAACTTAGTGTTGTTAAAAAAGCTTTAAAAATCTGGAACAAAAATCATTTTGGCCACATTCAAATGAGGATCAAAGAGTTAAATCATCAATTGAATTTGATTCAGACCCAAGCTCCTTCTGATCACTCTATTCACCTGGAAGAGAGTATAACCATCTGTCTCAATGAACAACTCAAAAGAGAGAAAATGTTTTGGAAGCATGAATTAGGATTACAATGGCTCACTACTATAGATCTTAATACCAAGTTCTTCCAGATGACCTCTACAATGAGAAGACAAAGGAATGATATTCATTGCTTAAAAGATCAGTCTAACCATTGGGTTAAAGTTCCTTCAAATATCCAAAATATGTTCTTGAATCATTTCCAGAAGATCTACAAAACAACAAAACCTGTTTTCTCAAAGGATTTGGATAATCTCTTTCCTAATAAAAGTTCTAGCTAGGACTTTGAGGCCCTCTGTAGAATCCCTAATGAAGAAGAGATTTTACTAACCATCAAACAAACTCCTTCTTCCAAGGCTCTTGGCCCTGAAGGTTTTACTGGATTATTCAACAAGCACTACTGCGAGATTGTTAAGGATGATTTTATTAGAGCTATAAAAGCCTTCTTCACCAATGGGCAAGGTCTTAAAGAGCTGAACCACACACACATTGTTCTTATCACCAAAACTAATTCTAGATGTATTATACATCAATACAGACCCATAAGCTTCTCCAATATTTGTTACAAGGTGATTGCAAAATTTCTTGCTAATAGATTAAAGACTGTTCATAACAAATTCATCTCTCCTCAAAATCTACATTTATCCCTTGGAAGGTAATCCAAGAGAATACCATAGTTGGCCAAGAAATATTGCACCAACTAAAAAAGAAAAGAGGAAGTAAAGGTCTCATGTCGCCATTAAGATTGATATGGAAAAAGCATTTGACTACATGGAGTGGAATCTCTTGCTGATAGTTATGGCATGCTTAGGATTTCATTCCAAATGGATCAATTGGGTAAAAGAATGCATATCCACTGTTTCTTTCTCAGTGGTTATCAATGGTGAATTTTGTGGTTGCTTCAATCCATCAAGAGGGTTAATACAGGTGATCCTCTTTCTCCTTTCTTGTTTATGATAGGAAGTGAAGTGCTTTTTATACTTATAACTAGGGAGAAACAACTAGGTAATATCCAAGGCATTAACATCCACAAAAATGGGCCTTATCTAAGTCACCTTCTCTTTGCAGATAATTTGATCCTCTTTGGTACAACAAGGATCCGAATTGCTAACTCATTTCTCAATTGTTTGGATAATTATTCTTCATGGTCTCGGCAAAAGATCAACAAAGATAAATCTTCCATTCAATTTAGAAGTAAGTCTTCCACTTCTACTGTTAGATCCATCAAAGAGATCCTAAATTTTAAAACCTCTTCATCCAAGGTCAAATACTTATTTATGCCTCTGAGTTTTGATAAACCTAATAGCAATTCGTACAATGAACTTTCGGAAAAAAATTCAAAAGAATCTAGTAGGATGGAAATAAAAACTTTATTTGAAGCAGGTAGAATACTTTGATCAAAGTAGTAGCCACTTCTGTTCCAACGTACATAATGTCTAGTATTCTGATCCCTAAGACCATTTCAAAGAAAATTGACAAATCCCTCATGAGGTTTTGGTGGGGTTTTGACCTTAAAAAGTCTCATAACTTCACTCTAAATTTTGAAATTCAATCTACAAGCCCAAATCCTTAGGAGGTCTCGGGATGAGAATAACCTCTCTCACTTTAATAGAGCACTATTAAGCAAACTCGGTTGGAATCTCCTTAGCAATGATACCAGTGTGTGCAAGACTCTTCTTACTGAAAAATATGAGAAAAATGCCTCTTGGTTGACTATCTCAACTAAACAAATTGATTCCAAATTTTGGAAAGGACTATTAAAATAAAGAGAATTCCTAGTCTCCAGTTTTTGTATGCAAATCAATAATAAAGCCAACACCAAAGTTTGGAGAGATCCATGGATTCCTACTATGTCCCATCCAATTCCAATTCCATCGTCATCTCTCATAATACATGACCCACAATTGAGAGTTTTTGAACTAGTCATTGAAGAACCAAGACGATGGAATACTCTTCTTCTACAAGCCATTTTCTTCTAGGACACTATCAATGAAATTGAAAAAATCCCTCTTGCTCAATTTCAATTCCATAACATAAGGGATAGTCTAAAATGGATCCATCACTCCTTAGGAAGTTTCTCAGTCAAATGAGCATATTATGCTTTAGCAAACTAGAACAACAACTTTAACTCTCTTCATCAAACCTCGACTTGGAAAAGATTGTGCTCTTTGAAACTTCAAGATAGGCTTAAAAACTCTTCCTATGGAAAGTCCTTAACAACATCCTCCCAACAAGATCCTTGCTAAAAATTTGCATTTCTCTGAATGAGGATCAAGTGCTTTGTCCAATCTATAAATTTGCAGAAGAAACAACCTCTTACCTATTGGGGTGTATGTGAAGACTGGTTTTGGAGTTGAAAAAGGTGTTTGCTAAAAGTTAGCTCGACAATGAGTTCGAGCGAAAATTCGCTCGCCATAGCTCCAAATACCAATGGAGCAAAGATCAAGTCCGAGAGTTCGCTCGAGCGAGACACAAACCCTAGTGTTTGCTCGACACCTCGCTCGAGCCAATGTTCATTTGGCGGTTCGCTAGAGGCGCGCTCGACACGTCGCTCAAGCGAAGCACACAATTTTGCTATATTAGAGTTTCCACGCCGTGCGCTATATATATGTCATATTTTGACATATCTTGTATGACCTTAAACATATTTTGAGAGAGAACAATTGTCTAATGAGTGCATATTGTGTGAGAGAGTAAAATGCCCTAGAGAGTGTAAGTTGAGTTTGAGTGATTGTAATCTCCACTGCTTAATAAAATTTCTGCAGCTCTGTGGACATAGGCAATTTGTCGAACCACGTATATTGTGTGTCGTGTGCTTGATTATGTTGCTTTTACCTTATTTGTCTTCATTGATGTGTGTATTTTATACAATATTTTACAACAACTGGCATCAGAGGCAGGTTGGATCTGAAGGAGAATGATGGCTAGAGATAAAGTAAATGCATTAGGGATCGAGAAGTTGGACGGCACTAATTTTGGGTACTTGAAGATGTAGATCAAGGATTATCTGTATGGGAAGAGGCTCCACCTTCCACTATTAGGAAAGAAGCCAGAGAGCATGGAGGATGCTGAGTGGACCTTGTTAGATTGATAGGTTCTAGGGCTTGTTCGGTTGACCTTGTCCAAAATAGTGGCACACAATGTCAATAAGGAAAGAACCACAGTGGATCTCAAGGTGATTTTATCAGGTATGTATGAAAAGCTGTTTGCAAATAATAAAGTACACTTGATGAAGAAATTGTTCAATCTGAATATGTCAGAAGGTATGTCTGTAGCCCAACACTTGAATGAATTCAACACAATCACAAATCAACTATTTTTTGTAGAGATTGAGTTTGATGATGAGATCAGAGCGTTGATTCTGTTGGCATCGTTGCCAGATAGTTAGGAGGCCATGATGATGGTTGTGAGTAGTTCAGCCGGCAAAACAAAATTGAACTACTATGACATACGTGACATGATGCTTGCTGAAGAGGTACATAGGAGATACTCGTTGAGTCCTTGGATTCAGGATCTGCCCTGATTGTTGAGAATAAGGGCAAAGGATATGACAGATCAAACTCCAAGAGCAGATGGAAGAGCAAGACGAGATCTGGGCAGTAGATCATGTGCTGGAGTTGTGGCAAGCAGGGCCACATCAAGCGAAACTGTAGGAATCAATAAAGTGCTGAGGATGATGCTGTGAACGTAATGGTAGAAGGAATTCATGATGCCTTACTTCTTGTAATGCACAATTCGATTGACGATTGGGTGTTGGGTTCAGGGTCTTCGTTCCATAGCACTTCTTATCGAGAAATTATGCAGAATTACGTTTCTAGTATTTTGGGAAGATGTATGCGGCTAATGGAGAAGCACTAGATGTAGTGGGAGTGGGTGATGTGCACATCACACTTCCAAACAGGAGCGTGTGGACTTTACAACAAGTTAGACATGTTTCAAATTTGAAGAAAAACCTGATCTCTGTGGGACAGCTTGATGACAACGGTTTTGCAATAACGTTCTCTACAAGAGCTTGGAAGATCACTAACGGTGTGCTGGTCTTAGTGCAGGTAAGAGATCTAACTCTTTTTATTTAACATTAGGGTCCAATGATGTGCAGGTAAATACAAGAGTGCAAAAATGCAGGCTTGATCATGTGAAACATATGAGGAAGCCAAAGGGAGTCAGCTTTGTTGTTCCTCATGAAAGCCTGGGAAAGTTGGCTAGGGTTGCCGACATTGGTTCGAGATCGAATACTCCTAGTGTAGTGGGAGTTGTGAGTCGCCCAGTGGATGTACTGACTAAGGGCGATGTACATGGAAGATTGAAGTCGGGCTTAACTTCAGTGCATCTTCTAGCTTAAAGACTAGAGCTGTTAGCTGTAGAGATGATAGGGCTTGGCTAGAAACTGTGGCTGGCATATGGAGACCTAGTCTCAAAGTTGGAGAATGCTAGGGTGTATGTGGAGACTGGTTTTGGAGCTGAAAAGGTGTTTGCTAAAAGTTGGCTCGACAGTGTGCTCGAGCGAAAGTTCGCTCGCCATCGCTCGACATACCGCTCGAGTGAATCTCAAGTCTGAGAGTTTGCTCGAGTCCCGCTCGACAGTGAGCTCGAGTGAGACAAAAACCCTAGTGTTCACTTGACACCCAGCTCGAGCCAATGTTCATTTGTTGTTTGCTCGAGGCGCTCGACACACCTTTGGAGCGAAGTACACAGTTTTGCTAGTTAAAGTTTCCATGCCATGTGCTATATATATGTCATATTTTGACATATCTTGTACGACCTTAAGCATATTTTGAGAGATAACTATTGTCTAGTGAGCGCATATTGTGTGAGAGAGTAAAATGCCTTAGAGAGTGTGAGTTGAGATTGAGTGATTGTAATCTCTTTTGGTTAATAAGATTTATGTAGCTTTATAGACGTAGATAATTTGTTGAACCACGTATATTGTGCGTCATGTGCTTGATTGTGTTGTTTGTACCTTATTTGCCATCATTGTTGTGTGTGTTTTGCACAATATTTCACAACATTACCTTTTCTTAGACTGTGCTTATTCTAGAACTAGAACCCTTTGGAGTTAATCCCCATGGACATTAAACATCTCTTCCATTAGAAGGCAGGGTATCACTAATTGAACTTGTGTATTTTGGATCCTAAGAATAACCTTCAAATTCTGGCTTCAAATATCCATAAATGAATAACCTCTAGTTTTACAGAAACCAAATTGTCCATGAATCTCAAAGCCTATCCATACACCAATTTGTTTCAAGAGTCATTCAGTCATATAGAGAACATTGCAATGCATGGGAATGAAAAGAATTAAACAACACTTCCAGTTGGTCCCCTCCCCCTCCAGAAAAATACTCAATTGCATTTGATGTAGCAGTGAGATCTACTGGCAACACCTTTGTTGTAATTTGCAGATCACACAGTGGAGCAGTTGAATTCGCATTCATGCAACTACAATCCTAACCAAGGTGAGGCTAAGATAGCATTTCTAAGAGTGAAGGAATCACAGTCAAAGCTTCTTAAGAATATTATAATAGAAGGAGATTCACAGGTAATCATATCAGCTTTGAAGCAGCATCAAGAAACTCATGAGTGGACTATCGAAGGTATAATAAGAGATACAAGAATAATGCTACGAAACTTTGATAATTAGAAAGCGGTAAAAATACATCGTTCTCAAAATCTATACACGCATAACATTGCGTAATGTACAACATCCTACAACTCCCTTAATCAAAATCCCACTATGCTTATTGGACTTTTGTAGTGGCAAAGATCCACATGATTAGATGCCATTGTATATATTTAGGTATAATGTTAATTTTGCTCTATTGCAGTTTCTTTGTACCAAGGACAAGTTTATCAATGAAGTCTAACCTTTCAGAGGAAAAAAAAAAAAAAAAAAAAAAAAGAAAGAATCATCACTATGACTATTTACATGCACGGAACAAAAGATCTTAGAGGTTGAGATTTTGTTTACTTTTGTCTAGCAAGCAACTAGGAACAATACATGATCCTACATATTCATTGCATGCGTACTCGATCGAGACTGCTTCCCTTCAACTAGTACTACTGATCAAGATGATCATGTGCATCAATCCTTCACTACAAGAGATTGAGTTTTGTTAGACAAAAAACTGTCTCAAAAAACCCAAATTTCGTCCCAAATTGTATTTGGAGATGGAAAATTTTGTCTCTATTTTGTCTCGAAAAGACCGTCTAAAAAATTTTTTGGAGACGAAAATCAAATTTTGTCTCAAAAAATAATTTTTAGACGAAATTGGGTGGAACCAGTCAAAACCGTTTGAACGAAACTTTTTTTTTTAGACGAACCGATTTCATCTCAATACATTGTTTGAATGTAATATTTCTCTATTTGAACCGACACGTCCATTCAAACAATATGAAATATTCATTCGAACTAATGACCATATTTGATCATGTTCGAATGAACGAAGTGTTCAAACAGATTTTATACGTTTGAACTAATAAATTTTTCAAATGACTTGTGCTCGAACATGAATTATCTCTATTCGAATAGAAATTTTATTTTTAGAAATTATATCCGTTCGAACGGGGTTTTGCATATTAATGTTGTTCGAACAAATATTTTATTGTTTGAACGTTCGTATTTCTCGGTTGTTGTTTGAATGGATCTGTTTTTGTTTGAATGGTTATAAATGGTAATTTATCGTTCGAACTGGTTATTTACCATTTGAAAGGTGATCAGAATTTAATTAAAATTACCATACTAATATTACACAAATTTCAATTTAAACATCAATTGTTCAAATGTTTTGGAACATCGTAATATAAAGGCAATTAAAGAAAAAATAAATTTTAAGACTATGGTGGTGGCATAGAGTTTTGTGACATCATTGACTGGAATTGTTCAAATATGTTTTGGTTATTCAACTGCATCCTTTCTTCTAATCTCGTCTCAAGATCCACTACTTGATCTAATCGGTTCAGCAACTCCTTTACCTTAGACCTCAATCATTCTATCTCAAGTGTTGCTTCATCCAATATCTTAGTCTTGTCGTCATTCGATTTGGCTTGAGAAGAGTATGATGATGTTGAGGATGCCCTCAAATATCCAGAATGTGATCCAAGGACTTGAGAAAAGATCTGAGCATTGTTGACAGATGATGCATCATATGAATCTGCAACAGTTTCCTTAAGAGATATCATATTGTCTTATAAAAACAAAAACATTAAAATTAGTATAGGTAACAAAAATATTATGTGACAATAAAATTAAAGAAACTTAAACTTACCTAATTTGTCTCTGCTTCGGAACTGGCCCAAACATTATCACGATTTTTATGTGCTTTAGCATACAATTGGGTCAAATCATAATCAATGAGACTTTCTTCTTTTTGAAAAAGAAAAATCTATATTAGAACTTAAATTAGAAACGTATATTATATGTTAATATTTAACAGAGACTAAAATAACTTATCATTTTGTTAGACAAACGATGAAAAGATCGAGAACTCACATGATGGTTTATCTTTAAATTTGATCTATTTGCTTTGTTCACAGTACTCTGTTGCTAAAAAAAATATTAGTCTATAATTTTAATACCTCTATCATATACTATTAAAAAAAGATAGCAGTGAAATTATCTGATAAGTAGGATCTTCAAATATATCACAAGCTTTCTCCTATTCGTTTGGTGACATTGCTTGGAATAGATTTTGGCGCGCCTCTATTGTAGTACTGAACTTTTTATAGTGTGCATGGCATCGACCTTTGTACCTCCGAAATGCATTCGATATCAGTTCATCAATCATTAATCGATCCTCTCATCGGCCAAAATTAAACTCAAACTCATCATTTCAAAAATTATAAACAATTAGTATAAATACAAAGTAACTTGAAAGTAACATGTTATATACTTAGTTGCTTGAGATGTAGCTTATTACAGAGCAGCACTTTTTGATGTGGTCTTTCACATCTTGGGGAGCTTTAGACCAAGAGGATGTAGCAATCGGTGCATACGTGCGAGTAAGTGTACCAACATAAGAAGCAAGCCATACTACCGAATCTCCAGAGCCACCGGTGTGATCATCAGGAATATTAACCTTGATTTTATCCACTTTCCTTACTTTCTCTATGCAGACACCCCTAGTATTGCCTCTACCTTAGAGTTGGCTTACAATAGCTATATATACAATAATTAAAGTATAAATATTTAATTAAATTATTATATTTTATAGATATATCAGTTAAATTTAGCATAAAATGTGATATTTAATTTGATAAAATACTTTGTTTTGCATCTGGTGATGTTGGCTCACTATTCATGGCAGGTGAACCATACGGGGAGTCAATAATGGATGAGGATGGCACATGTGTTGCTTTGCATTTGGGAAGCATATCTATTTGAAATTTTAACAAATTATTATTTAAACAAACATTACGGATATTTATAAGAATAATACTTACAAAAGTTCATATTTGAAATTCATTCACTATCTGTTTTGTTAGACTAGTCGCCCTCATTCTCACTAGACACTTCAGTTTATTCATATTCTTCCGATGTTTCTCCATCAATTACTTCGGGTTGAACATCTTCTCTACTCAATGAGACTGTGACGCCCCCAATCTCCACTTGGGATGGAACAGAGACTTAGAGCGTCGGGACATACAACACTAGGTTATATACCCTCGTTCATGACAGTTAATATGCAATGCATCCTAGTATGCAACTACAAGTAAGCAATAATCGCAGCAAAAATAAAAGGTTAAGGTGAAAAAATATGTCAGAATAACTAAAACATTCCAAATTCATTAGATAATCATCATGTTCGAAATACTAAAGTAGCATAGACTTATATACAAAGTCATATAATTCTCTTAATGCGATCTAAAGCATAAAGGATTTGGGCTATGAACATCAAAATTAAGTCCCGGTTCCTCTCCAAATCCGACTCCTCCTCAATCATGTGAATCTAGTACTCCATCAATCTCGTCCTGGTCGATTCCTGACACAACTTCTATCATTTCGAGTGGAATGATAGTGGTCCCATAAAAGGGTGAGATTTAGTCGAAATTTGAATAAGTTAAAACAACTAACTGACACAAAGATAAATCAATCATGAAAAATGATAAATATGCGATGCATGAGATGCAAAAAATCAGTATACATGTCTCACATCTAGATTCCTTAACATCTTTTTTAAAAAATGGAGACAAGAGTTTTTACTCAGTAAGTAATTTCGTCATCATTTTTGAAAAAACATAACTTCTTCATAAAAATTTCATCATAGATTTTCTTCATCATAGACTTACATAATTATCTTAATTAATAACATAACATGTGGTAATGTCACAGTTCCTCATATGCACTGTAGTACCTGTTGGTGACCGTAGTATAACTTACGTTAAAACTACGTTATCTATAGACTTGTTCTCAATGCATTAGTAAATAACATAACATCACAAAAATCATAACGTGTACACCCACCAGCGTTAGGTGTCATAACATATTGGCTTCGCTCTGGTGTTCTTTAAAGAGAACTCATTTAAAACCTGTTGACTGTTCTTCTTCAACCCAGAGGTTACCACTCCATTATTAAACACTCTAGAGTGGACAAAGGAGTTTTGCTAGGATAATTCCCCATCCTAGCCTTTGGGGTCGTGATAAAATGATTTTCATGCAATATTTTAGAAAATATTTTTTATGACATGTGCAAATGTAATAAATTTCATACAAAAAAAAATGACTTTTATAAATATAATATGTAAAAATGGTGAAAATGTCATATGTTATATAAGTATGCACTCAATGTGTCATATAACAAGATAAATTATGCCCAAAATGATAATTGAAGAATAAATTAAGAATTTATCAATAATTCATAAGAAATTTATCAAGGCGTAAGTTAGAGGCCAACTTACAAACTTTCGGAGAAATTCAAAATTAGCATCGTAGTTGCGTAAATTGTGTGTATACTAAGTTAGATTTAATACTCTTATGGATAGGTTCAAAATCAAAGGTTTCAAAAAAATTGGGTATTTAAAAAAATACCCCTAGACTTTTAAAAATTGCCATTTAGGCCATAAGTTTTCACTAATTGCAAACGTACTCCAAATTTAACCAAGTTTCATGAAGTTCATATTTTTGGCATTATAAAACCATCTATGTCTTTATATTTTCAAAATTCAAAGTGGAACTTGTCCAATTAGTCTCAACCCTTGGCATGCATCCTAGTTAATGCCTACATGTATTTTCAACTATTGATCCCTATAAATGCATGCATATGAGATTTTTTTTAATCACTAATGATCACCAACTTCTTTAGGGACATTATGAAGTCTAATCCTTGAGTAATAAAGTTCATCCCAACACTTACTCAACGCTAAGAAATCCTTAATCACCAATATGCTTCGAACCGATTCATGCTTGATAATCAAAACAAGATAGATTTAAAACCTATCATGACATGCATCTAATTACAAATTTAACCTTTCATAATCATGTTAGGATAATGATAGATCATATAAAATCATGATTAGGACATGTCATAACTAAATTTCCAATTAAAAGCATTCAATCATTCAAACCTTCCTTTAATTGACCCGGTTTTGCATTAAGCATCATAACCTTCTCAAAATTCAAGCAAATTTCATACCAACACTTGGAAACAAAGCTTGACATGCTAGCTAAGATTAAAAGGAAGAAAATTTACAAATTTCGTGGCCTTCCAAGCACTCTAGACTACCTTACACAAGAACACTTAAGAATTCATCAAAACTCACTCCGTTTGCACTCTCTTGATCTCTAAGAGGGGGAAATGCTCTCAAGGCTCAAGATGATGCTTGGAGCTATAGTGTGGGTGAAATGAGAAGGGGAGGGAAGTATTTATAGGTGGCCAAGGGGTGAGGGACGTTGGCTTGGGTGCTTGGTGATTGGGTGAAGTGGGAGGTGCTCAAATCTGGAAAATTTTCCAGATTTGCTTGCATGAGCTTAGGTCACTTGTGCAGAATGAAATAGTGCCCTAAACCACCATCATTTCCTCTCCCAAGTAGCTGCAAGGGTCCTGTAGATGACTTCAGGTCGTGGGGCATCATTTGGATGGTAGAAAATCCCTCAAACCATCCTTGAAAACAGGTGGATGAAGGTGGTTTTGTGGTGGCAGAAAATCAGTTCGGTTTTAGATCTTTTTGGACAGCAAAAATGAGTCAAAATTCTTCATGATGATCATGGGACTTCTTGATGATTGGGTGGAGAAGGAGGTGACGTGGGGTGGTGGTGCAAATCATGGCAGGAGACTGGTTCAAATTCAATCCAAATGGTTTCTACACAAACTAGACCAATGTGCACCCGGTTTGGTTCTTTGAGTTGGTTGATGCAACCAATTTCTTCCAAGGCTCAAACTGAGTTTGGGAGGGTCTCATAAGGTGTTTAAGGACCATATTACCCTTGAAGATAAACCACAAAAATGTTGGGCCCAAGAGCAAAACAGTCCAAGCATTACAAAGGGCAATGCACAAAACCTATTGAAGCATGGTTTGGGTTTGTTATGTCATTTTTCTTAATGACATGTGGAATGGTTTTGCTAGGGTATTAACATGGTCTAATAATGGTTTAATGGAGTATTAATTCAAGAAAATTTGAATTAAAAAGTTTAAGAGGAGATTAAGCATGATTAAGCTTCAAAGCATAACTTAAAGTGCAATAAACTCAAGTATGATGGTTAATAGCCTTAGCCAATTTTCAAAACTTAATTTGGATACTTTGAGTGTGATTTGGGCTTAAGGTAACCAATGGTATGGTGTATTGGGCCTTTGGTCTTTGAATAGTAAAATGAGTCCAAACATGGCTTTAGGCCATATGAGCTTAAAAAGTGCAAGGGTCCAATCTACACTAAAAGCCTTATGCCTTCCTATACTTGGGCCAAGACTAGCCTTGATTTTCTAAGGGGTTGGTTCAAGGTTTTTCTTAGGATAGGCCCATAAATGCACTTAGATCCTAAGAAGCCTCACCAAAATTACTAATGGGCTTGCCTCTCAAATCTTTAGCTCATTAACACTAAGTACCAACATTAATGCTAATCTTACTATCAACCTTAATGAAAGTAATTAACCCAAAACTAAAAGCCTAATATAGAGTACTTAAGGGTTAATCAAGAGTTAATTAAGCGGGGTGTTATAGGGACCATATCATATTGGCTTAGATCAACAAATAGATTGATGCCTATTTCATTTTCTTGATATGCTTCTTCATTTGTTGGACTATCAACTTCTTCATGTGGTTTGTCTCCCTTTGGAATGTAATCATATACATTTCTTGGTGTAAACTTTTCCACTACCCGCCATGGATTTCTGTACTCCGGATCATATTCCTACACCCAGATGACCTAACATCTCAATCATATCCTCTCAATTATCATCACTGTCATCAGGATCATAATGTTGTCCATGTCGATGTCGTTACCTTCCTCCATTTGATTGGTCTGATTGCTAAATCTAACTCTTTTGGGAAATGGTTTGCCATGTAAGACCCAAGGTGAGTATTTAGGATCGATTCCATTTACAAATAAATGATCCTCCACTACCACCAAATTATAAGAACTAAGATTTTTGCACTTCTTGCACGGACATCTTATAAATCATTGACTGTCAACACTCATGTGAGCAAACTCTATAAAACACTTCACCCATTGTGCATACTCCTTATAGTCTCGCCCAAGTCTATCTCCCAACAACATCAAACTTTTATCCATTGTATTTCCGTTACTTGTCGGATATCTATCAAAAAACACCCAATTCATGGGATAAACACTATCAACAGTATATTCATACTTGTTTACCATTTATTTTATAAGGTAACTGATCTTATCCCATTTGAGAGACTATCATTTATATCACATATATACTTAGTCCAAAACTCTAATGTTAGTAAAACATTTGGCAGCATTTTCCTACAATTCTCCAAGTATGCTAGTCATGGTAAGTCGTTGACTCTATTCATGGGCCGAGAAACTTACAAACCACATACCCGAAGAATGTAAGGAATCACTGAACCAAAATTTTAATTGACTAACACAAGAGTTTAAACTGAATATATCTGCCGTATAGATGATAGAATCTCAAACTGTCCACTTTGAAAAATTCAAGAGTTGTACCCAAACATTCTTTAAAAGAATATTTGGCCACAACTCTCGAACGAGTCTAAGGTTCATGTACATACAAAAATAACCCTAAAATTGAAAACTGTCCAACTCCTACAATTATACAATAAATTTGAAAGCAAATCACATTCCAAATTACAAATACATTGCAAAATTACATTACTAATCACCAATATTATAAATATTTTATAAGTATTAAACATTAATTTAAGTATTAATAATTGATATGTTATATTATATTTTAAGTTTCAATTTTAATTTAAGTGCAAAATATTTTGTAATTATACTATATAGTTTTTTAATTAAATATTTTATAAGTAGTAAACATTAATTTAAGTATTAATAATTGATATGTTATATTATATTTTAATTTTCCATTTTAATTTAAGTGCCAAATATTTTGTAATTATACTATATAGTTTTTTAATTAAATATTTTATAAGTATTAAACATCAATTTAAGTATTAATAATTGCTATGTTATATTATATTTTAAGTTTCCATTTTAATTTAAGTACAAAAAATTTTGTAATTATACTATATAGTTTTGTAATTATATATTTTATAAGTATTAAACATTAATTTAAGTATTAACAAATGCTATGTTATATAATATTTTAAGTTTCCATTTTAATTTAAGTGCAAAATATTTTGTAATAATTCTTAAGTATTTTATATTTTAAGTATAATTTTTATATATCTTATTAGTCTTTCAAGTAAAATCTTGCACTAAAAATCTTATTAGTCTATTCAAATAGGATTCTGTTCGCAGGATCCAGTTCGAGCGAACATTATAGCGTTCGAAAGGGACAAGCCCAGCATTTGCCACAAAACACAATTTCATAAGATGTATATTGGTTGACGACCCATTTTAAATGGCAGTGCACAAAAATAAATATACAAAAAATCTTAACATAATTAATTAAAAACTATAAATTATCCAAAATCTAAAAATTATAAATATTACCTCAAATTTAAGTAATCCAAACAAAATATGAATCCACAAGACTCGATGACAATATCATGTTAGAAATATTACCATCTTCTCAAAATGGACCTTCCTAGCACGTATTGGATGCAATCAAGTTTGCATCCGGCATGGATATGAATGGAAAAGTTCGGCTTTCAAAACAAAGGATGCAGGATATATATATGGTCTTTAAGAATGGTTGGTGATGCCATTTATAATCGATCCCCAGCTTGCTTGTATATCTTCATGAGAATGATGGCAAAGATTCTAAGATGACCAGCATTCTCATAGAAGTTAGCTGTGTATTTTGATGATATCCTTAATTATTTTGAGTAAGATAGGAGATCAAGAGCTGCACATAAGGAGGATATTAGGCAAGTTTTGAGAGCTAGGCCGGTTGTACTGAGAAACTCTTACAGAATACAATGTAATAAAGTAAAATGCAATCTGGTTCTACACGAGGACAACAGCCAAAGCATGTCTTGAGCAGTAGCAAAGGTGATGGCACAGAGAAGATGAACCACGGCTGAGAAAATGCATGGTTGCACTCAAAGAAGCATGAGGGACACGATGCATAAAGCTGCATCTACCATACTGTCCACAAAAGTTCTAATTGATGTTGTCTACATAATCAAAAGTTGGTTTTCAGTAGCTTATTTTTATTTTTCTGCTTTCCTTTGTAATGTATATATATGACCCTTGTCTAATCAAAAGAAATAAAATGAGAATCAGTTTTCTTATCAAATCAGTTTCCTCTCATCTTCTTCTTTTTTGTTCTTAACAGCTTCTTAACAGAAACTCAACGTCAGTTTGAAGAAATCTTCATTTGCCAACCAATGGTTTATTGGATAGCTAGCCAATAGAAGCGATATAGAAGCAAATCCAAAGAAGGCCAAGAATATCCGAGACCAGTCCACTTATATTCATGAGGTTTGAATTAAGCTTCCATGCTTTTGCTATATATGAGTGCACCAAGGGTACCAGTACTACAAGTACTCCAACCATATGGACGGAAGCTGCTACCAAAAACGTTTAAAATTAAGAAGTTTACATGAAAGAAATATAGTACTCTACAATAAAAAGAAGTTACGAAAGGTAGAAGTGTAATAATTTTTACAAAATGAATTTTGCAAACTAACATAGGTTGATATCATGTCATGTTAGATATACTTTATAAGAAAATAACTTTACAATTTAACATATCAATCATATCAAATTACGTTAATTTAGAAGGTTTTTTTTTTTCTTTTTTAAATCTCTTCATGATAGACCAAACATTACGTATTGAAGAAACCAAGACAAAGCTTATTCAAGCCCGTATTGTAGTATTTTACGACTTCCATAGTACTTTTGATCAGAAATTTCTTGATCAAGTGGCATGCAATGCTTCCCACGTGGGAATTGATGGAATTGCGAGTTAATTAATTAGAAGGGCACCTATTCATGGTTTCTACGCTGAGAAGTTGAATGAGTGGAATTGTGAGTCAAGAATGTTATCCTTATTGCTTCCTAATGCTGAGGAGTCTAATGATGAGGCCAGCCAGCTGGAAGATATATCGTACTCATGCGATATTTATTTTTATGCAGTACTTATTCAAACTATGAAGCATTGGTGACACCATCTACTTCATTTTGAGATAATCCGTTGGTTCTGAATACCTTAAAAACTTACATACATCCGTTGGTTTTGGATGACCTTATGGTCTAAGATGCAAGGTACTTAGTTTCGATCTTGTTTATTTTCGAATATGAATTAAGAATAAAGTTAAAAATTAAATAAAATATTATTAGAATATATATTTTTAATGTTATTTTTATTTTGGAATTTAAATATATTTTTAGAAGAAGTTTGCAGTTTTTGCAAAATCACTAAAATACCGAGAGTCTGATCTTATCATGAATGTTTACATGATTTGGACATAGCTCAATCAGTGCGATTTTCTCAACTATACGAATGAGTAAGAGCATATGCCATGAAAGGGATCTCGCAATTATTGGTAGATATTCTTTTAGCATAGGAAATATCAAGCTAGTCTTATGCAATAGTGGGTGAAAATTTTGGAAGTGATTTGACAGGAATAGTGGAATACCAACTCTTGGTTTGGAAAGATGCATGCATGGGTAGTATATCTCTCTTTTTTTTTTTTTTTTAGAAGAGTCGAGACTTCTCAATTTTATTAAAAATCTTCATTTATGACGGAGGAATACCGTAACAACAAAATAATATAGTTGAGATTTTGCAAAATAAACAAAACTCATGTGCCAACAAATCCCAAAAAAAAAAAAAAACATCTAGCATAGTCTAATATATGGAATGTCAAGTCTATCCATGCAAATGAGTCCTCAAATATTTCTTTGTGAGGAGGTAACGTCATCATAATTAATGCTTTGGATGCCTTGCTTTGCTAAAAATCTACCACGATATTAGTTTCTCTAAAAATATGTAACAATTAACTCACCAACAATCTCTTTCACTTCCTTCCAAAAATTTCAAAGAAATCAATATTTGCATACTCCCGATGCCAACCAGCCAACTATCACCGTTGAAACCGATAAGATCTTCTCATAGGACTCAATGGTTTCCTGCCACATGGTATGCATCCCTTGGGACTACATCCACCACCATTCGATGTATTGCAATGTCCCCTAATAAGATCTTGTACCAATCTTTGGACCGAAACATCTATAGTTGATTCTTTTAATTATAAAAAATTGGCCAACCTTATTTTCATAATTCTATTAGCTTGTTATAGAGATATGCCTGAAACAATGTCATTTGTTTATGCAATTTAATGAGTGATGGGAAAAATGACACAAGTTTGTCAATTTATTCATTTCTGTTATTTGAATAATTAGCAGATAGATTTTGTAATGAAAATAATTAAACATCACAGAAACAAATATTATTTCAATTAGTCTCGTTTAATTTGTTTTCAAAATTCATCTCAACTTATCTCATTTCATCTCATTACAAGAAAAATAGACTTTTGTGGGTATTTAATTGCTGCGAAAAGATTATCTATGATCAAAATAGACTCATTTTAACTGTAAATAGTCATTTCGCTGGAATTAAATGGCCACAAATAAGCAATTTTCTTGTAGTGTCTCATCTAATCATTATAATTTTATCAAATTTTCACATAAAATATAATAAATTATTCAACTTTTTCAAATATGGTAATATTTCTAACATGATATTGTCATCGAGTCTTGTGGATTCATATTTTGTTTGGATTACTTATGGTCTAAGATGCAAGGTACTTAGTTTTGATCTTGTTTATTTTCGAAGATGAGTTAAGAATAGAGTTAAAAATTAAATAAAATATTATTAGAATATATATTTTTAATGTTATTTTTATTTTAGAATTTAAATATATTCTTAGAAGAAGTTTGCAGTTTTTGCAAAATCACTAAAATACCGAGAGTCTGATCTTATCATGAATGTTTACATGATTTGGACATAGCTCAATCAGTGCGATTTTCTCAACTATACGAATGAGTAAGAGCATATGCCATGAAAGGGGTCTCGCAATTATTGGTAGATATTCTTTTAGCATAGGAAATATCAAGCTAGTCTTATGCAATAGTGGGTGAAAATTTTGGAAGTGATTTGACCGGAATAGTGGAATACCAACTGATCTTGGTTTGGAAAGATGGGCCGGGTAGTATATCTCTCCTTTTTTTTTCTTTTGTTTTAGCCTTTTAGAGCATTTTTATTGAATTAATTAAAATTAAAAAATATTTTTTATGAATATAAGAGAAATTTAACTTTTAACTATTTTATTCACATAAATCTTTATATTGAAATAGTTATTTTTTCATTATATAATAATAAAATAATATAACATGAATTTGATTTTAATTATTCACATCAAATCTCTATATTAGATTATACATTTATTTATTATATAGTAATGAATAACTAATAATTTTAAAAAATTTTTAATTATTAATTTATTTTATTTTATCATATTTTACTATTCTACCTATTATATATTAATTAATAATCATATTCTTATTAAATTAATATATCACTAACTCAAATTAATATATCAATTTCAAAAATATTTTAATTATGAAATTATTTTATTTTATCATATTTTCCTATTCATAATATTATATATTAATTAGTAATTATATTCTAATTAAATTATAAATTAAAAATAGAAACTAGAAAGACATTGATAGAGATCTCAAGAGAGAGAAACAAATGATATAAAATGGATTTAATGAATAAACAGTGTCTTTCAAATTTGGAAATAATTTTAGAAGTTACTGTAGCTATATTTGAAATATAGCTATTCCAATGTGATACATTTTATAGTTCAATAGCTAAATTTTCATTGGATTTAACTTTTAGCTAATCCAATGAGAGTGCTCTTAGAGCACTCTTATTGGAATGGCTAAATTAAAGTACATTTTTGATGAATGTAAGATGAATTTAACTTTTAGCTATTCCATTTTTATAAATCTCCACATTGGAATAGCCATTTTTTCATTATATGACAATAAAATAATATAAGATGAATTTAATTTTGACTATTCACATCAAATTTTCAAATTGAATTATCCATTTATTCATTATATAGTAATGAGTAATTAATAATTTTGAAAATTTTTTAATTTTTTTAATTATAAATTTATTTTATTTTATCATATTTTACTATTTATAATATTATATATTAATTTGTAATTATATTCTAATTATATTTTTTCAATTGTCATTTAAAATAGAGAGATAAATAATTAATATTAAAAGGAGAGAGAAATAAATAATATAAAAAGGATTTGATGAATGAATAGTGTGTTCCAAATTTGGAAATTAGTTTGGATATTACTGTAGCTATATTCCAAATATTTGGAATATAGCTAATTCAATGTGAGCAATTTCTTGACCTAATAGCTAAATTCTCATTGGATTTAGCTTTTAGCTAATCCAATGAGAATGCTCTTAGAAGAGTCGAGGTTATAGTGACTACTTTCTAATTTTATTAAAAATCTTTATTTATGATAGAGGAATATCGTGACAACAAAATAAAATACTTGAGATTTTGTAAAATAAACAAAACTCATGTGCTAACAAATCCCAAAAAGAAAACATCTATCATCGTCTAATGTATGAAATGTCAAGCTTATCCATGCGAATGAATCCCCAAATATTTCTTTGTGAGGAGGTAACGTCATCATAATTAACGCTTTGGGTGCTTTGCTTTGCTAAAAATCTGCCACCATATTAACTTCTCTAAAAATATGTCGAAAGCGAACATTTAACTCACCAACAATCTCTTTCACTTCCTCCCAAAAATTTTAAAGAAATCAATATTTGCATACTCTCGATGCCAACGAGCCAACTATCACTGTTGAAACCGATAAGATCTTCTCATAGGACTCAGTGGTTTCCTGCTACAGGGTATGCATCCCCCGAGACTACATCTGCCACCATTGAATGTATTGCAATGTCCCCCAATAAGATCTTGTACCAATCTCTGGACTGGATTAACATCTATAGTTGATTCTTTTAATTATAAAAAATTGGCCAACCTTATCTTCATAATTGATCTATTAGCTTGATATCGAGATATGCCTGAAACAATGTCATTTGTTTAGGCAATTTAATGAGTGATGGTTAGTCCTATCCATAATATAATAACAGATAATGAAGAAATAATATACATGCATGCTTGTTCATAGGACTCATCACATAGTTCCTACTTAAATATATTTTCCTATCTTATCCTCAATTTTTCGTTCCATTCCATTTGTCCGTCCTATCTACAACAAACTGTATTAATATATTTATATATAATACTTTGCATAAATTTTAATTATGAGAATACTAATTAAACTAAAAGTAGGTGTTTACTGTTCCAGATATTACAATTTATAGTAGAGCACTTCAACTCCTATAAATACCATACCAGATATGTTATAAAGGGATTCTAGTTTTTTAATGGCAAAGATCGAGAAGTGATTCCCTCTCTAGCTTAATCGTCGGAGATATCCCCTTTGAATTCCCCGAGGCAATTGTTCTAGTTGCCAGTTAGTAGAATACGTGAAAGAAATTATTGAAAACTGCATCAACACAAGTTAGTTTTGGAAGGCCTTATGGTCTAAGATGAGTATTAATTTGTTAAAGATCTTAAGGCTATATTTAGACGTTGAGATAGTATCAGATGATTTATGAGTAGTAATGAATAATTTATAAATAATAGCGAATTGTTTGTGATTTGTAGTGAACTGCCTGTTAATAGTAATGAAAACTACTTCATGTACCAAACACAGGCCTAGTTTGGATAGTGAGTTGAGATAAGATGAAAATTGAAAGTTAAAAATTGAATAAAATATTATTAGAATATATTTTTTAATAATTTTTTTTTAGATTTGAAAATTTTGAATTATTTATTGTATTTTGTTTGAAAGTTTAGAAAAATTATAATGAATAAATAAAATAAGTTGATAATTTTACTATCCAAACCGAGTAATTCTATATACAATCGTAAAATGAGTAAACGCTGCGTAATCGCTATGAAAAAAGTAAGGACTACTATTAAAAAATTAATTTTTTATGTAGATCCCATGTTTTACATATTCACTTTTTTCGAATCGATTACACGACGGTTACACAATTCACGGTTATAAATATATTTTCTTTTTGTTAAATCATTTTTAAATACCGTGGAAGTCAGATCTTAGCATGAATGTTTACATTTGGACATAGACTAATCAGTGCGATTTTCTCAACCATATATACCAATGAGTGAGAGCATATGCAATAAAAGGGACCTCGCAATTATTGGTAGATCTTCTTTAAGCATAGGAAATATCAAGCTGGTCCTATGCAATAGTGGGTGAAAATTTTGGAAGTGATTTGGCAGGAATACCAACTCTTGGTTAGAAAAGATTATCCGCTTCTTCAATACACTTCCGCAACCTGAGCTGTGGTACAGGGTGAAGTTTGGAAATGGAAAGAGGTTTGAAAAGGTCTGATTTGCTCCACAGCTTGGTGAAAATATCAGCAAGCTATGAAGAAGATCAGATATGGTGGGTGTGGTTTGCTTGCTTCTCTTGAAAGACGAATAATGCTATTATATCTCTTTATTTTGACTGTTTATGTATTTAATTATTTTTTTCTACTGATTAAGGAAGTGACTATTAGTATATTGATTTTTTTTTATCTTTTAAAAATGTTTAGAAATGTTAAAAAAATATATGAATAAAAAAATTGAAAAAGTGAATAAAAACTTCTTGTAAAAATGACGAAAAAGTAAAAAATAATTAAAAAAAAAAAAAACCTATTGAACAACTATAAATATTTCTTTTGGATTTATATGACTAATATAAATACTGTACGACTGATATTTGAGAATTCGTCCAATAGTCTAAGGCATTATCTTATTTTCACAACACATAAAAAACTCGAGTCGCAAGAAAAATATAATGATATTAAAATTGATGTGCGCATTCAATTGCATAGTTGGTAGCCACCAAAGTAGAATAGCTTTAATAAATGAAAAACCAATCTGCTCCATTATCTTTTCCAAGTGGGAAGATCCACCCTAGCCATATTTTTGTAGAGTAATGCTAGTCTTCAAATTTTGTCTTCAAAAGCTTTTTAAAATTACAATAATATCCCTCTCAAATTATAATAATTTCCATTTAATGAAATATATCAATGAGTTTGCACACGTAATCCTCACTGGGAGACTGCAAATAGAATTTCTTATTTTTCTCAGCATTTGCCAGGAACCTTGAGCCAAAGTCATTTCTCACGCTTGTTCAAGCAAACAGAATACAATTTGTTACGCTATAGAGTTTAAATAAGGTGTGAGCGTCAAAAAGGAAAAAATGGCTCATCATCAGGGGATTAGAATTGTAGTAACAATCTTTGGAATATAGTTTGTATTAAAGATAAGAATCGTTGCTCACTGTCTTTGTACAAACATGAAGCAAAAGAAAAGACAAAACTATACTATCTTCCAAAAACCATTGTAACCGTTAAATCATTTGAGGATGCAATTTCATGGCCTGCTGTAGAGGATTCTGTATCCACAAAGCTGCCCCTCATTGAAGTGAAATTAGGTTGTCTAGGCAGAGGAAGAGTCACAGCTTCACTCTCTAGCATTAACACAACAGATGACATTGTTGGTCTCTGAGTTGCAGAATCTTGGACACACAGCATCCCCACCTGTATGCATCTCAACGCTTCATCTCGAGGGCATGAATCCCTAATAGAAGGATCAACGAGCTCCATTGCCTTGTCTTCATTCCAATGATGCCATACCTAATGCCATTCAAAGAAATTAAGTTGCTACAACATCTAATTACTGATTCATGGTTTAGTTTCTAATCTGAATGTGCAAACCAAAACAAATAATAGACGTGTACTTACAAATCCAATAAGGCTCAAGTATTCGGATAAACGAAAGCTAGTGTTCCTCCGACCACTTACAATCTCTAGTAATAATACACCGAAACTATAGACATCCGACTTCACTGAGAATAAGCCTTCCATTGCATATTCGGGAGACATGTAGCCACTGTATTCAACAAAGATGATGAAATCCAGATTAATCAAGTTGTATATGCATGGAATGTGTTAATGTAATGTTGTATACATGCATATAATCATGCCATACTTACTAGGTGCCCACAACTCTGTTCGTATTCGCTTCATGTTGGTTTCCCCCGAATATCCTCGCCATCCCAAAGTCTGAAATCTTTGGATTCATGTCTTCATCCAACAAAATGTTGCTTGCCTTTAGATCCCGATGAATTATTCTTAGCCTTGAATCTCGGTGGAGATAAAGGAGTCCTCTTGCAATCCCTTCAATAATTGTGAAACGTTTCCTCCAATCTAGTATTGTTTGCTTGGTTGGGTCTGCCATTATGTTCAATAGATAATGCAAATAATAAGTTTTTGGGGTAAGCTTTAAAAATTCAGTCATTGATCTTGTGTGATTAAATGAGGAACATACCGAATAGAAAGCAATCCAAGCTTTTGTTTCGCATGTATTCATAGATCAGCATCTTTTCTTCCCCTTGAATGCAGCAGCCCAATAATCTGACAAGATTTCTATGTTGTAATTTGGCAAGCAGTATAATCTCATTCTTAAATTCGTCCAAGCCTTGAGTAGATCGTCTTGAAAGCCTCTTTACAGCTATTTCTTGCCCCCCAGGAATGTTCCCCTGTCAATGGAAAAAAGTTGTAATATCTTATTGAGTTTTAACTTCCCTCAAATAGTTTTTCGGAGATACTTGTGATGAAAATTCACCTTATAGACAGCACCAAATCCTCCCTCCCCAAGCTTGTTTTCTTCACAAAAGTTGTTGGTAGCAGCTACCACACAATTGAAGTTGAACAATGGTAATTCTGGCCTACTTGCTTGATCTCCTTCAATGGTAAGATCAACTGATCCTGAAAGATCAGTAGAAAGTTCGCTACTTTTGGTCCTTTCAAAGATTGATATGTCACGACGAGACTTGCAACATGAAGTGGAGGAAACTGCGGGCAAAACTAAAAATAAATACAAAGAAATTAAGTGTCAAGTTAAGATCACAACCATTTACATTTTTCTTATGCCTCCACAATTTATTTAACTTTATTCACTAAATATAAAAATTTCGGGTTATTACCTTTCTGTTTTGTTTTGAACCTCCACAGCAAGAAAACGAATACTCCAAGTACCAGTACTCCAGCCACAACAATTATTATAATCACAAGGGTGGATAATTTGTTCTTGCCACCTACATATATATCAACAGATAATAATATCATTATATGTAAACTGTTGTAAGATCTCATCTACATCTTGATCTAAAACATGTGAAATAAAAAAGAAACTGATTTGGGATCAGGGCATCACAGATTCACAGAGGAGTTCTGCGTCACATCGAGCTTCCAAATTCTCCACACCTTTTCTTGTTTGGATTCTTAATTTGAACAGTTTATATGGAGCTAAGAAAAATCAAGTAATATTTTCATCCCCATCTGTCCCTTGACATTGACCAAAGACAGTAATATGAACAATAAGGAAAAGTATTAGAGCACAATGAAATTTGTGGCTATAGAAGAATATGCTCTACAGATTTGTGCAAAAACAATATATGAAGTTCTGAATGATTTCATGGGCTGGACAAAATAGAAAACCTGCTTGCTTATCAAAACTAATTCAGTAGCATCTTAGATAAGAACAATGACAAAGGGAGTTCTAACGTTACCTAGTTCAGAATGCGCAAGACGGATATGCAGAGTATTCCCTCCTCTTTGAAAATGCTGAACATCAACCAAGTCTCCCTTCCATATCATGCACCCAATCCCGTTAACATTTGCGTACGCAGTACAAGAACAGATCTCCGCACACTTGTCCGAACAAGCCTCGTTGAAACCCAACGCCACTAGATCAGGAAAATCAGGCAACTTCATGCACGGTAAGTTAAAAAACCCATCTTCTCCATCATTTTCCCCTGTGACGTTGCTAATATTTCTCTGACACTGCAATTCAGTCCTCCTTACACACCCACCTGACCAATTCCCCCTATTCCATTCATATGTGTTCCTTGGAACATACCCTTTCATACACTTGCAAATATTTGGTGAATCTGCTGCACTACAAACACCAAAATCACCACATTTGTTATAGATCTCGCAATCGCTGGATGGCTGAGATTGAATAAGATCCCAAACTCCCTCATTCCCCCTATATTCATCCCATCTAAGCTGCTCTTCATATCCATCCCAACGTATCCGAAACTTCAACTTATCTGTAGCGTTTATTGGGGTATAAGTAAAATACCGGCTTCCATTTTCGGGAGCGGAGAGTGCAAAACCATACAAATAGTTCCCTGTCATGTTTGGAACACCTGAAAATATTCGTCCATCCCAATGCCCGCTTCTCCACCGCCTATTCTCTCCTTCCCATATCACTATCTGTGGCGAGGCTTGAGGATCAATCCCCATGGAGTAGCTTCCTGGTGAAGGATCATCGGCAGATTTCCATGAAGTGAAAAAACGATTCTCACCCAATTCAGCATTCACTTGGACTCTCATACCAGGCAAAAATGTGTCTGTTGTATCATTGAAGCTCTGCCAATACACCTTATTGTCACTGCCGGAGAGGACGAGTTTTCCTGTATCATCAAGTTCAGCTGTTGTGTTTTTTGATGCGATTGAAACATTACTTGACCATACTGAAACGTTATTTCCATCGAAAACCATCAAATTCCCATTATCTCCGATGCTTAACACCCCTGATTTATCGGGTATCGGAATTTCTCTGTTTGCAACCCATACCACAGATATTTCCGGAACGGAATACCATATTCCAACATATCGTGCAGATGAATTTCCGGGGCTGAAGAATCCCAGTTCGAAGTTCTCACCCTTTGATTTCACAGTTTGGCCGTCTTTTATGGGTTGGCCTTGTGTGATTAAACTGGCCGCATGGCAAAACAAAGAAAGAAAATAGGAAATGAAAAAGAACGACAACAGAAAGACACCAACTTGGTTTGTAGTCGTTATGCCCATCTCAGAACGGAGACTCATCTGCTTCAATGAAATCCAAGGTAAATGGTCTCTAATATCTACGGAACACTTCAATGGCTATCCTTTTTCGTCTTTCTCTGTCCGAATATGATGTCGGGCGGACAACTTAGGCTTAAGAAGCTTGCAAAAACATGCATTGACCATCCGGCGTGATACAGAGAGCTGATGGGTAAAGGCAAATGGGTTAGGTGAAGGTCACAGACTCTTCAATGTTCAATCCCACGTGGCCACATGCCTTCGAAGTTCGACACGCTTCTGTTTTTCTTTAAAGTTGGTAAAATGACAAATACTAAACTGGAGGCAGGACCAGGGGAAGGGAAAGTTCCATTTTCCAGCGTATTCACGTTAATGTTGCCCGGACGCTTTCTCTAGAATGCACCAAATTCTTATTTCTTCTGATGTGATGGTTAATTATTGTCGACCTTTTCCTTTTTTTTCATCTTTTCCCATCTGTAATTTCTCTTTCAGTGGAAATAATATGAATCTCGTGAGAACTGAATTCAAGTATTTAAAATTAAACTTTGGAGTCAGTGCTAAGTATATAGCCTTAATTTATTTTCATAATTTTTCTTTAACTCGTTACATCTTATTTTATATAATTATTATAATTTTTTTAAATTTTCACTCAAAATAAAAGAAACAATTCAATATTTTTAAATTTTAAATTTTAAATAATATTAAAAAAATATATTATAATAATATTTTATTCAACTTATCTCATCTACGAAAACAAACAAGACTTACCTAATGTATTTTATTAGCTATATTCTTATTTTAGAAAATAATTGGTTATAAAAATATTTTTTTTATATAAGTTAATGTAAATAAGAATGTTATCTTATCAGTTACTATTCACTTTCACAATTCATGCATATAGTTTTTTCATAGGGTGTGAAGGTATTTTTCATATAGTATGGAGGTATTTTTTATAAGATGTAAAAGTATTTTTCACAAGATATGGAATGTGGGGTGGTGAATAATATGATAAGAAGAATTTTTATAATATAAAAGTCTATATGAAATTTACAAATATATTTTATTTTATATTAAAATAAAAATAAAATGTTAAATATATTCAAGAAAAATTACAAAAAAAAAAAACTTATCTACATATCAGTTATTGATATGTTAAAAATTAAGTAATTTAAAATTTACATTTTAAAAAAAAATTAAAAAAAATGAAGTCTTGTAAGTTAAAATGTAATACATGTAGTACTATTTTAAAAAAAATATTTACTAATTTTTACAATATATATTCATATAAATTTCTCAAATAATATAAAATATGTAATAAAGATTGTTCATTTTGATAATAATATTAATATGAATATATAAAAGTTATTTTACAATTAACCAATGTGGATAATGACATCTTATCGTTTTAAAATATTGCTAATTTGAATTTCAAATTTTACATAATTTTATTTTATTTAAAGTAGAGTTATAAAAGAATCATACGCATACTCTTTATTTTTGACCTTTTATTTTTCTCTCTCAAAACTTTTAAAATTTAAAATAAAAAATGGCTCAAGTAGAGAAATAAAAACAAAACAATTAAGCAAGTGGCTGTGATGGACTGACGGCAGTGGTCCGTGGATACCAAATATGACGGTTTGCGTTTGAATAATGAAATAAAAAGTCAATCTGAAACAAAAGAGGTCGAAAGCTATTGGTGGAAAAAGAAAAACCAAAAAAGGCATATTTGAAAAACAGAGGTTCCAGTCACCTCGCTAGGAGCCAAGTTTGACAATTGTAATGCCATACCCTTTGACTCTTGTGCCTTCGAATCTACCCTACAATAAGGGAATCTAAAGGGACCCAATACCCGTGTGATTCCAACTTGAACAGTATGGTCGGTGGGTTGTTTGCATCAACCGACTATGTTTGTTGGTACGAATCTTATAATGATTCATCATTTTTATTTTTAAAATTTAATAAAAATATATATTTTTTTATAAATTTAAAATTTTTCTATCCATAATTTCACGTTAAATTAAATATTGAATTCATTAAAATAATAATATAATATTATTTTATTAATAATAATATTTTTAATTTATTTTTTTATATTTTACAATTATACTAATTATATGTTAATTAATAATTTAATTTGATACTTAAATTATTATTTCTCAATTTAAATATATTGTTGCTCAAAACTGAAAAATAATAATTTAAATAAATAAAATAATAATTATAGAGTGTGGATAGTGAGTCTTCAAATTTAAAAATGAAAGAAAATTTACTGTAGCTAAAAACTTGATATTTGAGCATACGGTGAATCCAATATCAGGATTTTAAAACTAAAATCATCAAATTTTAAAGATCGAACTCATTTGATGAGTCAAATACTAGTGCTCTAAGATGTTCGGGAAATGCGATCAAACCAAAATCTTGTGAATACTATTATTTGTAATAGTATTAAAATAGTTTAAATTAAGTATTTATTAGATTTTAAAAAGTTGAATAAAAAATATTATAAAATTAAAATATTATTATAATATAAAATATTATTATAATATAATATTTTAATGATTAGCTTGAAAAGAAATTATAATGGTTAGTTTGAAAGTATTTGTATTTGAATGTTGTTTGGGAAGAAAAATGAGATGTCATGAAATGGGATGAGATGATATGAAATATATTTCCAAACAATCTCGTCCTTGTTTTATTACACAGATGAGATGAGATGAAAGTTGTATAAAATATTATTTTTTTAATTTTTTTTAATAATTTGAAAAAGTTAAATTGTTTATTATATTTTGTGTGAAAATTTAAAAAAATTGTAATGATTAGATAAGATAAGATGATATGAGATTTGACTATTTGTATAACCACATGAGTCCTTAACCATATAAGTTCAGCATAATTCTTTAATTAAAAGGTGAATTCAAGTTAATTATTTTTTAGTGGAATCTATTTTTTTAAAGGCCCTACTAAAGACTTGTATATTTGAAAAAATTTGTACCTAGCATTACTCGTAATCTTTCAAAAAAAATTAAAAAAAAAGAATTGGATCAATCCTTAAAATTAGTGTTGATGTTGCAATTGACAAACAAAAATGCAGAATTGATATAGGAACAATTATTCGAGATTGGGAAGGGAAGATTATAGCCACAATGAGAATGAACAGATTTCTATTTCCTTATCCACATCTTGCAGAGGCGTATGCAGCTCTTCGTTCTATCTTACTAGGTTCAGATATTGGTCTAAACAAGATAATTTTTTAGGGAGATGCATTTAATGTTGTCAACGAGATCAATGGGAATTGAGAACATTGTGGTCAAGGTGGTTTGATAATATCATATGTGAAGAAGAGGCTTATATAGCAAGTTCGAGTACTAGGCACTGAATCACACCAAGAGTGCTACCAACCAGGTGGCTCATTGTCTAGCTTAGAAGGCTCTTGATATAGATGATGTACTTATTGAGCTTGAGGAAATCCCAAATTGTATTGCTACCCAAGTATAGAGTTTTTCCTAGCAATAAAGTTAAAGCTTCCTTTAAAAAAAAAAAAAAAAAAATAGTGTTGCTGTTAGCTTAGCCAAATATTAATCATCAGGAGCAATCAAAGGGGACATGCAATCAGCCATATTACCATCATCAAGCTTAAGCATTATCAAGCACTGCGCGCTGAAAAATAGTAAAATGCATTTCTAATTTTCTAGGCTGACTCCTTAATTTTTCTTATCTTCTTTAGATAACAGAAGATCAGTAAAGAAATATAAATAGAAGTTAAAAGATGTCCAATTCAAAATTCCTACAGAAGATAATATCTGTATGATTTGAAGAAAGAATATACAGATATTTAAATAGAAAGGTAATGGAACATGCAGCTGTGCAGTAAAGCCAAGTTCGACCGTTAATGGAGCATTGGCAGCGAGGTCTCTAAGATTTTTGCATAATTTACTTAATAAAGTCACTTTTTGTAAAATTACTTGAAATTTGTCTCACATTATTAGTCATCATTCTCTTTGTAGTAATAAAATATTATTTCTTCATCATCAGTACTCATTCCGATGCACGTCTATAAATCACCTTAGGTTGACTAAAATATGACTAATTAGATGAAATCCCGGCGCCCACTATCTCTACTCTAATGCCGTTCATCTTGGCATGCCTTTGGGATCTACAGTATTCCAGCCTGTTTATTTTTACAGTTGACATGAGATGAATTGAAATTAAAATTAAAAAATAAATAATATATTATTATATTATTATTTTTGTTTTAAAGTTTGAAAAAGTTGATTTATTTATTTTATTTTGTATAAAAATTTGAAAAAATTGTAATGATGAGATGAGATGAGATGAAATGAGTTGAAAATAATCGTGAAAACAAACGAGGACAGACAATGAATTAATCTTCTCCAATCATATTTTCATCTTTCCAAGCATGGAAAATGTGGAACATTGACAACGTGGAAGCATTAGTAGACCCCAAAATAACAAGATCTGGGCTTTGAAAACGGAATCTTGAGATGCATACATGTCGGGCTGTTGTGTGTATAAGAATTCGCTAAAGATAGACCAACCGTATTTATTGCTATTTCTATGCTAAAAAGTGAGATTGTTGATCTACCATACCCAAGGCAGCCAGGATTCAATGTAAATCAAATTCCCTCAAATGAGTTCTCTTACCCCAATCAAAAAGTTTGCTCTATCAACAATGTCACTATTTCAATGGTTCATGGTAGATGATACATGCATGCTATACATTGAAAGTCTAAAACTGTGATTTTGTATTGAACAGGTTGAAGAATTTAACACACTTTCAATATATTTGCATGTTATGGCATTACAAGAAAAAAGGGTTTTTCCAGCGCGAAAAATCGATGCAAAAACCCAACAAAATTGTTGCAGTTGATGTATTCCAGTGATTTTATAATCGCTGCATGTTCAACGAAATAAAGATGTCTTTTCTGATCCATCATAGCGAAAGGCAAAACTCGCTGGGAAAAATACCTTTTCCAGCGATTATTGTTTGCCCCAAATGGTGTAAAAGGACACTGCAAAAGAGTGTGCCAGTTTGGTGCAATATCGTTTGGAAAACTCAAATGCAACGACTAATAACGTCGCAAAGACTTAATCAAATCGCCGCAAAAAATAATACTTCTTCCAGCGATATTATGTAATCGTCGCTACTAGGTTTATTCACGACGGGAATAGTCGCCGCAAATAACTCGACGACTAACGTGACGATCTCAGTTTTCGTCACGTTTGAATTTATTCCAACGGACGTAAGGTCGCCGCAATGAAATTCTATCGCACCAAAAACATACTTACGTCGAATTAATATGTTGTCGCAAAAGTAGGTGGACGGAAGTCCTACATATTTGCATCGCATATAAATCGCTGCAAGTGAGGAATGCGGCGATATGAGGTCGCCGCTAATTCTGTATTAGATTAATGTATACCGTTAATTGCAGCGAGTTTGAATTCGCCGCAAGGAATTTGGTTTTTTTTTTTTTTTTTGCCGTTTTGGCTGGGGTTCATTGTCACAAACATATATATATATTATTATATAATTTAATCCCATTTCAGGTCAGTCACTAAATATATATTAGTTTCTGAACTGGAATAAGATAAATTATGTATTAAAAAAAATAAACACCACAAAGAAATAGGAAACATTTTCAGCTCCTAATCAAATACATTCATTCATCCAAAGTCAGTTATATAGAATTCACATTAATGTAATTGTGGGCTACACTAGGGTGTACCAATTGGAATCCAAAACCTGCAACTCAACTACTAAATATCTTCTAAACATTATCTGAAAATGTTGACATTCATTCAATATGTGTCAATTGACCTGCACCTGATCTATCTTTAAAAGTTATATTAACGTCATCTATTTCAATATGCACCTGAGCATGAGGGAGGTGCATGAGGGGTGGGTAGAACAAGCTTCAACACGCGTGCAACAATGCCCTTATACAAAGATAGTTTCTGCATATTTGATATTTTGATCTCTCATAGGACACTAAATTCAGGATTCAAGTTTATATGCATACCGCCCAAGACAGATCATAGATCTCAATGACTGACTTCTCGTATCTGTGCGCTCTAAGATTGAAGTAGTGGTAGACAACCCAGTTCTCACTAAGAACCTACAAAATGCATAAATACATGAAGGAATGCGTTCCACATAAACTAAGAAATGGCTAAGTACAGTGAAGAACTTACTGCATGAACAGGACCTGTGAACCATGATGAGTTATCCAATGCAATATACGACCAGTTACAGTATCGATCAAGTATACAACCAACCATGACTCCTCTAGGGTGGCCTTTCCAAATTCACCACTGGCTTTTGGTGCAATAGTTGCCACAAAAAGTAAACTTTTGGATATATACTTATACATCACATCCTGGTCAGCAATAACCTTTGCTTGAGTATGAACCACCTAGAGAATCAATATTAAAGACATGTTAACAATACTAAAAGCAAAAAAGCAACGGTAAATTCTCACAAAAACCTACAAAAGGAACTTCAAAGTTAGGGAGAGGGGGTGGGGGCTGAAGCCATAGCTCATCTGATTGGTTATAGAGTGCGATCTACTGATCACAGTGTTTTTAAAGTACTCTTTTATTACATTCCTACTATTTGATGCTGAAAACATAAGGATACCAATCACTTCAAGTCATTTCAGGCTTCTCACTATTGAGAGTGTATGCTCAAGAAACAATTATTATAAAATGACAAGAAACCACTATAAACAAGAAACAAGTCGATAACTTGAGCTATACTA
The DNA here is from genome assembly GCF_001411555.2 of Juglans regia. Lineage (NCBI taxonomy): Eukaryota > Viridiplantae > Streptophyta > Magnoliopsida > Fagales > Juglandaceae > Juglans > Juglans regia. Next base: position 15,284,242 of record NC_049904.1, on the reverse strand, counting down.
AAGACCTTCATGTAAAAAAGGGAAAGAAATGTAGGATATTTGAGGGCTCGCTATGCTATAAATTTTTTTCCTAGTGAACCGGGGTTTGAGGTTGATGAAGCTCTCTCACGGATCAGGCAAACGGGAACATTGCGAGACTATCAACGTGAGTTTGAGAAGCTAGGCAATAAGGTACGTGGATGGACGCAAAAAGCTTTAATAGGGACATTCATGGGAGGCTTGAAGGCGGAGATTTCTGATGGGATAAGGATGTTTAAGCCGCAATCCCTCAAGGAGGCCATTAATTTGGCACGAATGCGGGACGAACAGCTTGCACGCCAGCAACGGTTTATGCGATCACCACTCACAAGAGCTCCGCTAGTCTTTCCACCAACCACGCGTGTACCCCTGCTAATCCTACAATTCCAATCCGACGTTTAACATGGGAAGAAATGCAAGAGATAAGAGCTCAAGGTCTCTGTTTCAATTGCAATCAACTCTTCACCGCTGGGCATAAATGTCAAAAACCACAGTTACTGCTCTTGGAAGGGCATACGGATAATGTCATATGCGAAGATATTACTGATCAGCAAACATTGGAGGAAGACCAAGGTGGAGAAACAGGGGAAGTACAAGAACCTGAACAAGAACCCGAGATCACGTTGCATGCTTTAACAGGGTGGTCGGGTCCCAAAACCATGCGCGTAACAGCGAGAATGGGTCCCCATGAAGTGGTGGTTCTGGTGGACAGCGGCTCGACGCACAACTTCATCAGTGAGCGTTTGGCGAACATGCTCAAATTGCCAGTAGTACCCACGGAAGCATTTTCTGTCCGGGTAGCCAATGGAGAAAAATTAAAATGCCAAGGGCGTTACGATCAGGTACGAGTGGAGCTGCAGGGTACCAAGTTTTATCTCACCCTTTTTTCTCTGCCATTAACAGGTTTAGATCTTGTACTTGGTGTGCAATGGCTTGAAATGCTCGGATCAGTGGTCTGTGACTGGAGGAAATTGACCATGGACTTTACTTGGCAAAACCAAGACCGAAGATTGCAAGGTGTAGACATGCGAGCAATCCAGGAGGCAACACCGACTGAAATATCGAAAGAGCTCCGCCAAGGCCATGCTCTATTTGCGATATACATTCAGCCAACTTTGAGCAAAGCCTCACCTGATGCGCCAGTTGATGTTAAGCAAAAAGAAATGCAGAGGATCCTTAAAGACTATGAGGATGTATTCCATGAGCCCTCAAGTCTGCCACCAGTGCGCGAGGTTGAGCATTGCATTACGCTCAAGGAAGGGACCGAGCCAATCAATGTAAGACCGTATCGATATGCACATTTTCAGAAGGAAGAAATCGAAAAACAAGTGCAGGAGATGCTGAATTCCGGCCTTATTCGTCCAAGTACCAGTCCGTTCTCGTCACCCGTATTATTGGTAAAGAAAAAAGATGGTAGTTGGCGATTTTGCACGGACTACCGCGCACTCAATACTGCCACCATCAAGGATCGATTTCCCATTCCGATGGTAGACGACATGTTAGACGAATTACATGGCGCTTCATACTTTACCAAGCTCGATCTAAGGGCCGGATATCACCAAGTAAGAGTAAATCCTTCCGACATTCTCAAAACTGCATTTCGTACTCACAACGGTCATTACGAATATTTAGTAATGCTGTTTGGTCTATGTAATGCACCCTCTACGTTCCAAGCCATTATGAACTCTATATTTCGACCTTATCTTCGAAAGTTTATTTTAGTCTTCTTCGATGATATTCTCGTATATAGTTCTACTTGGGAAAAGCATGTGACGCATGTTAAACAATCCTTGGAGATTTTGAGGCAACAACAATTTTTTGCTAAGGCCAGCAAATGTGTATTCGGCCAACAGGAGCTAGAATATTTGGGACACATTATTACGCCTCAAGGAGTGAAGGTCGATAATCAGAAAATTGCTGCCATGGTAGCATGGCCTACACCAACTAATATTTCTAAATTGCGTGGGTTTTTAGGCTTGACAGGATATTACAGAAAATTTGTTCGAAGCTATGGCATCATTGCTCGACCCCTCACCAACCTCCTCAGGAAAGGGCAGTATGTATGGAGTGAGGAAGCCGAAGGAGCCTTCGTCACTCTTAAACGAGCGATGACTACCACCCCTGTTTTGGCCATGCCAAATTTTAATGAGCCCTTCACTATAGAAACGGACGCTGCAGGGAAAGGAATAGGCGCAGTCTTAACTCAACAAGGCAAACCCATTGCCTTCATGAGCCGTGCACTGGGAGTTACAAAAAAATCATGGTCCACCTATGCCAAAGAAATGCTTGCTATTGTGGAGGCGATACGCACATGGCGACCATATTTATTGGGGAGGAAGTTCTTCATCCAAACCGACCAACGCAGCTTAAAGTATTTCCTGGAACAACGTTTGGCAACACCAGAGCAGCAAAAATGGGTAGCCAAATTACTAGGCTACGAGTATGAGATCACCTATCGCCCAGGTTGTGAAAATTCTGCTGCGGACGCCCTTTCACGCAAGCCCAACAGTCCAGCCCTCAACCACATCCATTTACCCACCGTAACTATATGGGATGAAATTCGGAAGGCATACGAAGGAGACCCATACATCCAGGCAATCGCGCAAGTGACCAAGAGTCAAAACGAAGGGCCCTATACACAACGTCAGGGGTTATTTTTCTTCAAAGGCAGGGTAGTCATTCCTTCCCAAGGAGAATTACGGTAGCAGTTGTTACATGAGGCTCACGACACAAAGATCGGAGGGCATTCAGGCGTATTGCGGACTTTCAAACGCTTGGCAAATCAATTTTATTGGCCGAAAATGTATCAAGCCATTCACGAATATGTTAAGCACTGTGCAGTCTGCCAGAGGATGAAATCCGAGACACTCTCACCTGCAGGACTTCTCCAACCGTTGCCCATTCCTTGCCAAGTTTGGGATGATATCACTCTTGACTTCATTGAAGGATTACCCACTTCCAACGGCAAAGATACTATACTGGTGGTAGTGGACAGGTTAAGCAAGGCTGCACACTTCCTAACTTTAGCTCATCCATTTACTGCTAAAGGTGTGGCTGAAAAATTTGTGGAAGGAGTTATCAAGCTGCATGGCTTGCCAAGATCTATCATTAGTGATCGTGACCCGGTCTTCATTAGTAGGTTTTGGTAAGAATTTTTTCAAATGTCAGGCACAAAGTTACAGCTTAGCTCCGCTTATCATCCGCAAACCGACGGACAAACGGAAGTAGTTAACCGCTGTGTAGAGCAATATCTTAGGTGCTTTGTGCATCAATGGCCGCACAAATGGAGTGCCTATCTTCCTTGGGCTGAGTTATGGTATAATACAACGTATCATGCCTCAACAGGGATGACACCGTTTCAAGCTTTATACGGACGGCCACCTCCCACAATTCCACTTTATCCTACAGGTCAATCTTCCGTCAACGAAGTAGATGAGTAGCTGAAAAACAGAGATGAGTTATTACGACAACTCAAATCTCATCTAGAAGCCTCCATCAATCGTATGAAACAAACAGCTGATCAAAAGAGGAGGGATGTCACTTTTGAAGTCGGTGACATGGTATTCTTGAAGCTACATCCCTATCGGCAACAGACAGTTTTTAAACGTGCCCACCAAAAGCTTGCCAGTAAGTTTTATGGGCCGTATCGGGTGCTACAAAAAATAGGGGCAGTTGCTTACAAGCTGCAGTTGCCAGCCAAAGCCCGCATTCATCCAATTTTTCACATTTCTCTCTTAAAGAAATTTCTGGGAGACCATACCCCGCTTTCTACTGAGTTACCACCTATACATGATGAAGGAACGATCATACTTGAGCCGCAACGCATCCTGGATACCTGTTGGGTCAAACAAGGCAAAAATTTTGAAGAAGAACACTTGGTTCAATGGAAAAACTTGCCAGTTGAAGAGGCCACGTGGGAGAGGCCTCAATCATTGCTGGAGCAATTTCCAAATGTGGACCTTGCGGACAAGCGTCCACCCAGTGGGGGAAGTATTGATACACCACGGCGTTCAGCTAGAGGACTCAAACCAAATCCCAAATATTTGGGAGGAGGTTAGACAGACAAGATTGACGAAAGCGGACGTAGTGCGCGTAGAACGCGGGACGTAGCGTTCGTCGCGGGACGTAATGCAGGGAAACGAAGAGCATACGTGCATGGACTGGGTCATAGTCGTTAGAGACATTTTGGCTCTATGTTATCTTCTATTTTATCTTCTGTTTTATGATTAATTGCTGCTGCATTTTATTCAGTTAATACGTGAGTCATTTCCCTTTTGTTAGGCGTCAGCTACTGGTAGTGGCTTAGGTTGTTCCTCTGTTTCCGCAAGTTCTGTTTAGTGTTCTCTTTCAGTGTGTAATCATGGTCTGCTATTTAAGCAGTCGTACGTTATCAATGAAGGGAGAAAAAATTATCTCAGTAAAAGGTGGTACATCCTCACCCGAAGAGGACAATTCTTGAGTATTGTATTTTTCGTTATCAAGGGACCTATCAAAATGTAGGGCTCTTGATCATAGCTAGCTTAATTCCAAAGTGGGTACTAGAAATAATAAGATTCAGCAGTAGTCTGCAATTACATGCTAATCAAAACGTACGTATGTACAGTACTACTAATTAGCCTGATTGGAATTTGAAAACTATAGATTAATGAAACTTTTGTCCCATGTAATTACATAATATATTCTTATTATATATATATATATATACACATATATATAGAAGATCAATACATGAAGAGCCGATGTGCCAGCCATAAGTTAATAAATTTTATTCAGTAGTACTCCATATATAAATTTAGTACTGCCAACTTGGATCTCCCTCTTGTCGCAAAAGCAACAAGCTGTGACAAGCTACTTACCTTAAAAATTAATAACTGTAAGCTAGCTTTAGATGCCACATTTCTCATTCATTCAAATGTTGACAGTCTTCCATTCAATACACACTACAAGAAAAAAGACTTTTCCCGGCGATTTTTATAGTGTTGCAAAAAGGATCGTCGGAATAGACCACTTTTTACGTCGATTTTTTTACCGCCGTGGAAAACCGTTGAGAAACCTGATTCTTGGGGTTACTTTAACTTGTTGCGGCGATATTAATCTTTTTAGCAACGATTTATTTCGCCGACCAAATAAACATTATGTTGCAACGCTCCATTTCGCCGTAACTACGCTCTGGCGCCAATCACTTAAAATTATTTTCTTTTTCCCCCCGATTTCTTTCCCACTCCACTTCCCTCTGTTCTTCCCCAATATTTCGTCTCCATTTCCCTTTCCGAGAGATCAGCTGCTACTCCACCCACATCCCCCGAACGATTTCATCTCCATTTTCGCCCGACCACCCAAAGGTTTGTCCTTTACCACATTCCTCCTCCCACGGAAGCTACTCTGGCTAGACAGAATCCACGAAGCTGATTAGGAGCCGTGCGATTCGTCTCTGTGGAACCTGTGGGATTTGGGGATTCAATGGCTTCCAACTGAGGCTCGTCGAGATTCAGTTGAGGGATAGCGTGGGTCCTTCCGTCACCTCAGGTATGGCTGCAACTCAGAACTGGTTTGGTAATGAATCGATTTTTCGTGCGTGTTTCTTTACAAAATTAGGAGTTTTCTTGCCCCTTCATCACCTGAGACCAACATATCACACGTTGATCACATGTTTGTAGGGACAAGCGCCATACTTTGATGCCAACCTTTTCTTAACCTGACTAGTATGACTATTCATGCTACCAGTCCCTTTTGACTATTCATCCCAACACTTAACACAACAAGACTCCATTCACAACTATGCCTTACGTCACGTCATATAACTCGAGACTACTCCCAAGTTACACCGTGACCGTGTCACATCACCTGACATCCCGCTATGTCATTTATACGCCAACTCCTAACTCATCACGAGTACGGTCCTTCACGTACTCCTGTCACATCATGACATCTCGTCACGTTCCAGCTACGCCATTCCCACACTAACTCCTCACCTATCACAAGCGCGATTGCCAGTAACCATGTCAATTCGTGACATTCCCCAGTCATGCTTCCGTTGCGCACTCTTACACTTGTTCTGCTACTTCACACATACTCCCAACCATAAGTTAAACATGGTGACACTTGTCATCTCAGACTACAGGCCACGTCACAGCTACTTCGGGACACTGTTCCACAGTTTCCGACCCTACTCACCACGCTTTACGCCCATCAACCACACAACCATCCTTATCTCTGCAACAAGACACAAGATGTGTCGCTGCACCTCATGGAGTACACTCCCTTCACACACGCTATGCCACATCACCACTTCGGCATACCAGCCATATGGTGTATCACTCCATCACATGGAGTACACTCCGTGTGTACTCTTTCCATTCCACATTACACTAGGAGGGTATATTTTACATATACTCTGCTTATCCCACACTACTCCACGAGAGTAGACACTCTCTTCCCAATCCAGATGACACCACGCCACCATTATAGCACAGTCAACAACACTACCCAACACACTATACAGATACGCCCAACACTTTACATACACAGCACATCACATCTCCATACTACACAGCGAACTCCACAATACTAATAGCACAATCCACAACCTAACTAATCAACTAACAACATAAATAATGAAGGGTAGAGAGTTATACCATCGACGGGATAACCTATGCATTGCTCGCTGATTGTTACAGTCGGTGACGTCGAAAGGGTCGTACATGGAGGCTAACCCACATACAGTGGCTGCTTGGGTGTTTGGATAGCTCAGTGTGGTCTTGAAAGGGTTCATGGTGGCCTTGTGGTGGCGGTGAGGGGCGGTACACAACGTATTTAGCCATGTACAATGGCGGTTACCCACGTACGGTGGCTGTCTACGCCATTGGAGGTGGCTAGAGGTGCGGGTCTAGGCGTAGGAGGGTCGGGTCGTGGTCCTGGAATGGTGGTCTCGTGGTGGTGTTGAGGTGGCACATGTCAAAGACATGGCGGCTCGTGGAGGAGTTAAGGTCGTGGGTCTCAAATAGGGGAAATCGGAGGGAGGGCTTGGCTGGTCATGGTTGGCCATGGAGGAGCTGAGGGAGGCACGTTGGAGCTTGTGGTGGCATTGGGGTGGCACCACGATGACTGGAGGGCAGCGAATCTAAGCCAATAGGTGGAACCCGTGTGCTAGAGAGTGAGGGGCGTGCGGTTGAGGGAGGCCAAGGGGCTTCGTGGGGAGTTAGGGGAAAGGAGGAGGAGGCCAGTGGTGGTACTTGGTGGGGCTGGAACCGGCACACGGTGGTGCTAGGGCTGTCGGTGGGCATTGAAGCCACGTGAAACCAATTTTTATGGGTGTTGTGCGTGTGTGCGACTGAGAGGGAGAGGGAGGTCAGTGGTGGCTAGGTTTGTGAGAGGCGGTCACCGGTGTGAGGTGGTGGAGGTGCGGCGGCTTGGGTAGCCGCGTACAGAAGAGAAATGGGTTTTACCCATTTTGGTTGGCTTGCCGTGAGAAGAGAGAGAGCTGCGTGGTGGAGGTTGGCTTTGGTCATGGAAGCTCGCTGGTGGTGGTGGCGGTGAGGTCAGGCAGTACCGGGCTGGGCTGAGGGAGAATGGGCGAGAGGGAGGGGGAGTGTGCTACCTAAGGGAGAGGGAGGAGAGAGAGAGGGAAGGGAAAAGTGAGGGGAAAGAGAGAGGGCTTGCGTATTTAATCCAGACCCCTCATCTTGGGATTCTCAAAATGATCTAACGGTGGACTTTAAATACTGATTTAAAAATGCGTAAACATTAACTTAATTAAAAGCACTGATAGGAATTATGGTAGAATATTATTTAAACTAAACTTTAATTTATAAAATAATATTCCTTCATCATTAATAAAAGGATGAAGTCTTATTTAATATCTTTAAAAGAATAAAACCATTTAATTAATTAGAGTTTTCAACATAATTTTAATAAATGATATTAAAATGACTTCCTACAATTATAATATTTTTGGAGCTCTTCAAAAATATTATAATTGCCTTATTTAAAATCAAGCTTAGTTCAGTAACACTGAAAATACATTATATAAATATTTACAGTGCATTCAAAACACTGGGCATACTTTAGAAATCACATAATATCTTTAGAAACATGCCATCAAGGTTCGGCACACATAACGAGGCTCGCAGTCACTAGAGAGAAGGGGCAGACTGTTGCATAATTTCCATCCTCAAAATTTACTTACATTAGAAAGGAGCATTACATCAAAAAGAAGAAGCGGGGTGTTACAAGGATGTGGACGCATGTTCCCCATTCGTCATTCCTTTTCCCATGTGTCTCTTCCTTTTCCCATGTGTCTTTTCCTTTTTCCATGTGTCTTTTCCTTTTCCCCATGCGTGTCCCTTACTTTTCCCAAAGCAAGAAGTTTCTTCTTCCTATGCATATTCCCTAGGTGGCTCTCCCACTTCCTTATGCTTCTCAAGAACTCAAACATGACATATGGCAATGTGGTGGTCGAAACCTAGGGGTACAAGGGTAATTTTAATGCACTGTCTCTTCCACTCCCTTCTAGAACTTTTTTCTCTACTTATGCATGAATGACAAATGGGAAAATGTCAGAAAATAACTTGGGTGGGCGTGTGGCTTAGGGATCCGAAAGTCTCTTAGTGTTCCAATGTAAATCCTTTAGAAAATCTCACATTTGTCTTTCCTATGCAAAATCTTCTTAGAACTCTTCACTAAAAACAAGTGGCATGAGGTGGAGGTGCTTGGGAGGGTGATTGGAGTGCACAACTCCTTGGAACTCACATAAATCTTGTTGGTACTTGTGTAGTCCATTGGGGTTCCCGAAACCATGTCCCCTCATTTTCCTCATCCATTTTTACATCCAGGTTCAATATAATGTGAGGTGTGCATGCGAGACATGTGGCATGTGGGTTGGTGCAATGGGTGTGTGCCCTAGGTGTGTGCCGAACCCTACATCCTCCTCCATCTCCTTAGCTTCTTCTAGAACCCTTCAAGCATGTTTGCCAAGTGGCACGAATGTGCTAACCTAGGTGCTTCTTCCCTAGGTTTCACTTCCCTATGCAAGATTTTGCCCTTTCCTAAGACAAAACTCTTCACATATCATTTGCATGCATGACACTTGGTCAACTCTTCTAACAACCAAATCCTCCCTCGCTTCTTCCACTTTTTCTTCTAGAAATCCAATGCATACTTGACAAGTGTCACCCTTGCCTTTTCCCAAAGTTCAATATGAGAAGTGTTTTTCCTAAAATGACCAAAAACTCCTTCTTGAATCCAAGTGGCGCCATCTCCTTGCCTAGAGGGTAAACTTGAGCCTTTCAAAGCCAAAGTCCTTAATGGGCCTTTTCTTCTATTTTCTCTTATGGGCTTTTTAACTTAGAACTCCAAGATCCAATCCCAGAAAAATAGAAAGCAGCCTAAAGAATTCTTCCAACACTTAGCCAATAACCCAAATAAATAAATAAATAATATCCACAAGAATTATGAATGGAATCTTAGCAAAAATTCGGGGCAACACAGGGGTACTTGGGTAATTTCAGACCACATCTTCACATAAATAATTATATGCCTCTTTTATGCTTAGCTCATGGTCAGCATCAACAAAAGCTATATCCGGGTCACTATCATCGAATTCACTTCCTGGTTTTGTTAGTACAATTTCAAGAAAATCATCAACAACAGTTGTCTAAACCATAAAGGAATTTTCATCATTAGATGATGAACTAGAAGTTTCATGTTTTGAACTGTCACTAAGTGTGACATTCAGTGTTTTTCCCTTATTTTTCTTAAAGTTTGTGCACTCCACTCTAATATGACCATAGCCGAATCATTCATGACATTGTACTTGGTAATTTTTCACAAATTTTTCTTTATTCCATTTTTCTTTATAGCTTTTCTTTGCAGAAAATTCCTTACCTCATTTCTATTTTCCCTTAGTTTTCTTGTTAAACAAAAATTTTCTGAATTTCCTTACAATGAAATATATATCCTCATCGTTCAAATTTTCTTAATCAGAAAAATCATCTCTATCTTCTTTCATAGTTTTTAATGCAATGGACTTACCTTTTCTTATTTGAAGAAGTGGGGACTCATATATTTGAAAAGAGCTTACTAGTGCTTCAGTCTTTATAGCATCCAAATCCTTATTTTCCTCAATAGTAGTAACTTTTGGGCAAAATCTTTCAGGCAGTGACCTGAGAATCTTCCTCACGACTCTTGAATCTTCAATCTTTTCGATGAGATTAAACCTAGAATTCACAATATCATTAAGTTTAACATAAAAATCATTAAAACTCTCATCTTCTAGCATTTTAATCTCTTCAAATTTTGAGGTTAACATATGCAATTTTGATCTTTTTACAATTCTTATGCCTTCATGTGTAACTTCCAAAATATCTCATGCTTCTTTGGGACTCTTACACATTGAAATTATTTGAAATTCATATAGAGATACAACCATGAAAATAGTGTTAAATCCTTTGTTATTCCAGTTGCAGTTGTTGATCTCATCTCTAGTCCAAACATCAAGAGTTGTCTCGGGCTTAGTCCATCCTCGTTCAACTTCATACCACACACGTTCTTCTAAATACTTGAATCATGATCATACTCTTTGAGAGAAACAATATGAAAATTGTCCAAGGAATTTTCTCACCAAAATATGCACTGGAAACTGTACTAAAAAATATCCAGAATTGAATCTCTACATATCCTAACCAGTAGGATCCCATAAATAAACAATCTGAAAGTAGTTTGAATTGCAATAGGATTGCGCTGAAGAAGCGACTCTGTCGCGAGGGACTCTTCTGACGGCTGCTGACACCTGGCACTTAATCTTCTTCTCAGTAGTCGTCTCCCATTCAAACTCTTCTGTGGATAATTACAAAACTCTTGGAACTCGATTTTCACAGTCTCGACTTATCTAAATAATTTCCTAATAACTTCTAGATAAGCTCAAAATAGTTAAAGATAAAGTCAAAGTATTTTATATTCATCCATATTACAAAACCAAACATAAGATGAAGTCTATCATCTTAGTCACCTAGTTCTATCCAAACTTATCAACTTAATCTCCTAATCCTAGTGAAACTCTACATCTATAGAGATTTTTGGAAATTTTGGGGGGATCAACCCTATACCTACCAATAAATATTGGGGGAAATTTTCCGTTGTGGGTCAGCTCCCTTTGGAAATTTCTTGCTCCACGTTCTAATAGTACCACATATGGAAGCACTAGTACAAAGGTACACCATTTATTTTCATCCTCCATTGACTTTCATCCCGTTTAAAGCTGGCTCACAAGATCAAGCACATTAGAGAGAGGTAAGATGAGATTAATGCTGGTAAGGAACGGGTCAATCAAACTAACGACAAGGTTGTCTCCTCTGACTTTTCGCTCTAGAGAAAAGAAAGGTGGAGTGCTGAGAGTCTACTCCTACTCATTTCTAAAGTAAGTGTGGTTGGGTCCAAAGTGCCAATTTAAGGACTCTGGGAAGATGGATGACCTTGAATAAATATGAAAGCCTATGAGGCTATAAGAAGAAGAACATCCAGTGATAGAATTGAAGACAGAGCATATGGACAAGGTGTCGCAGAAAGGGGAACTGAGTTTGTTTGGGAAATGCTACTCAGATAGAGTGGCATCACCTCTACTTGGCAACTTTGCCCGACTACTCTCGCCCTTTACACGCCTCGAGTACAAAAAAGGAAAAGGAAAAAAAGGAAAAAGGAGTACTGGAAGATAAAGTAATACTCCCAAATTCATTAACATTGTTACAAAGTATAGGTACAGATGGAGAAAAAGAGAAACACGAAGATACAAGAGGAAAAGATGCAATGCAACCAGGGTTCAGCTAGCGAGCTTGTCTATGAGGGTGCTTGGGATCAGATCTTTTTCGATTGAGGCACCTTGCTTCAATGCTACCAATTCTAGAGGCAGGTCCTTCACCTTAAAAGACCTCAAGTCACTATAAGGTTAACAAGTACATGGTCTTGAAATCTCTCCAAGCCTTCCAAATAGCTATAAGACCATGTGTCATCATGAACCAAACAGAAGTGTGACAACTTGGCATGCAGCTGAGAGACAGTGGCCTCAACATGATCCAGACGCCAGCGCAGGTCTTTAATAGTTGCTTCATGAGCGGCTATCATACAATCAGCCTTGGCCAACCTAATCTCCAATGCATCAGCCCGACATTCTTAGCCTGCAACTCCTTCACCCTCTGGGACTTGGCCTTGAGAGAGTCCGAGTTATACGTTTAGGACTTCGAAATTTCCCCATATCTCCCCTCCAGCCACTTATACAACCAAGCATCAGAGTCATGCTATTTCTGTAGCCTTGAGTTCTCAGACTGGAGCCTTTCCAACTCTTCCAGCTGGTGATTGAGGGAGTCATAAAGATTGACCCTCACTTCCCTTCTAACTGCCGTTTCAAGTCGATGGAAACCAGCCTCCTCCTGTGACTTCACTAGGACAGACTTGAGTTGGGCCTTTCGATGATAGAGCTGGAGTATCCTATCCATCGGCAGTCTAGTTTCACCTTAACGACGGCTTCCTCTAACTCATCTTCTCTCTCACTCTCTCTCTCTCTCTCTCCCTCTCTCCCCCCTTTGGCCTGGTGTAAGGTCAATCACGCCAAGGCATAGAGTGCCCTGTTCTCACCTTCTAGTCCTTCCCGATCATTAACAATGAAAATCGCGAACTGCTCCACACTCTGCCATGAAAGTTTTCAAGTCAATACCAAAAGAAAATATGCCAAGAAGACTTAAAGAGGAATACGACAAGTTAATAGTCAATCCCAGAAAAGAAACCCCTAAGCTTCCTGGCCATCTCTTGGACAGATGCAACAAGCCCTGTCTACCGCTGACCTCAGGGCATCAACGCCCTCCATGAACTCCACTGAGAATGGGCCTCATCGACCTTCACCTTCATCTTCCTCGACATGCTTGGGATCCTCTCCGACCCCTGGGTTAGGTGCTAGAGCCTCATCAGTTGTCATCACACCAATATTAGTTTCGAGGAGAGCTACCTCGATCTCCCTCATGTTGACACTAAAGCTGGGATGGTGTCGGTGAAGGAAACTGAGGCCCTAGTGTCTACCAAAACATTTAGGACCTCGTTGTCCCCCACTGATGCCACCGCAACCTTGGTCCTAACTTCTGCCAATACCAAGGTTGGGATAGTGCTAGTGAAGAGCAATGAAGCCTCAATGTCGGCAACAACAACCGAAGCTTTATTGACCTCAACTTGCACCACCACAGCCTCCGCTTCAGATGTATCAACCATAATCCTAGTAGTTCGTGACACTGCTCACGCCATTTCCATCCCAGATGTATCAACCATAATCCTAGGATCAAGAAAGGTCCTTGATCCCCCTAGCATTGCCCGATGGGGTCAGAGAAGGAATCTCTGAAGGAATTGGAAGGGACCCCTCGGGTTTAGGAACATTGCTCGTTGAAGGATTGGCTCGGACCTGCAGAAGAGCCTCAACCTCATCCACCTTGCCTGGTGAAGAAGAAGAACACTCAATTTTGCGAGACAGGGAGGATTTCCCACCCCTCTCTAAGGATGGCTTTGGACGCCGAACAAGCAAGGGAACATAAGACTATCCCAGGGGAGGCATCATATTTGAGCTAGAGTTGTTGCAGGTGGGAATTCCCCTCCTGGGTTTCTTCCCTCTCCCTACCGTTGAAGGGTTAGGGTAATGCCTAAGAACCTATTGAACATGCGGTTGCATGGGTATACATCAATCGACAAAGCACATGTTGGCTGGGGGTGCCAAGTATAGCTTGGAGGCTACTCTCATCCAACAGGACCTCGGAGAAAACATCATTTGGGTGTGCCTTCACCCAAGCCTTGACAATCTCGATCCGACTCACCACTTCGGGAGTTACCGACAGTCGAAAGCTTTTGTCCTCGCTGTAAACTCCCCATATGGCATGAACGGGATAGTCACGCCAGTTGACTTGGCCAATCGAAACTCCCATCCTTTTCCTGAAAGGAAAAAGAAACACTGGTACCACCCTTCCATCCTGTTGTATTATCTGCCAATGCATGAATGGATCAGAAGCAGAATGTGCTGTCGTTTTGTTTCAAAAGGTTGTGGGTGAGAAGGAACTCGTGAGTAGTCATGTCAAGGTTTTCTAATCCCACCTCCTTTGCCGCCAAATGACACAACATGATACCAAAATCATCCACACGTTTGGATGGAGTTGTTCTGGTGCCGAGTGTACGTAGTCTAGCACATCAGAAACAAGATGGCAGAAAGGCAGTCGAAGGCTGCTAGAGAACATGCTTGGGTACAAGGCTACCTTTGAGGCATAGCCTTTAGAGTCCACCGATCCTTCTTGGCGCTCTGGCACCTCAAACTCCACGCTGTCTAGTACAAGTAGACTTTAGAGACTCCATCATCTTCACCTTCAAAAACCCATCTTTTTTTACTTCTTTACCACCTGTGCTCACTCTCATATTGTAACACCCAGGTCCAGTGCCAAGTTATTTTCAAAACATTTTAGATTTTTATGTGCAAAAAGCCCATTTGAGTCTTCAAATAGTTTTTTTTTTTTTTTAAATAGACTACGGGCCTAAAATATCTGTTTTGGTGTATTATGATTTTTTGTGTGTTTGATATTTAGGTTATAAAAATAATAATAATTAGGGTTTGAGATATTTTTCTAAGACAAATTATATTATGATTAAAGATTGAGTCGAGGCCTTTAATTCACTGAAAAAGCCCAAGCCTGTGTTACCTTATTTCAGACTTCCACGTTCTTCACGGTTTCACGTCCGTTTTATGACTATGCATGCAAGCCACTTTCTCTCATCTCTAGGGTTTTTATTTTTGGTCTTTCAATCACCTATATATACACATCCTTCGTGCATGAAGAAAACCAGAATAGGGTTGCTGTAACACCCCGCTCCTTCCTTCTGACGTACGTTCTTTCTTTTTTACGTAAGGCTCCTTCTTTCTGACGTAAGCAAATTCCGAGGACAGAAATTATGTGATTGTCTGCCCCTTCTATCTAGCGGCTGCGAGTCTCGTCATGTGTGCCGAATCCCGATGGCATGCTTTCAAAGATATTAGGTGACTTCTAAGGCACGCCCAGTGTTTTAAATGTGCTGGAAATAGCTATAAGGAGTATTTCCAGTGTTATTCAATTAAGTTTGATTTTAAATACGACAATTTTAATATTCTTGAAGAGCTCCAAAAATATTATAATTGTCAGAAATCATTTTAATATCATTATTAAAATGATTTCAACTATTTAATATATTATAAGATTTAAATTATGTTGAAAGTTTTAATTTATTTAATGATTTTATTCACTTAAATATGTTAAGTAAGACTTCATCATTTTATTAATGATGAAGGAATATTATTTTATAAACTAAAGTTAATTTAAATAATATTCTATCTTTATTGCTCTCAATATTTTTAATTAAGTTAATGTTTGATGCATTTTAAATTAGTGTTTTAATCCCCCACCGTTAGATCATTTTGTAGATCCCAATACGAAGGGACTGGATTAAAACCCAGTGCCCCCTCTCTTTCCCTCACTTTTCCCCCAGCCCTCTCTCTCTCCTCCCTCACCCTTTCGGCTTGCACTGCACGACTTCCCCCTGCCCAAACTGCTCCACCACGTAGCCCGACGCCCCCGTGCGCCGCCTGGTCTCACTGCCACCACCACCAGCTCCACCTCACTCCGGCGAGCCTCCCCACATCGGTCTCTCTCTCCCACGCTCTCTCTTTCTCTCTCTCGGTAGTGCATAGCCCGAATGGGCTTGTGCTCACTGCACCGCCATGCGCCGCCCAACGGCGCCACCACCTCCACTACAGCTTCCCCTCCCACCGGCCATCATCCTCCAACAAGCTCAGCCTCCAACTCACGAACACCTTCCTCCCATGCACGTACGTAGCCTCCTCCATGCACAGGTTCACTGTGCACGTCCCTAGTGCTGCCGAGCGTGGCCACCTTGGCCACCGGACACCACCATGGGCACCTCCTAGCCTCCCCCTTCCTCCTCCACCTGACTTGAGGCCCATAGCCTCCTTCCATAGCACGGGCTTCTCCTCTCCCTCACGCACGAGTTCTCCTCCCTCCAGCACCGTATGCCACCACCCATGACGTGTGACCACCCTCTCCGGCATCCTTAGGCCACCACTGACCCATCCTAACCGCCCATAGCCCCGATTTGCCACCCATGCATGCACACTCTCTCTCACGGCTTCTCCTCCATCGTGCAGCCAGATCCGCCGCCGTAGAACACTGTGGCACCACCCTAATGCCACCACGGGTTCCAATGCACCTCCCTCAGCTCCTCCATGGCCAGCCATGACTAGCCAAGCCCCCCCTCCGAATCTCCTATTGGAGACCCACGGCCTTAGCTCCTCCACGAGTCGCCATGTCTCCGACGTGTGCCACCTTGGCACCACCTCGACACCACCATTTTATGTGGTGGGTAGCCACTGTACGTGATGGACAACCACTGCATGTGGCTAACTGCCACTGTACACGGCTAGATCCGCCGTGTTACGCTCCTTGCCACCATCACAAGGCCACCACGAGCCTTTCCAAGACCACACCTAGCTATCCAAACGCCCAAATAGCCACTGTACATGGGTTAGCCTCCATGTACAACCCTTTTGGCACCATTGACTGTGACGATCAGCAAGCAACACACGGGTTATCCCATCAATGGAATAACCCTCTATCCCTCGTATTTATGTTATTAGTTGATTGGTTAGGTTGTGGACTGTGCTGTAGTATTGGTGGAGTTCGCTGTGTAGTATGGAGATGTGTTGTGGTGTGTATGTGAAGTGTTAGGTGTATCTGTGTAGTGTGTTGTGAAGTGTTGTGGACTGTGCTGTGTAGTGTGGTTGTGGAGTATGTGTTGTGTTGGTAACGTGGCATATGGAATGGGAAGAGTACACGCTGAGTGTACTTTGTGTGACGTAGCATGTGTAAATGGAATACACGTGGAGTGTACTCCATATGGCGGAGTGATGCACCATATGGCGTGTACGCCATAGTGGTGATGTGGCGTAGCATGTGAGAAGGGAGTATACGTGGAGTGTACTCCATGAGGTGAAACGATACACTGTGTGGCCTGTCACAGAGATAAGGATGGTTGAGTGGTTGATGGGCGTCGGGCATGATGATTAGTGTCGAAAACTGTGGAACAGTGTCCCAAAGTAGTTATGGTGTAGCCTGTAGTCTAAGGTGACAGGTGTCACCGTGAAGTTGACTCATGGTTGAGAGTTTGGTTGAAGTAGAAGAACAAGTATAAGAGTATAGCGGAAGCATGACTGGGGAATGTCACGAAGTGACATGACTATTGACAGTCGTGCTTGTGATGGGTGAAGAATGACGTTAGGTATGTGTATGCATGTAGGTTGCCATCTGACACGCACATGAATGGACTGTATGATATGCAAGTAGCATGGAGTCTAGATAAGTGTTACGTTCATACTCTTCTAGAGTTTTCTAAGATACAAGAAAACGAAAACGAAACATTTTTCCTTTAAGATGCGTACACAAAATGAAAACGAAAAGCTTTCTCTTTACGATGCTTTACGTAAGAAAATACTAAGTGTTCAAAGGTATAAGTATGTACGGCTCCTCCGTGATAGCCCCTGTTTACGCACCCAAAGTATTAATTGTACACATGTGAATGTGTGAGTATACGTTGTATCTATGGTATGTATTTTCCATGAAAATGCATGGCATGAAAGACGATTTTCGGGCTTACGCCCCAAACGATGCATTTCTCATGAAACGATGTTTTCTCATGAAAATGAACGTTTTCTCATCAAAGGACTGTTAAATGAAAGAAAATAAAAAGAATGAAAGCTCCAGCGCTTTAGAGCTGACATGAACAAATGAATGAATGAAAATACGTAACGGCCACATGAATGAATGAAAAGGAATACCCAATGAATGAATGGGCAGATTTCAATGTTGGGCAGTAGTACTGGCTGGTAGTGCACCTAGTGCTACACCCTGACAGAATGGGATTCCAACTCGCAGCCACGGGCGAATCCATTGGCCATAAGGCCGCTAACCCTAGCACGCGGGGCGTAACATTCTGCACTGGCCTATGAAAGTGATAAGAAAATGTATGAATGCACGAATGCACGAACTCTTTAAGAAATGAAGGTACTGACAGGAGAAATGTTTTACAACAAGAAAGCCTTTTAAAGAAAAAAATTAAAAAACTCCGTCCAGTGACGATTTCAAATGAACGCATGTATGCATGTATGCATGTATGTATAGTATGTATAGATGATGAATGCATTAATGAAAACCTATATTATTATATTTTAATTGTATGAAGTAATGCTTACGAGTCATCGACTCATTTTAGTTTTTCTATATGCCCCTCCCTCCACAGGAACTGAATGAAGTACGCATCAGGACGGACACGGCCCATGGGAAAGAGCACGAAAGTTTATGCATGAGTGTTAAATGTAAGAGAGGCCTTTTTATCATTAAAATTGATGTTTTCCGCTGTAAACCTCTTTTATTGTCAAAGAACTTTTTATTTTATAATCGTAGAGTCTTTCACCCTGGGTATGCAAGTAAAAAGTTTTAAATCGAACGGTAATTCCCGTCGTCCTTTCTAAAAATATTTTATAAAAAGTCCCACCATAAGTACAGGCGTTACAGTTGCTGTCTCCTTTCCCAAGCTAGGCTACCTCACGATTAGCTCCCCCACGCCTCCACGTTCAGACAGCACCAAACTCACGCACACAACCCAGTATCCACCCTCTGATATTTTGGTTCTTCTTCCATAGCCACCAAGTCCCACAAATAGCAAGTTGCCTCGCACCCCAGCCTGAAACGCACAAACTATATCTCCTGCTAGAACCACCATGTTTTAGCACTGCCCAGCCCATACTCAGACTATATCACAGCATAACCACCACCACCACCATGTCATAGTCTCCTCCCTCTCAGTCACCGTGCAAGGTAAAAAGCCTCCACAACACCGCCCTACACCACCGTCACCCAACAATTGGAAAAAAAAAGTAGAAACCACCTACAAAACACTCTGTTTTACTACATCGAAATAGAGGAAGTAGTCTCACCCACCGTAAGCCACCAACCAGCCACCTCAAGCCACCCCGAGCCGCCCAGCTCCGTCTCAACTGCTCTCAGGTGAGTCTCCGTCGCACAACTACCCTGGGTCTAGCGAGTATCTCCCTGCAACAAGCTTTGGTTTTTGTTTTTCACGTAAGCCCTTTTATGTAGGAGGTGGAGAGGCTTAGTTTTGGTAAATTACAACTTTACCCTTTGGGCCACTTGGTCTTGTTTTCTACCAGTGTTCTTTTCATTTTTGAGGGTATTTTGTTAAGTTATTTAGAAGTTAAATGTTTTTGGTCGGGCTTGGCTTCCAAATTTTTGAGTTCGGATTCTAAATTATTAAGTCAGCTAATATCTTTTATTTCAGCGACTTTTAATTTTTAAATAGGTGGGGTTTTGATTTTTGTTAAATAAACTTGTGAATATGTGGCAATCAGGTTAAGTGAATAATAAGTGGACATCGATGAATTTAAAGAGTGATGGTATTTTAGAGTTAAGAGAAATTTTAGGTTTTTGAGGTATTAAAATAGATTATTTTAGAAGCTTAGGATTAAATATCGAAATACGTGATTGATTGGAAATTTACGAAAATTACGTGACTATTTTATAGGTGACGATTGATTTTTATTCAGTACTGTTGTGGAGAAATTCTAAAAAGCTAAAGAGTTTAGGTAAGCGGGGTTCTTATGCTAAACTTTGCATAAAATAAAAATGAACTGAGGTTGATTTACGAAAATGTGCATCATATGTTTTGAAAATAAATGTGAAAATAACCTCAGTTATTTATTCTTCATTACTCATTAAACTCTGATGAAAGAGAAAGTATTTTTGTCATGACTGGTATAGACGTGAGCTTATTTTTGACAATCTATTTCTGACCTATGCAAAAAGAGCGAGTATGAAAATTTGTGCATGATTATGTAAATATGCTTTAGATCTGCTATGATTATAAAGGTGATATGATTTTGTTCAATACTATGTTTGGATAAGACGTGATTTCTGAAAACCTTTGACATGACTCTCTGATTTTGAATTTGATTCTGTTTCCGCTCTATTCAGTTACGGCCCTACCACGGGTAATAATAGTGGCATACGTCCCAACCACGGGTTACAATAGTGGATACGGCCCAACCATGGGTTATAATAATGGATACGGTCCAACCACGGGTAATAATAGTGGATACGGCCCAAACCACAGGTAATAATAATGGATACAGCCCAACCACGGGTAATAATAGTGGATACGGCCTAATCACGAGTTATAATAGTGGATACGGCCCTGCCACGGGTTATAGTAGTGGTATTTGTTTTGAGTGTACACCTTGGTGACAGAGTGATTTATGTTCTGCTTGGCTATCTGCAGATGCACAACCCTACCTCAGGGGTTATACATGGTCGCTGTTCTGATATGATGTTCTAATGATGATGATGATGATCGTTTAGACTATGCCAAAGGATATTTTTAAATGAAATTATTTCTGAATCTTCGCTCTGATATTTTAATAACATGTTCTGCTTCCGCACTCTGAAAATGAAAATGTTATGTTATGCATTTTGATCTCTGTAAATGTTCATGTTTACACACTAGTATATATTTTCTGTTTACTGATTTGTTGATAACTCACCCCTAATCTCTAAATATTTTTTTAGATGATTTTGAATAGTTCAGCTAAGGATCAGGACAATGGAGCATGGGTGAGATGATTATTTAAGCATTGTGGATTACTCATAAGAAGATTTCTGAGAATTTGTAGATTTTATTAAGAGATTTTGTAGTATTCTGATGACTTTATATTTTGAAGTTTGTAAATATATTTATGTGTGTTTTAAGTTATAGAGAGTAACTCTCCGGCCTCCTGCCAGAACGGGGTGTTACACATACACTACAACGGTGTCTTCCTCACATATCCACTAGTCCAATCTTCTCTATTCTTTGGTTCAAACCCCTCTGAGCAGCAGCAGATTGGTTTATTTCTTGGGTTACAATTTCCAAATGCCCCACACTGTTATGAGGCTAGGGGGAAGGAGACGTATGGAAGGGAGTTAGGGTTACAAGGAACCGAAGATAGCTGAGAAGACAAGGAGAACTGAAGTGAAGGAGTTCGGGAAGTCAAGTGAAGTAATACCTGACATCAAAACGCACAGCAGCAACCTTGAACCAAGTACCAAAACGCACAACAACAGCTAGGATTGAAGCTCACCGTTTCACCCAAACCGCACCGTTTCGTTGGATTCATTAAACGCCCTGTTTGCATAATTTCAGTTGTTTACATATCAGACTTGTGTTTCTTTAGAAGGTCTAGAATGTGTTATTTGAATTTCTGCTTTATTCTGTTATGAGTCAGGACACGTGTCCATTTATTACTGCTTTGGTTAGTTACACCTGCGTGGGTATTAGGATCAGTCCGGGGGCACAAACTTGGGCATCTGACATTTTATTTTTGAGAATATTGAATCAAGTCTATGGGAGGTTAAGGGTCCCTCGAAGAACCCTATATCCATCTCTTTCCCAGTTTTTCCTTAGAGTTCTTTCCACAAACAGCTCATCTGCATCAAGATTTCCATCAATAATCAACCCAGAAATACTAATATCCAACCCATCCGCAACATACACATCACAGGGATATTACACACACTTGCCGTAAACGTCACACTCAGACATCAAAGTCGACCACCAGACCACCCAATCCTTCCCATTAATAGAAGAAGTTTTCAATATGTTTCCTTCAGCATTCAAGACCTAATGCGCTAACGAAGACTTGTTTGAGAACTCAAAGATTAAAGAGGATGATCCTTGTTTATCATCTATAAGTTGAAATCCATCAAGATATCGGGAATTCATGTTTGGTATTCCAATAAAGATCTGACTATCCCATGGCCCACTTCGCCAGTAAGCACTACTGCCATTCCAAATGTATATTTCTTGAAGATTAAAAATGGAAATATCGACAGAAAAGGTTGCAACGGCTGGATCTGACTAGCTCTTCCATGATGTGAACTGCACTTTCTCTCCAGTTATTATATAATTAGTACTCATTTTCGTCTTTGGTAGAAATGAATCTGAATGATGTTGGAAACTGTCCCATATGATTGATTTGTTACTGTTTTCTTGCAAGACAAGGTTACATTTGATGACCAAATAATATTCTTTTCTCCATCTAATACGATTAGATTGCCATCTTCGGATATAGTAAGAATCCCTGAGGTGGTCTTGTGGGGCTTGTTCCTATTAGTAACCGATATGGCATGATTTGTGGAAAGTTAAGCATACCATATCCCAACATAGCGATAAGTAGAATTGGCAGGGCTAAAAAATCCCTGTATGAACTCACCGTCATTGGAGATTATGGTTTCGGAATCTTTGATAAAATTAGGTGCTGCGATGGTGTCCGTTGCATGGCCCAACTCTAAACAAAAGGAAGATAGCAAGACAAGAAAATATGATAAGTTTATGGTTCAAACAAGTCCCATAACTCTTGAAGTTGCTCTTGTTCGTGAAAATGAAGAACTTTGATGCCCTGGGAGCATCATTGCTACGTGTCTATATATCGAGAGCTTTCTACATTCAATCATTGCAATATTCCAATTGAAACTATCATGGCTTCAAACCGCGTGGATCAGACTTTCGAACCCTTCGATTGTCAAACTAGGGACCAAGTTTGCAATGAATCTTTTACGAATGCATGTTATTCCTTTCTGATATGGTGTCAAAGCTGCAAGACTAGCTGTCTCTCTGATCCTCCCATTTTTTTTTTTTACCATGACAGCTTCTCCTCCTATCTCCTCCTACCTCCTCCTACCTCCAATATTTCCTCTTCCTTTTCTCACTTAGTTTCAATAAAACTTACCTTTGAAAATTACATACTATGGAAAGTTCAGCTTACAGCTTACCTAAGAGTGTAGGATCTATTTTCCTATGTGGATGGCACATAAACACCACCACTAAAAATGATTTCTACCGAAAACAATTCCAACCCAAAAATAAACCCAAACTTTCTTACTTGGCAACGCACGGATCAACTCATTTTGAGTTTCTATTTTCTTCATTAACAGATTTTGTGGTTGGCCATGTTTTCTCTGCAGGTATATCACGTGAGTTGTGGTCCTCTCTTGAATCCATGTTCAGCTCACACTCTGAAGCCAAAGAATTCCAAATCAGATTGCAGATCAATCTATTTCAGATTATTTCAGCAAGGTGAAAATGCTTGTTGATACACTTGCTGCAACCGGTAGTGATCCACTTTCCGACAAGGAATTTGTCACATATCTGATCAATGGTCTTGACCCTACCTATGAAACCTTCATCACCTCTTTTACAATTCAACTTTTTCAAATACCCAAACAAAAATAATATTAAAAACCTATATTCTAACTGCATTATTTAACTTTATAATATTTTTTATTCAACTTTTTCTCTCTCTTTTTCTAAAATCCCATAAAATATTACTTAAACTATCTCACTACTCTTATCAAACGATTTTATTACTATTCACAAAATTATCATCTCATCTCACTCTCCAAGCTTGTCCTAATTAGTGTTTGTAGTTGGCCATGAAATATGATTTCTCTCCTAGTTAAAGGTAGTGGTCATCACACGTGATATTGATATGTTTTATGATCACTATGACATAACTGGTAGTATTTAAAGAGTATATATATATATATATATATATATATATATATATACACGTTCACCTTCATGGTGAAAAGGTAAGTTGGCTGGTTTAGATTGACTGATCACTCACATGAGTTATTACCACAAGCACTTAGATAATGAGTAAAGATGAGACTATGACTATTGAAAATTATGTAGCATATATATATAGTTGGTTGACAAATATATTTGTTGCCTTATCTTGGCTAAGATGAAGACTTTAATATTTTCTTTAAACCCATGCATTAATATCTCACGATATATCTAGCCCATGATTAGTTAGAAGCAAATGAAGCAACTTGGGCTAGACTCCATGCTTGTGATTAGATTAAGATCTTACAGTGTATTCAATTCAGACAGTCGTTTTTTTCTTTTTTCTTTTTTTGGAATGAGAAATTTACTATAGTTTGTATCTCATAATATATTATTTTTCAACCGATAATAGAGGTGAGTAAATTAACTTTTGATTCCTCACCGTGTGAAGATTGGCTGTCACAAGATTGTCATTAGCGTACGCTACTGACCATCTCCGATGCAATTTAAAGGGAGATTGCAGTTTGGAAAGTGAGTAGACCAAAATTGACTAGAATGATTGTAAATGAAATACTATTTGCAACATAGCTGTGGGTATATCATATATTGTGGAGATTGAACATTAATTTGAGTCATTTGGACTGAAGAGAGATTAGAGATACTTATGTAATAAGATTGAATAAGTTGGAGCATAAGGAGACACTACTGATATATTGACATGCTTGCCATCTCTTGTCAAAGGTTTTGTTTAGTGCTAACATTTTTCTTTAATTCTTAATACGATCAAGATTTGTGGGTATTTAGATGCAAATCTAGGATCATGCCCACTATATGCAAATTGGAGATATAGTAAACATAACCATAGTTGGCGCACCGCCCTTGGCCTTGCATATAATAAGATCAGACATTTACAATAAAGTGGCCAAACATCTTCATTGCAAAATAATGGCTTGCCTTAATGGCAATTTGAATGGGCAAAAAGGAAAAAAAACATAATATCAATGTAAGTGAGAAATCTCTCTTAATGGGTTGTGTGATACCCCATATGATATGGATAAAGGTAGGTGATGTATGGGATCTCACATTGCTTGGGAAGGAGAAGTTCTTACTCTTTATAAAGCTCTAATCGGGCTCCAATTGTATCATTGACTAGTCCTTTTGGAGTATAGGCCATATGGTTTGGGCCTTCCATTGAGACGTTACAGGTTGGGTCTCTCTTCAATGTGCATGGTATTTAGGTTGTGAATATGTATAGAGTGGCTCTAGCTTTTAACACATACCACACACCACTATATTAAAAGACGAAGCTGGATGAAGAAAAGGCTATGAAAGCCTAAAGGTCATGACTCATGGAACTACTGCAAATCAAACTAAAATTTGCCTAAAGGTCATCTATATTTGCTTTTTAAAAATAAAAAATAAACCATTGTATACATTTATTAAAAGGCTTGGTAAAATAATTATAAAGTTCATAGACTACTTTTAATACATTAAAAGTAGGAAGTGCAATTGTAGTGATGACTCTAATAGTAATGATCATAACCCTAGAATCATTGAGTAAGAACAAGAAGCATGTTTCATGCAAATACATTGAAAGTGTGTTTAAATTCTACAACCTGTTCAATACAAATTGACAGTTTTAGACTTTCAATAGCATTTCATCATCTACCAAGAACCATTGAAACAGTGACATTGTTGATAGAGCAAACCTTTTGATTGGGGTAAGAGGACTCACTTTCTGAGGTAATCTGATTTACAGTGAATCCTGGCTGCCTTGGGTAAGGTAGATCAACAATCTCACTTTTTAACATAGAAATAACAATAGATACGGTTGGTCTATCTTTTGCGAATTCTTGTACACACAACAGCCCAACATGTATGCATCTCAAGATTTCCTTTCCAAACTTAGATCTTGATATTTTAGGGTCTAATAATGCTGCCAAGTTGTCAATGTTCCACATTTTCCATGCCTGGAAAGATGAAAATATGATCGGAGAAGATTCATTTGTCTTGTATAAATCTTTACTTTGAATGCTTGATTAGTATCGATATCAAGTTGGGAAAGAGGGCAATATTTGAGCATCTAAAAAATGAGGCAATGAGATAAGGGAGACTTACAAGTCCTACAAGGCTCATGGTCCCCTCGTCATGATAGAAATGAGTGTTTTTCCTTCCGCTTACTATCTCTAGCAACAACACTCCGAAGCTAAAGACATCCGATTTTTCTGAAAATCGCCCCTCCATTGCATATTCAGGAGACATGTAGCCACTTCAACATTTGAATACATCCAAACATTATTATCCATAATATTAGCAGTAGTATCTGATTGAATTCAACAAATAAAAGGTACTTACTATGTTCCCACAATCCTTTCAGTATTGGCTTGGTCTTCATTGCCTCCAAAAATCCTGGCCATTCCAAAGTCTGATATTTTTGGATTTAGCTCTTCATCCAACAATATGTTACTTGCTTTTAGATCCCTATGAATAATTTTTAATCTTGAATCCCTATGAAGGTAGAGTAGACCACGACCAACTCCTTCAATAATGTTGAAACGTTTTTTCCAATCTACCAGTTCTTGGTTGATTGGATCTGATCATGAATTTAATTAATCAAACAAAACAGAAAAAGAAGGGAAGTTGAATTTTCATAATAGTAATCAAGGTAATATAATTTGTAAAGATAGTCATAATAAAGTATGTGTATAGAAGCTAAAATTCCACAACCGTAGATATGATTATTCGTGTAGATTATGATATATATTTGAAGATGCTAATGTAGGGCATTAGAATGAACTAACCAAAAAGAAATGCATCCAAACTTTTGTTTGGCATGTATTCATAGACTAGCAACTTTTCTTCTCCTTCAACACACCCACCAAGGAGTCTAACAAGATTTCGGTGTTGGAGTTTAGAAATCACTACGACTTCATTCATAAATTCTGCTAGCCCTTGCCCTGAAGATTTTGCAAGTCGTTTTACGGCAATTTCTTGTCCATCTAACAATTTTCCCTATAAACAAACAACTCATTGAGTACATATTCAAATTATTAGGCATTAATCCTCTACAAGCACGACATTAATTACCTTGTATACGGGACCAAATCCACCTTGTCCTAGTTTGTTAGATTGGTGGAAGTTGTTCGTTGCACTCGCTAGTTCCTCAAGACTGAATATCGGTAGCTCTTGGAGTTTATCTTGGTTCATGTTGTCCACAAGATTTTCTTCACCTTGAAATCCTTGGTACGTTCAGATAGTTATAGTGATAGAATTTATATAGAACAAGAACTTTTGCTTAGTTTTTTTCCCTCACTAGTTCAGGCAGTTATAGTGATAGAATTTAGAATATTATAGAAATTGAGATGCAAAAGAGAAGAATGTGGACGAGGGAGAGAGAGAAGCTTTAAGGATTACATCTTTATATATAATTCTTATAAATGAATTGAATATGACGTATACGTCTCTATTTATAAGATAAATCTATTGAAAATCAAATCTTTCGATAAGACAAATAACTTAATAATTATGAAAATCAGATTTTTTTTAAATAATCAATTCAAGAATTTGATTTTGATATTATTTCTAATATGTTTCCTCAAATAGCCTCTGTAATAGTTGATTGATTACTGAAGAGATAATAATTATATATATATATATATATATTTTAATCAGAGATAATATAATTATATTGGTTGTAATAAAGTGACTTAAAAAAAGTGAGACAATGACTAGTAGCAAGCACATCAAGTTTTGGTGCTATACCCGGGAAATAGTTGATAATAGGCCGAAGTTAATAAAGGGCTAACAATAGGCCCAAAAATTGGGTCAACAGTAGGCTAATTAAGGCCTTGATCAACTATTGGATAAGAAAACAAATGGCAAAAAAAAAAAAAAAAAATTGAGGCATGCATGGAGTCATGTTATGATGCCGCCGGGTATGGTTATTAAAATTTGGGCAGATTTTCACTTCCTTTGTTTACACCACTTTGTTTTATCTTCATGGCTTAAATGCACAGATATAATGACACTCATGGACGCTCTTTTTAGATGGTAGATAGTGGGGGATTGGTTGCCAAGTAATGGTGTGTCATGTACAGCTCAAAGAAGAGGGTGGAGTTGGGGTGGTTGTCGAGTGGTGTTTTGGATCTATTTGGGGTGGCATTGAGTTAAGGTACTTCGTGATGACTGGAGGGGGGAATTGGGGATTGGAGGAGGAAGGAGGTGGCATATGGTGGTGGCTCAATTATGTGCAAAACTGCATCCAAACACAAGCCATTCGGTTTGGCTTCAACTAGCCTTCCAATGGACTTCAGTTGGCTTCTTTGGCTTAGTTTCCTTGGGACAAAAATGATCATCACCCAAACTGAACTAAGGGAGTAATGTGAGATGTTAAAAGATAGAAATGCCCTTCAAGAAAAGAATGGAATTGGCGAAATTGGTCCAATGCACCAAGTGATGCATTAGGGTGCCGATTGTGATGTTTTGGGTATTGACATGGCTTTGCCTCTAATGACTTGTGTTGGATTAGACTAATCTTTTAATTTAGTTTAAGAATGATGAAAAACAAGAATAAAAATAATAAAATCCAGACAAAAAATGGTTTAGAGGTCACTAATCGTCTATCGAAGAACTAAATAAAAAAGGATCATAGCTAATAAAGGTTTTTGAAAGGCATTATACTCTGACAAAATATTGTTAAACAATTAACGGTAAAGATTTCACGAGAAAGGTAAAGCCAATACATGGATTGAACAAAGCTAGAGATGTTGAATGTGTGGTAAAAGCCAAATTAATAGAAGATCATGCAGATCAGATAGGAGATGGAATTGAAGTTTTAGGTGTGTTTAAAATGGAGGTGGATAAGAGGCTTCTGAGATATAGTTATGTGGCTTAGGTACTGATGGTTAAGGATACAGCCAGGAGGGTATTGTTTTGGAAGTTACTTTGACAAAATGCTAAAAAGAAAGTTGTGCGATGGATGGTAATGTTGGTTTATCTAATTCTAGAGGATTGGGTTGATGCGCCTCGTAAAGTTGGTGAAGAGAATGTGGGGATAATATGACATTGGCCACCTTAGGAAAAGAAAAAAAATCCCAAATGATTGAGATTGAAAAAAGAAATAAGAGAAAAAAATATTTTTAATGAGTAATGATAGTTGAAGTCAAGAGTACGTAAGTGCTGAACAATCACTTTGAAAAAAGTGAAAATATACGGGACCTATAAAAAAATTAATTTTTTAATAACGAATCTCACTCTTTTTCGAAACGACTATACGGTACTTGCACACTCTATGACTGCACGTAGCATTAATCAAATAAATACGTGATAATAGATAAAACTAGTCATTTTACCTTTACGTTTAGCCCTCCTCCGGCATAAGAATAAAGTGCACACCGCCACGATCAAGACTATTCCTATGACCAGTACTGTGACTATGACGTTTACTTTCACTTCTTCCTTTTTATCTGTAAATCAGAAACATCAAACTGCTACTTCTTCCTTTTTCTTTTTCTTTTTTCTTTTCTCAGTAAATATATAAGCACAAAATAACCAATCAGCTAGAACCGTAAATATAAACTTCAAGAGAGAAAAGAAGAAAAATTGCTACGGAACTTGTAATTACTTAACCTACCAAGTTCTGAAGAGGCCACGCGAATATAAAGATCGACTCCACCACTGGAGAATTGTTGCGAGTCTATTAAGTATTCTCTGGTCCATGACATACACCCAATGCCAGATTCATATGCGTAAGCTATACAAGAACAGTTCTCCAAGCACCAATATCTACATTCATCCTCAGAAGCAGATGACCAATTTGCCAAACTTGGCGTTTTCATCATCTTCACCTTCAAAAACCCATCTTTTTTGCCTTCTTTACCACCTGTGCTCACTTTCAAACACTGCAAGGGTTTTCTCCTCACACATCCACTAGTCCAATCTTCTCTTTTCCATTCTTCAATATTCTTTGGTTCAAACCCCTCTAAGCAGCTGCAGATCGGTTTATTTTTTAGGTTACAATATCCATATGCCCCACACTTGCCGTAAACGTTGCACTCAGACATCAAAGACGACCGCCAGACCACCAAATCCTTCCCATTAATAGTAGAATATACCAATACGTTTCCTTGAGCAGTCAAGACGTAATGCGCTAACAAAGACTTGTTTGAGAACTCAAAGATAAAAGAGAATGATCCTTCTTTATCATCTATAAGATTAAATCCATTAAGATATCGGGAATTCATGTTTGGTACTCCAATAAAGATCTGACCATCCCATGGCCCACTTCGCCAGTAAGGGCTACTGCCATTCCAAATGTATATTTCTGGAAGATTAAAAACGGAAATACCGAGAGAAAAGGTTCCAACGGCTGGATCTGACTGGCTCTTCCATGATGTGAACTGCACTTTCTCTCCAGTTACTATGTTAGTACTCATTTTCATCTTTGGTAGAAATGAATCTGAAGGATGTTGGAAACTTTCCCACATGATTGATGTGTTAGTGTTTTCATGCAAGACAAGGTTCCCGGAATCTAGAAGTTGGGCGCTTCGATTAGAAACAGAACCTGTTACATTTGATGACCAAATAATATTCTTTTCTCCATCTAATACGACTAGATTGCCGTCTTCCGATATAGTAAGAATCCCGGAGGTGGTCTTCAGGGGCTTGTTCCTATTAGCAACCCATATGGCATGAGTTGTGGAAAGTTTAGCATACCATATCCCAACATAGCGATAAGTAGAATTGGCAGGGCTGAAAAAGCCCAATATGAACTCACCGTCATTGGAGATTATGGTTTCGGAATCTTTGATAAAGTTGGGTGCTGCGATGGTGTCCGTCGCATGGCCAAGCTCTAAACAAAAGGAAGATAGCAAGACAAGAAAATATGATAAGTAGTTTATGGTTCGATCAAGTCCCATAACTCTTGAAGTTGCTCTTGTTCGTGAAAATGAAGCTGAACTTTGATGCCCTGGGAGCAATATCATTGTTACGACGTTGCTTCATAGCCTCATACTTCTCCGATATTTCTATATATCGAGAGCTTTCTACATTCAATCTTTGCAATATTCCAATTCAAACCGCGTGGATCAGACTTTTCGAACCCTTCGATTGTCAAACTAGGGACCACGTTTGGAGAGTGACATTTGTGAGAATATATGTTTACAAAAATAAAAAGCAGCCAATTCCACCTCAGCAGCTCTAGAATATTCAGAACTTTTGTCCTTATTCCTTTCTGCTGTAACTGTAACGCCCAGTTTCACCGTGAAACCCAAGCCATCATGAAAAATCGACGCGGTTTTGGGTAGGCTTTCTCCCTTTCAAATAATTTTTTTTTTTTTCCTTGACCTGACGATTACTCCTCTTTATCTCTTTCTGTTCAATTTTTATTTTCACACTCCGAATCCCTCTCCACCTCGTGTACCACCTCCCCACACTTCTGTAATTATTTTTCTCCCTTTAAAGTTCTCTCCCAACAAACTCTATCTATCCGTGTCTCACATACTCTCAGTTCTCTCTCTCAGAGCCTCTTTCATTCACTGCAAACCTCCATGCAGACACCGTAGTCCGGGGCCATCACTCACTGCTGCGGCATCGCCAACCATCCCGCACGGCCACCATCACGCCAACCTGTGGCTCCCATAGATGGACTAGCGAGCCACTGCCTCGTACACACCACCACCACCACCAAGCAAGCCTCCCACGTTCACCACCCTAGTCACGCCCAGCCATTGCATGCACGCACCAACAGCCGCTGCCATTCCATCCAACCAACAGCAACCCGGTCACACCTCTTCCTTGATTTCACACCGTCTGAAGCCTAGTGTAACACCCAGATCCAATATTGGTATAGTTGGACTTTAGATTTTTACTTATTTATTTATTTTTTTTATAACTTGATTGTTTATTTAAGTTCTTAATTTACGATTTTGAGTAGCGATTTTGTTTTCTTTTAATTTGGAGTTCTTGGCCGTTTATTTTATTTTTTTCCCGCATGTTTCATTTTTTTTTTAATTATTTCTCTTTCCGTCTATTTTAATTTTTTCGCACGGCTTATTTTTTTTTTCGTCGCACAGCATGCATACACGCACGCTTTCGTTCATGGCATGCTTGCACACACACGTCCCTCATGCACGTCCCGCGTCCGTTTGGTTTTCATCTAGGGTTTTCTTTTCATGTTCAATCGTCTATTTTTATTCATACGAAGAAGGCTCGCGCCGCTGCCTTCCCACGCGGAACCATAGCCCAGTTTTTCCTCCTCAGCCTCCATCCCCTCGGTTCCTCGCACCCCGAGTCGTGCAGCACCCCAAAGCTTATCCGCGTACCGCGACGCCGCCCCAGCAACACCGCAGCCTTGCTTACCACCAGGCTATAACCACTGCCCGAGCCCCACAAGAACCGCACAACCACCACCGAAGGGTAGTCTCACTGCCAAACTTTTCCACATCACGATCCAGTCGCTGCCGCCAGCGTCTTACCCGTAGCAGCACCCCACGAATCAGCCTCAACGCTGCCGTCGCGTCCCGCCCTAAACCATCGTTCAAGCCATTGAAGGAACCTCTGTTTTTGTCTCCAAAAACAGAGTATCTTTGTTTTTCATTTTCTGTTTGTTGCTGTTCGACGCAAACCAACCGAGTGCCGCCGCACAGCGTGTATCGTTGGGCGCTGCATTCCATCCAAGTTCGTCACTCTCCACTCGGTAAGCTGCCCCCCCGAACTCAACTTGCCTCTCCGTCTCTCTCTCGTTTCTCTCTCTCTGTCTCTCTCCCGCTAATCTCTCTTCCTCCCTCTCTCTTTCAGTGCGCTGCCGTCGGGACAGCTTCCGCCCACCGCAACTCTGGTCCTCCACGATCTCCTTCCCTCACGGGAGCTCCTGTCGCACATCGTCCCTCACTCGTGAGTTTCGGTCGGAATTTATGGTTATAAATACTGCAGTTACGTAAGTTAGTGGGTAGGGGAAGACTTTTACGAGATTACCATTTTGCCTTTAAGCCAATAGAATTTGAATGTATTTTGTTTCTAAAATGGATTTTATTTTTCGGCTGGGTTGGGTTGAAATTTACGAAGGGTTTTTGATACAGATAAGTCTTTTATTATGTTAGTAAAAAAAAAAATGTTTCCTAAATGCTTTAAAATTGTTATTTCTTTCAAAGGAATAATTGGAAGTGTTGTATTTGTTACAATGACTTAGTTTATTATATGATCGCTATATAATTTAAAATATTTTAGTGTAATTATATTAGCTGGTATTAGATTTTATGATTACACGTCAATAGTAAATAAGTTAGACTTTTAGAGATTTTTAGCTGAAGTTATTGAATGGACATTGCCAATTTTAGGAAGGGATGTTATATTTTGAGCTTTTGAGGGTTTTATGGAATTAAATAGGTTATTTTATAAGTTTAGGCTTAAATACCGAAATACGTTATTGATTGAAAATTTATGGGAATTACTTGATTATTTGATAGGTGACGATTGTTAATTATCGACATTTTGAGGAAATTTCTAAAAAGCTAAGAAGTTCAGGTAAGCGGGGTTCCTATGCTAGACTTTGTATTAAATAAAATGAACTGAGGTCCTTTTTGGAAAATGTGCATGTTCTGCTATGAAAAGAAATTTGAAAACAATCTTAGATATTTGTTCTGCATTACTCATGAGATTCTGTTTAAGAATAACGTATTTTCTATCATGACTGGTGTAAACATGAGCTTATTTTTGATATTTTATTTCTGAACTTTGAAAGTGAGAGCGAATATGAAATTTGTGCATAAATTATGTGGTGATATGATTTTGTTCTGTTCCGAAAAATTATGTTCAGTACACTGTTTGGAAAAGACGTGATTTCTGAAAACCTTTGGCATGACTCTCTGATTCTGAATTTGATTCTGTTTCTGTTCTGTTCAGTTACGGCCCTGCCACGGGTGATAATAGTGGATACGGCCCAACCACGGGTAATAATAGTGGATACGGCCCTGCCACGGGTTATAGTTGTGGTCTCTGTTTTGAGTGCACACCTTGATGACAGAGTGTTTTATGTTCTGCTTGGCTATCCGCAGATGCACAACCCTACCACGAGGATTATACATGGCCTCTGTTCTGATATGATGTTTTGATGATGATGATGATCTTTTATGTTATGCCAAAGAATATTTTTGAATGAAATTATTTCTAAATCTTCACTCTGATATTTTAATAACATGTTCTGCTTCCGCACTCTGAAAATGAAAATGTTTTGTTCTGCATTCTGATTTCTATAAATGCTCATGTTTATACACTGGTATATGTTCTCTGCTTACTGAGTTGTTGACAACTCACCCCCCTTATCTCCATAATATTTCAGATGACATTGATGGTTCAGCTGAGGATCAATATTAGAGTTTATGGAGAAGATTAACAGTGAATGGTTGTTGGGTATTTCGTGGTATTAATGTTAATGTTGGAAGTTATTTATGTTTCTTAAGTTACTTCAGTGGATTTAGACGGTTTATGGAGACTTATGTTAATGTTTCATTATTTCTGGTTTGTTATTTGAGACATGAAGAAGAGTTGATTTTATTTGAGTTGATGGATTGAAAATTTGATAGATGAGTCTATATGGTTTATTTAATGGAAGTATTTACGTTTGATTTGAGGTTTGGGAAAATATATATATCCTTGAGTTTGGAAGTACTCTAGCCTTGTTAGAGTTAATTATCAGGTTATATGAGTTAACTCTCCGGACCCTCGGGGACGGGGCGTTACACCTAGCCCTCCGTCGTCCTTACTGCCGCTATACTAGTGCACCTCCTCGTAAACGTCTGCTCAACCAACCCGCAACCCAGTACGCCGCCACCCCCATCTCATGGAAACTCAGCACATTACACCCCTGTTTTTGCTCTCCAAAAACAGAGCATGTTTCACTTAACCAACTCACCGCCGTAAGCCACTGCCCCAGCCACTCCGTGATCTGCTGCTGCCCAACCACCTTGGTACCGTCGCATTGTTGTTCTCTCAGTGAGTATCCCGAGCGGTTTCTCTCTCCTTCTCACGGCTTACGCTTGCTCTCCCTCCCGCTCAACTCTCTCGCTTTCGTCGCCCAACGTAGGCAGCTTCGCCGCCTTACTCCCTCCCCAGTTCGACAGCCGCACCACCTCGGTACTTCCAGCCAGCCGTCGCACGCAGCCCCTAACTTCTCCTAGTGTAAGTCCTTGCCATCGCTGCTTCAGTTATTTCTATGTTTTGTTTTTGTTCATTGCTAGTTTTCTTTCTCTTAAGGAGTGTATGTAAATTGTTTTGTTTTTAGTAAGTGTATATATATATATATATATATATATATATATATGTAAATTGTTAACTATTTGAGTACTATTACTGGTGTACGTTCTAGATGTATGTTTTCGGATGAGTAGTCTTTGGGTGAGTTTTGGTTACCAAACTCATCTCAATTCATCATTACAACTTTTTCAAATCTCAATACAAAATATAATAAACAATTCAACTTTTTCAAATCTCAAAATAATAATAATATTAAAACATAATATTCTAACAATATTTTATCATCTCAACTCAACTCAACTCACTTCAACATCCAAACACAACCTTTGGGTTTATGTTTAAATGGATTTTATCTTTAAGACTCATCAAATATTATTTTTGTGTAAATAATATTTTAATAATATTGTTAACTAAAGGAAGTAAACCTATTTTTTTTAGAGAGGAGTTTTTCATGACGAATTTTATAAGATTTTTAAAGTAGTCAAAGTATTCTATTAATTTATAAAATGTTGGTATTTTAGATATTTTAAATATTTTTTTTATTGAGTTCCATAATTGTAACACCCCGTATTTTTAGTATATTTTTAATTGAAGGATTTGTTTTTGTTATTAATTAAAAAATTGATTGTCTTGTTTTAAATTTTCAGATTTTAGTGGTTATTTTTTTTTATGATTTTTAATTTATGAAAATTAAATTTGACATGTTTCCTTAATATTTATTATTGTTATGCATTTAATTTTCTTTTCATATTAAATTAACTTGTTGTTGGATTTAATTATTTATTTTCATTTTAATCACTACGTTTGAATTATTTTATTTTCACTTGCTGTTTTAAAATTGTTTCCGTTGGATCATTTTGTGACCCAAGATGTGAGGATTGTACCTCATTTCTTTCCCTACATTTTCTCTTTCCTCTTTTCTTTTTCTTCTTTTTCTTTCTTGTTTCTTTTCTTCCCTGGCTTCTCCCGCGCGCGACCTCTCTCTTTTCTCTCCCGTGCGTCGATCTCTTCTCCCCTAGCCCGGCCGCCTCGCGCTGCCATGCTTGACACCGCCCACCCCTTTAGCTTCCCTACCTGCCGGCAACACTCCCCCTCCATTTCCAGCTCCTCCATCGCCGCTGATAGCCCCCAAGAGCAGTTTAAAGCTGCGGCACTCCTTGCGCTACTGAGCCTCTGTTGCGCCACCACCAGCCACAATTTCTTCACCACTTCATCCTCGACCTTCTAGCAACCCAATGCACCCATCCTCACCTCCAATCTGTCGTCGGTGAGGCCCCACCATCAATATTTTCGTTTTAAGTATTTTAGCCTTCGACCGCCCTCTACGCCGCCACCCACGGCCAACCACCACCACCACTAGCTCCACCGACATCCCTAAGCCTTACCCTATCGATCTTGGGTCTTCGTTTACACCCGTTCAAAAGTGGGTTTTTGAGACCCACGGCCACAGTGCATTTGGCAGTGTTTTGTTGCTGCGTTGCCGCTTCTAACACCTCCGTGATCTTTCAAAAATTATATTATAGCATTGTAAGTATTTTTTCAAAGAACTTTTGAGATTTAAATGTATTTCTGCGCTAATTCATATTTACTGTGAATTTGTTGGTTGTGCCAGGCTGAGTCCGAGGAGTAATGGGGGTCGGTTGGATTGGATGATAGAGTTGTTTGTGTGAGATTGGTTTATGCTATGAAATTTGTTGGCTGTTTCGGGTTTAAATATTGGTGTTTTGAGTTTGACGTTGGTTATGGTGAATATTGGTGATTTTTAAGAAGTGATGATATATTTTGGGATTATGAGGGTTTTAACTTTTGAGATATTAAAATAGATTATTTTAGAAGTTTAGGCGTAAATATCGAAATCCATGATTGATTGAAAACTTACGGAAATTATGTGATTATTTTTGTAAGTGACGATTTATATTCGACTCGACATTTTTTAGGAAAATTCTGAAAAGCTAAGTTGTCCAGGTAAGCGGGGTTCCTATGCTAGGTTTTATACAAGTTAATAAGACTGAGGTTGACTTTATAAAAACTTACATATTTTGTGATGTAATGGGAACTTGGGAAAAACAAAGACCAACCTCGGTCGCTTATCTGCATTATTCATCAAATCTTTATGAAAAAAGAAAAATATGTTTTGACATGCATTGTGTAGACATGAACTAAATTCTATCATGTGGTTTCTGAAATCTGAAAAAAGGAGCGATATTGAGAATATAAAAAATTGTACATTTATTTAGAAAGATGTTTTGGCTTTTGTTGTCAGTGTGAGTAAACTGTCTGATTATGTTTTGGTACTCTGTATTATTTTGATATAACATATGAAAACCTTTTGCATGGTGTACTGGTATTTGTATCTGACTCTGTCTCTGCTTTGCTCTGCTCTGCTCTGTTTGGGTTGGTACCAACTTCTCTGTCTCTGAGTGCACCCACTTTGGAAACAAAGTGGTTTTATTGTGATCTTTCCTGTGTGCACACTTGGGGCTCTGAGAAGAATAAATGAAAGATTTCACCTCTCTCTCTGCCTGGTTTGTCCACCGAGGTTAGCACAACCCTACCACGGGGGTGAAACATGGTCTCTGCTCTGTGTGATGCTCTGTTTTGATCTGATGATGATACTTAGTTTATGTTATGCCAAAGTATTACGAGTTTTACTTGTCTTAAAACCATCGCTCGGTTACTTTTGAAAATATGTTCTGTTCTGCATGATAACTCTGGAAAATATTTTGTTCTGCATGCTATACTTTGTAAATGCTCATGTTTGCACGCTAGCATATGTCATCTGCTTACTGAGTTGTTGATAACTCAACCCCTATCTTCATAATATTTTTCAGTTGATGTGGAGAGTCCAACTGAGGACCTAGATTAGATTGGTGAGCATGATTAAGCTGAGGAGAGGATATTAGAAGAAGGAATTCTGATTTCCTTTAGTTTTAATGTCTTTTAGATTTAATTATATCTTGAGCTTGGGTTTAGTAAGACTTATGAAATTATTAGTTTGGTTTGTTATGACTACCGGGAGATTTTGGACTCCTTAGTTTATTTTGCTGCAGTAATGACTTTGTGGAGTTTTCAATGTGGTTATTTAGAATACATGAGATTGAGTTTTGCTAATAAAGTTTTGGTGTTTTATTTTAGTTGTGTTGGGAAACATGTTCTTAAGTGACAAGTAGTAATTCTTCAAGCCAACCGGGTTTGGGGCGTTACAGTAATTATCTTAATACTTGTTCAATTAAATTTCTTATTCAGTACGAATTCGATTAAGTGAATATTGATGGTTTTAGAAAATGATGGTATTTTAGGAATTATGAGAATTTTGGGTTTTGAGGATTTAAAATAGGTTCTTTTAGCATTTTAGGTTTAAATATCGAAATACATGATTGATTGAAAATTTACGGGAATTACGTGATTTTTTTTATAGGTGATGATTAATATTTGTTCGGCATTGTTGAGGAAAATTTTTCGAAAGACTACAAAAGTTCAGGTAAGCGGGGTTCCTACGCTAGAGCTTACACGAATTATTGAGACTGAGGTTGACTTTTTGAAAATTTTGCGTATTTTTCTGAAAACTTTGCGTATTTTTGTGATGAAATGTTAATGTTTGCACGCTAGTATATGTCTTCTGCTTACTGAGTTGTTGATAACTCACCCCCTTATCTCCATATATTTTTTCAGATGATTTTGAATAGTCTAGCTAAAGATCAAGACTATGAAGCATTGGGTGAGATGTCTTAAGAATAGGAGATTAATATCAGAAAGTTTCGATGAGTATTAGCGATATTTGTTAAGAAATTTCATTGTGTTCTGATTACGTGGCATTTTGAAGAATTGATTATATCGAGCATTTGATAAATGTGTTTGTGTGATTATTTAAGTTGGGAGTGTTTACCTTTAATTTGGAGTTTTTGAAAGCTTATTAGTAGTGTTGGAGTTGATTATCAGGTAACATGAGTTAACTCTCCAGACCTTCGGAGACGGGTGTTACAATAACCAACTTAATTGATTCCATTCTTACTCTCTTTTTGTTACTACATGCTGTACTTTACATTTCATGATTTTACTTTCAATTTGAGGAAACATATTAGAAATGATATCAAATCAAATTCTTGATTTGATTATTTTAAAAATCTGATTTTCATAAGTCTTAAATTATTTATCTTATCGAAAGATTTCATTTACCAGATATTTATCTTATAAATAGAGACGTATACGTCATATTCAATCCATTAAGAATTATATATAAAGATTTAATCCTTAAAGCTTCTGTCTCTCCCTCGTTCACATTCTACCACTATGACTGGCTAAAGTACTAGTTAGGGAAAAAACTAAGCAAAAGTTATTGTTCAATGTGAAGAAAATCTTGTAGACAACATGAACCAAAGATAAACAGGGCGATTTCACTTCACAACGTACATTAATTAGAAGCTGAACATTTTGCCGTCAAAAATTGCTTTGGGATTTGGGTGTGCTCAATGGACAGCTCTGCTTTCTTGATTGTGAGTGTTAGGATGCGTTGTCGTCTCCACGGCCATTTATGGAATATATATAACAATTTAGTTGTATATTTATAAGGTATTTCAATAATGGAAGAAGACGTAGTTTGTTAGAGCATTAGTATTGGTCTATGCATATGTATATGTAAAGTCATATTTGTATAATATGCCCTAAAATCTTCCACATTCGTTTATGCATATCCAAATATTTAGCTACTTATGAACAGTGTTTATCCAAATTTGGATAATCACTATTCACCCTACAAATCATATTTTAATCATTATTTCTCTCTCCTCTCACTCTCTCTCTCACAATCCTTTCATTTTCTCCCTCCTTCAACAACACAACAAGCCTTCACTTGCACATTCATTTTATTATTATAATATATTATATATTTTTTTTCATTTTATTATATTTTTAATATATTATTATTAAAATATTATATTTTTTATTATTACATTTGTATTATTAATGTCAAATGTATGTAGTAGATGTTAATTACAAAATATATATAAAAAAATTGATTTTAGCAAAAAAGTAATAATAATAAAATAATAATATTTTATTATTATTTTGTCTCAAATATGCATAAGCGAATGTGAGAATTTTGCTTGAATGACAAAGTGGCTATGCAAAAGAGGTAATTTTGCATATGCATATGCATAAACCAATGCTAATGCTCTTAGTAGGGTTATGCTGTGTACATCATCCCATATTATATATTATATATATTTTAATTTTTTTATTATTTTATTTCTATTAAACTAATTAATTTTTTCAACTTATCATTCGTACACCACATACCTATTATGAAAAAAAAAATAAATTAAAAAATATGTGGTGTTGTGAGATCATAATAAGTAAAATTATTTTAGTTAGTAATTTGATAATCATATACTCCATAATAATGTTCCTGGTAGAGAAATTACAAACAGTTAATTAACTACTTGTCATAAAGAATAAATTAACTCTCCTTTACAAATAATTAATTAAGTACTCACATTCAATTAATACAAACACAATTGTGCAAATTGAAGAAGGGAAGAACTATATACCCCAACTACCAAATTGGAGTGAGATCTGACTTTCGCTGGAGGGGGAGAGGCCTCCCCCACCCCCTCCTCCCTCTCCTTCCTTCCTTCCTTCCTCCATTCAGCCACCTTGTCTATTAAGATTTATTTTACTTAGTTTTATTTTACTTTCTTCAAGGTCGAAAAAGATAGATCTACAGCTTTCCAACAACTTTCAAGAGACACTCATGGCATATATAATCGGATTTACAAGTCGAAAATCGTTTGGAGGAAAGTGGCGGTTTTGTGCAAATCACAGTGCGTGGTTCTCATGCACC
Organism: Juglans regia; assembly: GCF_001411555.2. Classification (NCBI taxonomy): domain Eukaryota; kingdom Viridiplantae; phylum Streptophyta; class Magnoliopsida; order Fagales; family Juglandaceae; genus Juglans; species Juglans regia. The sequence continues at coordinate 15,243,402 of NC_049904.1, read as the reverse complement.
GCCCACATCTATGCGTGGTTCTCATGCACTACCCCTTCCGGCAACTCTTCTCGACACATGCACTATATCATCGGACTCGCCACACCATACCTTTCAAATTTGACATTTGTGGCTAAAAAGAGACAAGTGTGTTGCCTTTACAGGCCATCACAGATTTTAAAATCTACCGACGTTGGTCCAAACTGTAACTCATCATTTTTCGCATCCATGTTATTACTTTCCTTTTTGGTTTCCTTATTGTTAATTAAAAAAAAAAAAGAGGTTGTCTCTCGGACGTTTGTTTGTAGAGGTTGAGTCCTCTCTTTCTATGAATGGAAACGTTATGGAAACATTCCAGAATGTAACCGGTTCAATATGTAAGTTTCTTTAATGAGTGAATTATGACAGTTTCTTTAAAAAACAAACACAGTTGTGCAAATTAAACTAATTGATTCTTTCTTGGGCACTTGAAATAGTTGAATTTTATAGGCAGAATGAGAATGAAAGTTGAAACATATCAGAGCCCGACACAAGTCATGATGCGAGAGATCAGCTTCATTGTTTCTTGACTATTTTGAAGGGCATGAATTAATGCATGTATCTTAATCCACCCGTTTTTTCTTCTTAATTTCTTTCTCTACTTCTTCTTAAGCTCGATAAGGTAGACGATACCGAAAGAAATTAAGAGTGGAACGTTAACCAAAAGAAATGATAATAAAAATTACAATTATAACGTCTAGCCCCAATAGTGAAAGCTTTTTTTTTCCTTGTTTGGTTACATAGATGAGATGAGATTAGATAAAAGTTGAAAGTTGAATAAAATATTATTAGAATAGAATTTTTTAATATTAGTTTTATTTTGAGATTTGAAAAAATTAAATTGTTTATGAGAATTTAAAAAAATTACAGTAATTAGAAGAGACAAGATAGGATGAGATCATTTGTGTTGGGCAACCAAACCTGGCCTAAAAGAAATTGCAACACTTTGTAGACATTATAGGATTTTGCTTTATAGCTTTTAACTTCAGATCTAAAAAATAAACTATTTATTAAAAATACAAACAGTGAGCAATATATAATGTTTATTGAAGACAACACATATGATTGCAAAATTGGTTGAGTTTAGGACTGTTCATCTGGATCAAATTTTTTCTTGGCCCGATTTGGAATCCGAACCGGATTTAGGTTTTTTATTTTTTTTTTTCGATTTACAACTTTCTCACATGCTTCAATTCACTCTCTTTCAACATCAACCATTTTGAAACATGCACTCCTTTGTAATTTGTTAAGATGCAAAATTAGTTACTTGAGGGAACACCATGCAACTTGCTACTGCTTCTCCTACTCCTCCTTCAACTACAACAATTTCCTCCACCCCACTATCATCAATCTCAAGTATTTTTAATTGCTCGAGACAACTTATGATTGAGGTTGGAAAGAAACTTTTCAAACTTTGATAAGTGTTGTTCATAGAGGCGTATATTTCTTCCAGATTTTGAAATTTGAATTGTTTTGGCTTATTCAATCCATTCATGCTTTATCTTGGGTAAACCATCTAAATATAGTCCTTCCAAGCTAGGGAATGTAACCTGTAGGATTAAATTCTTTGTATTAATTAAAGATGCCAAATATTTCTATGCTTCAACTTTGAAAATATGAAAAATTAAAGTGCGGAAATAATATAAAATAACACAAATTTGAGAACAGTGCTAATCCAAACTTGTTATAATTGATGGGGAAGATACCTGAAGATAACATTTCACTTGTAAAAATATTCATAACATGTAGGCTTTGATTTAAAAAAAAAAAAAACAAAAACGGGTGCAACCCAAAATCTGGGTTCTGGGTTTTTAAAAACTGGTTTCAATCCAGGTTTCGGTCTGGTTTTTAAACCCGGGTTCCGGTCCAGGTAAATCCGAGTTCCTGGGCCGAAACTCGGATGAACAGTCCTAGTTGATTTCACTTCACAATATACATTATGTGGCCTACTTTTTATCTAACGTGAAGGCAAGAAATCTTAACATTCTAAATTGTGACTGGAAGGGATGTTCACGTTCCCCTAGTAGGCTGGGCCCAACTCGTTCTTGGAAGGCCCAAGTACCAAAGTGTAATTGGCCCACGAGTTAGGATTAGAGGAAGGAGGCCCAAGGCCAGTGTAGGAAGAGGGTTGATGTGGAATGATTGGACTCCAACCTCTCTGACCCGACTTTGCACACACATGTAGTAGCAAGGTCACGCCGCATTTAAAGACTTGTCCCTGATAGAACATACAAAAAGTGGCCGTACTCACCAGCTTGCCGCAAGGAACACAATTGGAAAGAGTCACGCTGCATTAAAGACGACAATGTGGCACCCTGTATGGAAGATGGGCACCTCTGATATGGCATATGGAAGACCACCACGACAAGGAGTATAAAAGCCGAACTCCAAGTTTGAATATTTTTTTTACATTCTCTAAAGTATAAAACATTCATTCTAAGGATTGACAAAACTAACTTAGGTATCAAAGATGTTTCATCAGCTTCGAGCCCTCACCTTCCTTGTATTGTAGGGGATCGAGCCCGGTGATTGATGTGAGAAATACGTCATCAACAGTAACTATTTAATGTCAAAAACTTCTTTTGGGAATTTTTTGTGTGCTCTATGCACAGCTCTGCTTCACTTTCCTTCTTTGGGTTTTATTGATTCATAATGCATCGTTGATTTCCTTTCAATTACATTATGTTCCAAACAAATTTGCATGTTTTATTATTGTTTTTTTTAATGAAAAACACGTGTATCGCATTGATTTTACCATGAAGACCTTTCCACTATAATCTCCCAGTTTCTTCATTCTTGACTGTGAGTGTTAGGATATGGTGTCGTCTGCACGGCCATTTAGACCCCGTTTGTGTAACACTCCGGTCTAGTGCCAAGTTGCACTCAAATTTTTTTTTGCTACCTGACAAATTTATTTTCATCAGGATATGATTTTTATTTAAGCTTGATATTTAAGGTCAAATCTCATCTACCTAAAGAGTTACCCAAGAAAGTCTTCTAAAGGCTTGAGTGTATTATTGGAGGACGGATTTATTTTGGATATGAAGATTTAGGCCGTTTTAAATTTCTGAGTTAATTTTTCAAACCGATTAGGGTTACAATTTTTAGAGTTCATTTCTCATTAAAATTCTTACACACAGACACACACACACACATATATATATATTCATACAGTAGATCTTTTACTCAGCCAGCTTCTTCACCCACATACCCCACATACATACATGATGCTTTGCTCCACTCCCATCTGCCAGCCTCATCACCAACGTGCACCCACATACAGAATTTCCTTTCCTCCATTCCCATGTGCTGGCCTTTCATCCTACATACACTGCACATGCACTATTACTTTTCCATGTGCATGCCGTCCTGTCCTTTCCTTTCCTCCACCCCATGTGATTTCACATCCACCCCATTTCTTTGCTCTAAGGTTTACCACCATCCCTCTCTGTCTTTCCTTCATATCTATAAATAGACATGTATTCTCCCCTACAGATCAACCCAAGCTATTGCACCTCCATGCAGCCAACTCAGCACCTTCATAGAACGACCATGCAGCTGATGCTACCTTCTTCAACCACCATCATAGAGACCCTTATCGACCTCTATCGTCACATGAAAACTGACGCCACCCAAGTTTAGTCACTACGAAGCCCCACCATCACAAAAAACCACCTGGCCGTGCACCACCACCCCACCTCACAAAAAACACCAACTCGCAAGCCTCCAAGTTCAGCTTTCACACGCTGGCTACACTACCATATTTGGTAACCATTCAAAATTTCACAACCGTTTCACGCCGACAGCCACCCTATAAGCTTGACACTTCATGTTGCCAACCCCTGAGCCACCGCAGCACCACCCTGCACCACCATCCAACGCTGTCGAGGCAACTTTTAGAAGTGGATTGCACCTCTGTTTTTCTTCAACAAAATAGAGCATCTACCTTCCCTTTGTGAGTCACTGCAACCAGTACAACCGAAAACTCCATCACGTTGAGACCCGACAGAAACCGCTAGCGAAGACTTCCCGTCACCGGCCCCCAGTCCATCGCATGCCACCTTAGTCCCACGGTAAGCCACCAACACCCCTCTCTGTATCTCCCTCTTTCGGCTTACTCTCCCTCTGTCTTTTCTTCACTCACATTATCTCCCTCTCTCTCATCATTTTCTCTCTCACTCAGTGCCCTGCGGCCTCACCACCGCCGACCTCAGTCAGCGCCCTGTGCCGTCGCACATTCCTTGCCCTCACGATGAGCCTCTGACGCGTAAACTTACTTAACGTATTATGAGCTTGTTTTCAAATAATAAATGCTTTAACATAGCTTACCGTATAGTTGGTCAATTAATAGAATGGAATTACATTATTACCCTTTAAGTTAGAAGCTGTGTTCGTGTGTTTTAAACTTTTAATATTCATTAGTGACTCTATTTTATTTATGTTTACAGGAATCATTTAAGTAATTTAAATTGTTATTAAGTAAAGATTTCTTCTAAAAGTAAACGATAATGGTGTAATTTTATTTTTACATTTTTGATATGATCTAGTTTATTAAATAAAAGTTGTTGTTTAATTTAAAATATTTAGGTATAATTATATTATCTAGTATTAAATTTATAGTTTGATTACAATAGTAATAAGTTAGAATTTAATATCTTAGTTGGAGCAATTAAGTGGATATTGATGGATTTGGAAAAATGATGGTATTTTAAGGTTATGAGAATTTTAGGTATTGAAGAATTAAAATAAGTTAATTTTAACATTTTTCAGATTTAATTATCGAACGAGCTAAGAAGTCCAAGTAAGCAAGGTTCCAATGCTAGACTTTGCATAAGAATAAAATGGACTAAGGTCAATTTTGAAAAAATAGGCATGTTTTGTTATGACGAGAAATTTGAAACAATCTCAGTTATTTGTTCTGCATGACTCATGAAATTTTATATAAGAATAAAGTACTTTCTATCAAGATTGGTGTAGACATGAACAAAGTTTCAACATTCTATTTCTGAAATGTGCAAAAGAGAGAGAATATGAAATTTTGTGCATAAATTATGTTTTTGTGATCTGATTCTTATTTGTTCTAAAAATATTATGTACTCTGATATGATATGATGTGATTTTCAAAAATCTCTGGCATGACATTCTGTTTTTCTTTCTGTTCCATTCTGACCTTACTACGGGTGTAAAACTATGGCCTCTATTTGGGTTGGTACCAACTTTTCTACTTTTAGTGCAACCACTCTGGAAATAAAGTGATTTTCTGCGTGATCTTTCTTGTGTACACAAAATAATAAGAGGAAGATCTACATTATGTTTCTACTCAGTTGGCCGCCGGGGTTGTAGCACCCCAAATCTGGTTGGCCTGGAGAATTACTACCCGTCACTTAAGAACATGTTTCCCAACACAACTAAAATAAAACTCCAAAACTTAAATAGCAAAACTCAATCTCATGTACTCTAAATAACTACATTGAAAATTCTACAAAATCATTACTGCAGCAAAATAAACTAAGGAGTCCAAAATCTCTCGGTAGTCATAACAAACCAAACTAATACTTTCATAAGTCTTACTAAAACCCAAGCCCAAGATATAATTAAATCTAAAAGACATTAAAACTAAAGGACATCATAATTTCTTCTTCTAACATCTTCTCCCAGCTTAATCATTCTCACCAATCTAATCCAAGTCTTCAGTTGGACTCTCCACATCATCTGAAAAATATTATGAAGATAGAAGGTGAATTATCAACAACTCAGTAAGCAGAGGACATATGCTAGCGTGCAAACATGAACATTTACAAAGTATAGCATGCAGAACAAAACATTTTCCAGAGTTATCATGCAGAGCAGAACATATTTTTAAAAGTAACGGAGCGATGGTTTTAAGACACGTAAAACCCATAATACTTTGGCATAACATAAACTGAGTATCATCATCAGATCAAAACAGAGCATCAAACAGAGCAGAGACCATGTTTCACCCTCGTGGTAGGGTTGTGCTAACCCCGGTGGCCAAACCAACAGAGGTGAAATCTTTTCTTTATTCTTCTCGGAGCCCTGAGTGTGTACAGGAAAGACCACAATAAAACCACTTTGTTTCTAAAGTGGGTGCACTCAGAGACAGAGAAGTTGGTACCAACTCAAACAGAGCAGAGCATAACAGAGCAGAGCAGAACAGAGCAGAGACAGAGTCAGATACCAAAACCAGTACACCATGCCGAAGGTTTTCAGATGTTATATCAAAATAATACATAGTACCAAAACAGAATCAGACAGTTTACCCACACTGAACACAAAAGCCAGAACATCTTTCTAAATAAATGCACCACTTTTCATATTCTGAATATCGCTCATTTTTTAGATTTCAGAAACCAAATGATAGAATTTAGCTCATGTCTACACAATGCATGTCAGAACATATTTTTCCTTTTCCACACAGATTTCATGAGTATGCAAATAAACGACCGAGGTTGGTTTTGTTTTTCCCAAGTTCTCATTTCATCACAAAAATATGTAAAGTTTTCAGAAAATCAACCTTAGTCTCTATAATTCGTGTAAAGCCTAACATAGGAACCCCGCTTACCTAAACAACTTAGCTTTTCAGAATTTTCCTAAAAAATGTCGAGTCAAATATAAATCGTCACCTATAAAAATAATAACATAATTTCCGTAAGTTTTCAATCAATCACGGATTTCGATATTTAAGCCTAAACTTCTAAAATAACCTATTTTAATATCTCAACACTTAAAATCCTCATAATCCCAAAATAGATCATCACTTCCTAAAAATCACCAATATCCACCATGACCAACGTCAAACTCAAAACACCAATATTTAAACCTGAAACAGCCAACAAATTTCATAGCATAAACCAATCTCACACAAACAACTCCATCATCAAATCCAACCGACCCCCTTACTCCTCGGACTTAGTCCGGCACAACCAACAAATTCACAGTAAATATGAATTAGCGCAAAAATACATTTAGATCTCAAAAGTTCTTTGGAAAAATTACTTACAATGCTATAATATAATTTTTGAAAGATCACGGAGGTGCTAGAAGCGGCAACGCAGTAACAAAACAGTGCCAAATGCACTGTGGCCGTGGGTCTCAAAAATTCACTTTTGAACGGGTGTAAACGAAGACCCGAGATTGATAGGATAGGGCTTAGGGATGTCTGTGAAACTACTGGTGGTGGTGGTTAGCCGTGGGTGGAGGCGTAGAGGGCGGTTGGAGGCTAAAATACCCAAAACGGAAATATTGATGGTGGGGCTTCATCGGTGACAGATCGGAGGTGGGGTTGGGTCCATTGGGTTGCTAGGAGGTCGATGATGATGTGGTGAGAAGATGGTGGCCGGAGGTGGCACGACGGCGGCGCAAGGAGTGCCGCGGCTTGGTGATGCGCGTGGGAGCTAATGGCGGCGCGGTTGGGGCTGAGATTACAGGGGGTGGTCGCCGGTGGCTGGGGAGGATGGTGGGCCGAGCAGTGTCGCGCACGGCGGCGCGAGGCGGCGGGGCTGGGTGGATGAAGGAACGGACGGAGAGAGGGAGGGGAAGAGTCGTGCGGCGCGCTGGAGAGGAGAGGAGAAAAATAAAAGAAAAAGAAGGAAAAGAAAAAAAAAAAAGAAGAAAAAAAGAAAAGATGAAAGAGAAAATGTAGGAAAAGAAATGAGGTTCAATCCTCATATCTTGGATCACAAAGATGATCCAACGGAAACGATTTTAAAACAGCAAGTAAAATAAAATAATTCAAACGTAATGATTAATATGAAAATAAATAATTAAACCAAACAATAAGTTAATTTAATATGAAAAACAATTTAAATGTATTACAATAATCAATTATAAGAAAGCACTTCAGAATAATTTTCACAAAATTAAAATCATAAAACTAAACACACTAAAAATCCAATCAATTTTAAAACAAGAAAATAAATTTTTAAATTAATAACAAATATTTCCATTAAAAATACACTAAAATATGAGGTGTTACAGGGGTAACCCTACTACGGAGTTTGAACATGGTCTCTGTTCTGATATGATAAGATAAAATGAATAAGTTCAGTTATGCTATGCCAAATGGATTTTGATTATGGATATTTTTGAACTTTCGCTCTGATATTTTTTATAACATATTATGACTCTGCATTATGAAAATAAACAATATTTTGTTTTGCATTCTGAACTCTGTAAATGCTCGTGTTTGCATAATATATGTTCTCTACTTATTGAGTTGTTGATAACTCATCCCTTATCTTCGCAATAGTTTTTAGATGATTACGATACTTCAATTGGGAGTCAAGAGTAGGAAATGTTATCAAGGTTTGATGGTCACATAGGAATAAGTGTCAAAATGTACAAAAAATTATTTTTGGATTTTATTTAGTGGATTTTGTACTTCCTTTTTATTTGGTATGCTGAGTCTTGGATATTACCGAGTCTTCGTGGAGATTTTGATTTATTTTATTGGAAATTTCTATGTTATTTCTACGAAGGAACATGGATATTTGAGTTTTATTAATAAATTAATACCTTATGGAGTGATCTAGTTTTTATATAATGAAATTGGAGTTTTATAAATATATTATTGGAATTGATTTTCGGTTACAAGAGTTAACTCTTCGGACTTTCGGGTACGAGGCATTACAGTTTGGATAGTGAAAATATTTCATCTTATTTAATCATTATACTTTTTTTAAATTTCTACAGAAAATATAATAAAACAATTCAATATTTTCAAATTTCAAAATAAGAATAATATTAATAAATAATATTTTATTTAACTTATAACTTTTATCTTAATTTATCTCATCTCAACTCACTATCCAAATAATAATAACACTTTATAGAATATAACAATTTAGTTTTATATTTAGGTATTTTAAGAATGCAAGAAAGTCTGATCCGTTAGTGAACGAGTAGCCAATGATCCATGTAATTAACAATAATAATAATTCAAACGTCCCAATTAAACTAATTTATCGTTTTGTTTATTTTCAAGGGCTTGAAATAGTAGAATAACAGGCCCAATAGGTATGAAACACACGGGACCCGACGCAAGTCATGATGCGACAGATCGGCCATTGTTTCTTGACTATTTTGCAGGGCTTGGATTGATGCACGTGTCCATAATCCTCCCGTTTTATTTTTTCTCTCTTTACTTCTTCTAGTGTCGTTTTTTTTTTTTTTTATTCTTTAAATTTTTTTATTCCAGAGCACTACTTACATTAGTAATTCTATATGCATATTAAAATCATATCTTTGAAAGATTGATTTTACTTATTAAAAAAAATCTCCACATTAGATTATCCATCTTTAAACCAAATAATAATAAAATATTATTATTTTTAATTTTTTTTTTCTTAAAATTATTATTTTTTTATATATTTTACAATTAGCACAATGTGCTCAAAAATAAAAATTTCATATATCTAAATATTAGCAATTTCATATATCAAAATGATCAATTTTATCAATAAATATTAATATGTATTTAAAAAGACTTTGTATCATCAACTTAATACAAATTTCATATATCAAAATCATCTTAACACAAATTCCACAAAGTTGATTTTAATGGATAGGAGAGAGAAAAAACATTAAAAATAATGTTTGGAAAGGGAAGCACTATTCATAATTATGTAAAAATTCAGAAATGTATAAGTTAATATAGATGAATTTAAAAATATATTATACAAATATTAAGATGAAGATAAAGATGAATAAACCATTGTTAGTGCTCAGTTGAGCATTGGATTTGGAATTTAGAACTAGAAAGGAAAATTTGCGGTGAAGAGAGGTAGACTTGTTTCACATATCTGACTGTTCTACAGTAAACAGCGCTGTTCATTGTTGAAAATTAGTTTCTTGATAGAATAAATATAGATAGAAGCCACTATTGGGAGCATCCATTTTCCACACATGATGTGGCATCATCTAGATCACACATCTCTCCAAGTGAGTGTTGGAAACAATCAACTAGAAGCAGCCATGCAGTGAGTGCAAAATGTGCACTGCTATAGTAGCTTCTCTCTAGCATTACTCTTTTTTTTTTTTTTTTTTAATTTTACTTATCTTTTCAAAACATTCTACATTCTACTCTATATTCTTTCTTTATTCTATTAAAATGATATTTCTCTATTCTTTCTTTATTATTTTTTAACTCTTTTTTTTTTTACATTTTCTTAACTATTCAGTTATTTATCTTTCTCCTTGTGTTTGTGTTTTAAACTATTAGGCCATGTTTAGATACAAAAAGTGTTTCATTTCATCTCATCCCATAACTACAACTTTCTCAAATTGTCAAAGAAAATATAATAAAAAATTCAGTTTGTTCAAATCTAAAAACAAAAATAATATTAAAAAATAATATTTCTAATAATATTTTATTAAACTTTCAACTTCCATCTCAACTCACAACATTAAATTTCAGTGAAATTTGGCCAGGATTTAGAACGCGCTAATTTTTTGAAATTTTACCGTTCGAACTTTTTTAACTTGTTTGAACAGTCAACAATGTTTTAAAAAATATAAAGCGCCCCAGACTTTAAAAAGTCTGGGATATTTTATAGCTCAGAGAGAGAGAGCCTCTCATACCAAAGGTGGGAAAATTTTGGGGGTATTGATACGGTAAAAATCGCTCAACAGGTTAGAAGGGGAGAAAGAGTCATTTCTGGCCACTGGGGCGACTTGGGCCTCAATCGGCATTGTATAGAGCCCCCGACAGTGTTCCAGTGTGGCCGTACGACGACGGAGTGTACATTCAAAGCAATGAATGGAAAATAAGTGCAGAGAAGGTAAAGAGAGATGACACCAAGATTTAAGTGGTTCGGCACCAGACCAACGTCCACAGGATTTATGGAGGAGAAATCTACTATAATATTATTGTTTACAGTCTCTTATGGTCTCTCATATCTCATTGTACAATGGTGATGTTAAATATAAATTTACTGAAGAAGAGACCTTCGCTGGAGCTCCCCTATTTTGAGGTTGAAGGAGCTGATTGTTGAGGAAGGAGAAGAAGATCTTGCCCCTCTATTTATCTGATTGCCATTTCTCGCGTGTGCCTCCTACAGGTAAGATCAAGCGTTTGTGTGCCTGACCACAGACCCCTTGACAGCCCCATGCACCCACGTTACCTCCTGACAACCCCACACCCGCATTACCTCCTGACCCTTCTTGTCCCCTATTGTCCCCTAATTTCTAATCCAGGTGGGCTAGGCTTGGTGGTTGGGCCCGTATGGACTTCTTTATTTTTCTCCCTCAAAGCACCCTGCGATTCTTAAAGGTAAGTAAAGACCTTGAAAATCCTTAGAGGTAAAAATGTTGCCAAGTTAATCTGCCCAGATACGTAGGGAAGTAAATTTTGGAGGCCGGTCCCCCTTCATTTGTTCCTCTGGCGCAAACAGAAAATATTTCCAAATTCAAGTTTCAAATATGAGCTCGATTACGTAGAGTGTGGGTAGGCAACTTGTGCGGGGCTAAGGCGAGAGATGGACTCGACCGCGTATGGCGCTAGCGTGAAGCTCGGATAAGGTGGGAGATGGGCTCGACTGTGTAGAGTGTGAGCGCAGAGCTTGGCTAAGGTGGGAGATGGACTCGGTGGCTTATGGTGCGAGCGTGGAGCTTGGATGTTTGTTGCTATTTGTAAAGTGTACGTTCATTTGATGATTTTATTTTGTTGTTAGTGTGATGTTTGTGTGAAGTAACCCACAGAAAGTAGTCAGAGGGCCCATCGACCCCCAAGGTCCACTTTAGGCGGTTACCGAGCTTGTTGGCTCTTTCCCGAAGGTAACCCGCGCATGGCGGTTGTGGAGCTAGGAGGCTCGTTAACTCCATAGGCTCATTCCTTGAAGGTAACCCACTGGCAGTGGTTATGGCGCGAGCATGACACTCAGAGCGAGTCAAGGGACCTGTCTTCTTGTGAGTGTAGGGACTCGATTTTGTTGGACGGGGGGTCAGCATCAAGTCCGGAGACTTAGGCCCTTACCCCGCAGCGAGTCAAGGGACCCATTTTCTTATGAGTGTAAAGACTTGGCTTAGCAAGTCAAGGGACCCGGCTTCTTGCCAGTGTACTTGCTTAGCGAGTCAAGGGACCAGTCTTCTTGCTAGTGTAAGGACTCGACTTAGTTGGATGGGGGTAGGTACCAAGTCCGGAGACTTGGGACCTTATCCTGCAGTGAGTCGAGGGACTCATCTTTTTGCAAGTGTAAGGATTTAGCTTAGCGAGTCGAGGGACCCGTCTTCTTGCGAGTCAACTCGACTTAATTGGACGGGGGGTCGGCGATAAGTCCTGAGACTTGGCCTTAGCCTGCAGCCAGTCAAGGGACCCGTCTTGTCTTGTTGCGAGTGTAGGGACTCGATTTTGTTGGACGGGGGTCGGCGGCAAGTCTTGGGACTTGGCCTTACTGCACAACAAGTCAAGGGATGTCTTCTTGCGAGTGTAGGGACTCAGCTTTGTTGGAAGGGGGTCGGCGGCAAGTCTTGGGACTTGGCCTTCTCCCGCAGCAAGTCAAGGGACCTGTCTTCTTACGAGTGTAGGGACTTAGTTTTGTTTTTCTTGAGTGTGTAGGGACTCGACTATGTTGGACAGGGGCACTCATTCATGCCAAATTGATTCGCCGGAGAGCGAGGCCCATGGCCAGTGTTTCCGCAGTATAAGAAGTAATTTCGTTAGTAGAAATAAATTCACGTAAATTTTGTCAGACAATACTGGAAGTTTCTAGTTGCTGCAGTCAGTCCTTGCTTGGCCAAAAATTGTCTGCAGCTGTCTATCGCTTTGCCCTTCTTTGTCTCTTTCTTTTTTATTTTTTTAGAGTCTGTGAGCATTGTTGCATGGGACATGCAAGTTTGACTCAACGTGGGTTCCAACAAATCTCGTGCTACTGAGTAATCGCGTCTGAGCAGGTGAAAAACGGTCCAAACCGTGCAAACGAGTCCTAGCCAAGCCTTCAAATGATTCTTCGAGCCTTGTGCAACATTGTCCAAGTCTTGTGCAAGTGGGGAGTCCACAGGTTTACTCCTTTGTGGCAAGTGGTAAGGTTCAAACCCATGCAAATGGTTGGTCCAGACTGTGTGGCCAGGCCCCATACAAGTGAGGTTCCCGAGCTGATGGGTGCAACGTGAAGGGCTAGTGGCTCCCAAGTTTGACAAATCCTGAGCAGATGATTTTCGCACCGGTGATCCCCGTGAAGGTGGTTCTGTCTCGAGCTGGTGGGTTGCCATGCAGATACTGCTTCCCGAGCCGAGGTGCTGCCATGGAGACCCATGAGTAGAGGAGGGACCCGTGTGGTGTGTGCCCGAGCCAAAGAGGTGGAGGACACCATGGGGGTGTCTGCCGAGCCGAAGAGGAGGACCCCGTGGGGGGTGACTGCCGAGCTGAGGAGGAGGACAACCCATGGTGGGTGTCTGCCAAGCCGAGGAGGAGGCCGAACCCATGGGGGGTGTCTGTCAAGCCGAGGAGGAGGACCCTATAGGGGGTGTCTGCCGAGCCGAGGAGGAGGACGACCCTGTGGGGGGTGTCTGCCAAGTCGTTGAGGAGAACCCTGTGGGGGTGTCTGCTAAGCAGAAGAGGTGGACGTCCCCTTGGGGGTGTCTGCTGAGCCGAAGAGGTGGACGTCCCCGTGGGGGTGTCTGCTGAGCCGAAGAGGTGGATGACCCCATGGGGGATGCCTGTCGAACCGAGGAGGAGGACGGCCTCATGGAGGGTGTTAGCCAAGCCGAGGAGGAGGACAAACCTGTGGGGGTGGCTTTGTCGTGCCGCGGTAGTTCAAGATTTCGGCCACATGTATTCTCATGCACATGGTCATATGACAAGGCCCCGCCAAGGACAGGCGGCCATGGGTGCTCTCCAAGGGGACAAACGACGCCAGCTATTCGCATGGACACTGCCGGCGCAGTCCCTGGCCGAGCCACAACAAGGCCTTGGACCCTTCGTGTGTGCATTGGTGTGCGCCATGGTGAGCAAAAAAACTTATGGGCTCGACCACGCAGGAGGGGGGTCATGTCACGCCGAATAGAAACTCCCAGCGGCACAAGTAGCAGTCGCCGGAGAGTCAGGCAGGCTCACAGTGGCCAATAGTGAGCCTCTCGGGGGGTTATGCAACGTTTACACGTTGCCCCGCCGTGCACAATGTGCAAGGCCTATGTGTTAGGGACCTCGGTCTAGTCCCTAAACACTATGTTCTTCTCTTCTTGATTCTCCTTGAGATGACTGAAGTGGCTAGCCCTCTTGCTTGGCCTTGAACAAAACGTGGCGATGATGGGTCCCTAAGTTAATGGAGGTTTGGTGTTTAGTGATGGTATAGTGTATGATGGTGATGGAAAGAGTGATCTAAGTGATGAACTCAAGCACTTGAGTAGTGAGGCACGGCTAGAGTGGGGACTCTTGGAGTTGGCACCACTTGTGATGGATTAGGGTTTGGATGATGAGTGAGGTTAGGGTTTGGATGGAAGAAAGGTTTCCTAAATTATTGGAGGTAATCTAGGAGATATGGGTTTCGGCTATGGCAAGATTACGATGGATTGATATGAAGAGTGAGCAATTCTAGGATGATTCCTAGAATTAAGGGATCAACTATGGTAAGTATGACCAATCACCAAAGAATAAGGGATATGGATGTGGAAGGCAATTAGGGTTCCTAAAGTTTAGGAAACTCTATATGGAGAGTAGAATTTCGGCTAGGTCAAGTAGGGAATGGAAGAAGGGCAATTTAGGGTTGTAGCCGAATTTGGTAAGTAAGGTAGCAACTATGGTGGCCATATGGTGTGTTTGGGGAGATGGAAATTGTTCAAGAAAGTGTATGAACACAATGAAAAATATATGAACACCCAAGAACTTTGAATGAACACAAAGCTAAACAAATCAACTTCGATTCAAGAATTTCACAAAGTTGAAAAGAAACCTCATATATTGGATAAAATGAATCACACCTATTCACGAATTTCAATGTGATGATCCTCTCCTTGGGATTCATGAATTTCACCAAAGAAGGCCAAGTGCATAAGCACCGAAAATATGATCTCAAAACAATATAGCCGTCCTCTAGGGAAATTGTCAAAAGATGCAAACTAAATGATTAAGGGTCCTACTTATAGAGATTACAAAGTGAAAACCCCCGAAAGGTCCCTTAGAAAAATACTTAAGTAAAAATAAATGAAAGAATTAAAATGGTCTTGCAAGGGCCATGTGGCATGCAATGGCCCATGGATGGGCTAATGTGGTTCATGTCCCACGGCTAGGCTAGTCTGGCTCATGCTCATTGGTGGTTGGTGGGCATGGCATGGTGCCATGCGTGGGCCTGCGGGTGGGCATGACATGGTGCCGGGCATGGCCTGTCGATGGGCATGGCATGGTGCCATGCGTGGGCCTGCTGGTAGGCACGATATGGTGACGTGCATGGCATGTCGATGGGCATGGCATGGTGCCCATGCCATGCATGGGCCTGCTGGTGGGCACGACATGGTGTCGTGTGCTGATGCTAATGGGCACGGCATGGCGCCGTGTGTTGACGTTGCATGGCCTAGACAGGTGGCCTGGGCATTGTTGTTGCAAGGCACAGGCTGGTGCCATGCACTGGATGGCATGCCTGGTGGGCATGCCACTAGCCTTGTCTACAAGGCACGGTCTGGATGGTGTGCCTGCCACTAACCTCGCTGGGCTGCTGCTGCTGGGCGCTGGGGGCAGTCAGGGGCATGCCATGGCTGGGGCCATGCCATGCCTGCTGGGCACTGTCAAGGGCATGTAAGGGTTGGTGCCGTGGCATGCCTGCTGGGCTGTCTTGGGCGTGTCAGTGAGGCTGTCCTGGCACGCCAATGACAGTGTCATGGGCTTGCCTTGGCATGTCACTGGGTATGTTAGGGGACTGTCTTGGCATGTCAATGATAGTGTCAAGGGGCTGTCTTGGCGTGTCAAGGGTAGTGTCGAGGTGTGGCTTGGGGCCACTTTCCTAGGGGTTCTGACATTCCCTCTCCCTTCAAGCACATCCTTACCCTCAAGGATCAAATGTGGATATCTCGACACGATGTCATCATAATCCTACCAAGAGGCTTCCTTTCTTGGCACTATGTGCCATTGAATTAGCACTTGCCGTACATTTCTCCTACTTCTCCCCCGTGTCACCGCCTTATACTCAAGCACCACTCTAGGTTGCAAAAGCATCATACCCTCCTCATCAAAGCTCGGAAGCTCCTTAACTATAAGGCTTGGATCTCCAATCCTTTTCTTCAACACGGATACATGAAAGACCGGGTGTAATCTTGATGATGGAGGAAGGTCCAATCTATATGCAACGTTCCCCAATCTCTCAAAAACTTTGGAAGGTCCGCAATACCTCTTTAAAGCTTCAAACTAAGCCTTTTCCTCAATGTCTTTTGCCCATTTGAAGGCATGACATTCAAAGCTTCAACCATTTCCTCAATGGTTGTAATTTTAAATTAACATAGTCCCCCACCTCAAACACAACCACACATGTTCCCTCATCATAGTAATTTTTCATTCTCTCTTGAGCTCTCTTGAGCTCCTTCTTTACCTTCACTAGGACTTCATCCCTAGTAATTAACTCCCTCTCCACTTCATCATTCTTTGTTATTCATCTCTCATAATTCACCAATATTGGTCGAGGTCTTCCATAAACCACTTCAAATGGATTCCTTTGAATGGAAGCATGAAAAGAAGTGTTATATCAATATTCGGCCCATGTAAGATAGTCCCCCTATTTCACTTGTTCTTCATTACAATAGCACCTCAAATATTGTTCAAGAATCCTATTAACCACCTCGGTTTGCCCATTGATTTGTGAGTGGTAAGAGGAGCTTGCCCTCAACTTGCTCCCTTGCAATTCAAAGAGCTCTTTCCAAAAGGTGCTCATGAACACCCTATCCCTATCCGTCACAATGCTCTTGGGGAACCTATGTAGCTTCACCACATTATCAATAAAAGCTTTGGCCACACTGTTGGCCGTGTAAGGGTGTTTGAGAGGAATAAAGTGTACATACTTGCTAAGCCGATCAACAACCACCAAGATCACCTCATGTCCTCCTCTAGTCGGCAATCCTTCTACAAAACCAATTGTCAAATCCTCCCAAATTTTGTTTGGAATTGGCAATGGTTGCAATAACCCAGATGATGGTCTTGTGTCATACTTGGATTTTTGGCACACATCACATTCGGCCACTAACTTTTTCACGGCCTTTTTTATTCTTTCCCAATAGAAAACATGCTTCACTCTAATGTAGGTCCTCAACCAACCTAAATGGCCACCTTCTTTGCTATTATGAAAATGGTCAAGGATCCCTCTTCTCAAATTCGGCACGTTTGGTACATAAACATAATCCTTGTAATAAATAAGGTCATCTCTTACTTCGAAGCCCACTACTCCTCCTCCTTGAGCTTCTAATAGTTCAATAATCTCTAAGGCTCGAGCATCAATAAGTATAGCTTTCCAGATTTTATCCCATGCTCTCCATTCGGCCCCACTCAAGGCCATCATGGTAGAATCATCTTCTCTATGTACTATCCACAAAAGTGAACTTCCCTCACGCCTACTCAATGCATCCGCCACCTTATTCTCCTTACCCGATTGGTAGATGATGTCATATTCAAAACCAAGTAGCTTCACAACGAATTTTTATTGTTCAGGAGTCACAATCTTTTGTTGCAATGAGTGTCTAAAGGCTTGTTGATCGTTATAATGACAAACTTGCGGCCCAAAAGATAAGGCCACCATACTTTCACCGCATGAACCACCACCAACATTTCTCTAGCGTAAGTGCTCCAAACCTTCTTCATTGGCCCAAGAGCTTTGAAAATAAAAGTCAATGACCTCTTTTCTTGAACCAAAATAGCACCTATACCTTCATTGCATCGGTATAAACTTGAAATGGCTTTTCAAAGTTAGGCAAAGCAAGTACAGGTGTCACGATCATGGCTCTCTTCAGGTTTTCAAATGCTTCTCTTACTTCTTGGGTCCATTAAAAATTGTCTTTCTTGAGTAAAGAAGTAAGTGGCTTAACAATACGCCCATAATTCTTCACAAACCTTCTATAGTAACCCATCAAACCCAAGAAACCCCTCTAAGCTGAAACATCCTTGGGCAATGGCCAATTAACTATTGTTTCAATCTTTCTTCGGTCCATTTTCACCCCTTCACCCGAAATGAAATTCCCCAAGTACTCAAGCTCCTTTTCCATAAAGGCACATTTAGAAGCCTTTATAAAAAAAATGGTGTTCTTCCAAGACTCTCATCACAATTTTCAAATGCTAATTATGTGCTTCCACGGATTTGGAATAAACTAAAATATCATCAAAAAATACAAGCACAAACCTCCTCAAAAGCGGCTTGAATATGGTATTCATAGTGGCTTGAAATGTAGAAGGAGCATTACATAGCCCAAACGGCATCACTAGGTACTCATAATGCTCGAAATAAGTCCTAAACGCCATCTTGTGCACATCATCTTCTCTCATCCTTATTTGGTGGTGCCCGACCCTCAAATCAAGTTTAGAAAATACCCTTGCCCCATGTAGCTCATCAAGCATCTGATCAACCGTAGGGATAGGGAATCTATCCTTGACCATTGCCTCATTCAAGGCCCAATAATCTGTGCAAAATCTCCAAGTGCCATATTTCTTTCTCACCAACAAGACCGGTGAAGAAAAAAGACTAGTACTTGGCCTTATCAAACCACCCTTCAACATGTCATCAACTTGTCTTTTAATCTCTTCTTTCTGGAAGTGTGCATACCGGTATGGAGGTACATGAATCGGTTTGTTCTCATCAATCAACACAATATGATGGTCGAATGGCCTAGTAGGTGGCAATGTAGTAGGCGCCTCTAGAACCCCCCAATGGTCCTTCAAGACCTTTTGAACTTCCATGGGCAACAAGGACAAGTCATCATGTTTGCCCCCATCTTCTATCTTCTCAACCTCAAAAAATGAGCTCCACCCTTACACAATATTTCGAACATCAAAGCCTCACAAGACTTCACCTCCTTTGATGTCAATGCCGTCCATATCCTCTTCTTAGACCCGAGCTTAAACTCCATGGTCATCTTGCGATATTCATGCACTACTTTCCCAACACCTCTAAGCCAAGCGTTGCCCAACACTACATTAAGTCCCACTAGTGAAAGGACATGCAAATCCACCACTATCCTCACTCCTTGGATGTTCATCTTGACGTCCTTCACAAGCCCCTCACATTTTAACTTGTCTCCATTGGCAACTTTAACCTCAAAGGGTTCAATGGCATTTGTCTTCAACATCACTTTGGTGACAATATTGGTGTTGATGAAGTTATGGGTAGAGCCACTATCTACCAACAAAGTGACTTCAAATTTCCCAATCCATGCCATAACTCTCATGGAAGTGGGTTTTTGAACTCCCAACATGGCATTGAGAGAAAGTTTAGCATCTTTATCTTCTTCACTAGGTTCGGCCTCATCTTGTTCGGACTCATGGTTTGAGGACTCATCATGATCATCCTCCTCAATCATCACATAAGCCTTACCTAACTTACATGTATGTTCTTTACTCCACTTTTTCCCACACTTGAAGCATAAGCCTTTCTTGATCCTCTCTTGGACTTTTTCCCTTGAGAGCTTCTTCACTTCATATGGCTTAGGCTTAGAAGCCCCTACTTCAACCTATTTACCTTTCCAAGGAGTTTTGGTTTGCAAGGTTTTAGTGAACTTGCTCCCCATGTCCCTAGATTGGCGTTTCTCCGAAGAAGTACTATCTTCCAAAATTTTGGCCATTCTCATCACTTCTTGAATCTTAGTGGATTGCTTCAACTTGATTTCCTTGGCTAACCAAGGCTTCAATCCATAAACAAAAGTACCCCAGGGGCCTCCTCGGACCAACCTCTCACAAGAGCTTGATTTTTCCTAAATTCTTCAATGTATACATGCACCTTCCCTTCTTGCCTCAACTTGACAAGTTGGCCATGATGGTTAATATTAGGGGATGGTCTGAATTGCATAAGGAATTCTTTCTCAAAAGCTGTCGATCCCATTCTCTTTCTCATATTGGTTCCTTATCCATCTCCACCACTTGCTTTTCCATCGAGGTAAAAACCAGTCGTCGATACTCTTTCATGTCTTGGCACTTCATATGCATGAAAATAATGATCTACCTTGTCAAGCCACACATATGGATCCCCCCAGTGAACTTAGGGAAATCCACATTCGGTCTCTTTGGTTCTCGATGATAAGCCCGGTTTCCTCTTCTATCATCATAGTGGTCATCTACATACCTTCAGCCACGGTGGCCTCTCTCACTATCATGGTTATGGTGTCTTCTACCAACATGGTCATCATGACCATTCAGTCTCTCATGAGCAAACTCATACTCGGCCTCTTGATGATCTTCCTATCTTGGTGGTTCGAACCTCACATCTTGAGGCTCTCTCATCATACTCAGACTTCTAGAGTGGTTACCTTCATCATGGATCCATCTCTCAACAACCACACGGTCATTCTATACTCTTCCACTTCTTCTAAACTCATGTTGTGGTAGCTCATGTACGGAACCCATGACACTTGTCTCGGCTCCATCAACAAAGGCATCATGCCTTTGCATATTCGAACTAGGTGCTGGCCTTTGGCCATTCGTCTCTACAATTCTTCTCTTAAGCCTCTCAAGGCTTGCATTGGTCTCCCACTTCATGACCTCCATGGCCATTCTATTCTCTTTAGTCTCTTTACATGAATCATTCAAGGTCATCCTTAGCTCGGCCAATGTAGTGGTGACCTTGCCAAGGACATTGGTAAGCCTTGTGGTATGCCCTTCTAGAGCTTCAAAGTGTCCTCGGTTGGAGACATGTTGCCCCTCGGGCTTTTGATTGCCTCCTTGCATGATGCTTGCAAACTAAAATTCGGTCTATCACTTGCAACAGAACTTGCAAATGGAGCTTGCATACGACAATTTGGATAGCAACTCGGCTTGTGGAAGCTTGTTCATGGCTTCACAAATCCAACCTTGGGTCCCCCACCTTCAAGGGTAGTCGACCCCTTATGCACAATTGTCCAACCTCGGATTCCCCACCTTCAAGGGTGGTTTATCCCTTCGAGTAATACTACTCCGTCCTCTACCTCAACCCCCAAACTTCATTTCTGAAACAATAACAAAAATAAATGGAATCCCAGAGGAATTCACCAACCCAATCAAGAGGTTAAGTTAACGCGTCATTTACCTCGAGGAGAAGTGAGAACTTCTCACAAATACCAACCAAGAATCATCTCAATGAAAGCACCAATTAATGTTAGGGACCTTGGTCTAGTCCCTAAACACTATGTTCTTCTCTTCTTGATTCACCTTGCGATGACCGAAGTGGCTAGCCCTCTTACTTGGCCTTGAACAAAATGTGGCAATGATGAATCCCTAGGTTAATGGAGGTTTGGTGTTTAGTGATGGTATAGTGTATGATGGTGATGAAAAAGGTGATCTAAGTGATGAACTCAAGTGATTAAGTAGTGAGGTACGACTAGAGTGCAGACTCTTGGAGTTGGCACCACTTGTGATGAGATTAGGGTTTGGATGATGAGTGAGGCTAGGGTTTGGATGGAAGAAGGGTTTGCTAATTTATTAGAGGTAATCTAGGAGATATGGGTTTCGTCTATGGCAAGATTGTCTATGGATTGGTGTGAAGAGTGAGTAATTCTAGGATGATTCCTAGAATTAAGGGATCAACTATGGTAAGTATGACCAATCACCAAATGATAATGGATATGGATGTGGAAAGGAATTACGGTTCCTAAAATTTAGGAAATCCTATATGGAAAGTGGAATTTCAGCTAGGTCAAGTGGGGAATGGAAGAAGGGCAATTTAGGGTTGTAGCTAAATATTGTACGTATGGTAGCACTATGGTGGTCGTATGGTGTGTTTGGGGAGATGGAAATTGTTCAAGAAAGTGAATGAACACAATGGAAAATATATGAACACCCAAGAACTTTGATGAACACAAAGATAAACAAATCAACTTGATTCATGAATTTCACAAAGCTGAAAAGAAATCTCATATATTGGATAAATCGAATCACACATATTTAGGAATTTCAAGATGATGATCCTCTCCTTGGGATTCACAAATTTCACACAAGAAGGTCAAGTGCGTAAGCACCGAAAATATGATCTCAAAACAATATAGTCGTCCTCTAGGGAAATTGTCAAAAGATGTAAACTAAATGACTAAGGGTTCTACTTATAAAGATTACAAAGTGAAAACCCCAAAAGGTCTCTAGGAAAATACTTAAATAAAAATAAATGAAAGCAATAAAATAGTCTTGCAAGGGCCATGGTGGCCCGTGGCATGCAATGGCCCATGGATGGGCAAATGTCATTCTTGGCCCACAACTAGGCTTGTCTGGCTCATGGTCTTTGGTAGGCACAACATGGTGCTGTGCATGGCCTGGGGCTGTATGGTGGTGGAGCGTATGTTCATGGCAGTGAATGGAACATAAGCATAGAGAAATTAAAGTGAGATGACACTAAGATTTACGTGGTTCGGTACCAAGCCTACGTCCACGGGGGTTTGGGGAGAAGAAATCCACTATAATATTCTTGCTTTTAGTATCTCATGGTCTCTCATATCTCAATGTACAATGGTGATGCTGAATATAAATATACCGGAGAAGAGGTCTTCGCTAGAGCTCCCCTGTTCTGAGTTTGAAGGAGCCGACTGTTGAGGAAGAAGAAGAAGAAGATCCTCCCCCACTATTTATATGATTGCCTTTTCTCGCGTGCACCCCTTGCACGTAAGACCAAGCCTTTGCATGCCTGACCCCCCCCCCCTGTGTCCCCAGTTCCTAATCCAGGTGGGCTAGGCCTGGTGGCTAGGCTCGCTCGTATGGACTTTTTTATTTTTCCCCCTTACAAGGGATATTCTTGTGAAGTAGGGAATGAGAATAGTTATTTTTTCTTTCAAACAAATGAGCCTTTTTTTGTAGTTTGAACATGCATTTTTTTCTGTACTCTACTAATGTTGTTTCTCTTTTTTGTTCTGATAGGGAATGCTTGGTGCTTAAAATTTACTTTTTTGGTTTGTATTTGAGATATATTCACATAGATTTTATTATTGTTTTCAACTTTCTTGAAATATATAAAAGCTTTTTGTTTGCTATAAATGTTGTTTTTATTTTTTTGGTACCTCACGCTGTTCTTTATTATTATAATATTAGTTATTACAAATTCTGGATGCTTGGTGTAGGCTTGATGTTTATATTTTGTAGGTTTTATTCCTGGAAACATTTTGTAGACTAATATTATTATTGTTCTTGGATACTTTAGGGATTGTTCTTAACTACAACAGAAGATAAAAAGTTCAAGACTTGAATATCCTTGAGTTGAATAGATCTAGGAAGAACAAAAGAACGAAAGTTTCAAACTTGGCCCATTTCATTATTTTATATTTTTCGGATGTTCAAGGCTATGTAATGAGTTGTGTAAGCACTGTCAGTTAATTTGTTATGGTTAAGAATTTGAGGGGATTTTGTAATGAAGATTTTTTTGCAGATTTTATATTAATTTTCCTGATTTTATATGACTATTTGCTACTAGGTGAAGGCAAAAATTGCTTATGTTTTTTAAAATTTTACATAAAAGTATTTGCTAGGAGATCAGTTTGCTTCAATTGACACTTTTGGTCACAAACATAACAAAAATCCGTTCTATTATGACTATTAGGGACGAAATTTTCTTTTTGTCCCAATTAAAATATATTCCAACGGTTTTTTCTTGCGTTCGAACGACTATTAGTTGACCAATGCAACGTTAAAAACACTGTACTATCTTGAGAAAGTAGACTAGTGCAAAACCGGCAGGAAGAGACAAGTATTCATAGGATTTGGGCGAGAAGTGGTAGAGTTGGGCGAGAAGACTATTTCCTCGGTTGGGCAAGGAGACTTATCCCTCGGTTGGTCGAGGAGACTTATTCTTCGGTGCACACATCGAAATCTCTCTTCGGTGCGCATGTCGTGGTCACCATGCTCTACCTGGTGGGCCCCTTGTCAACCCAAAATTCAGCCGTTTTTCCTTTCGAATTGTCACTTCTAATTAATTCTTCCATTTTTGGTCAATTTTCTTTTATGGTAATATTTATCTTTGGTAATGATTTTATTTCGGATTCTTAGACTAGATTTTAACCATAATTATCTTATTCCATATTCTATTGTTTGACCTTAATTATAATTTTGACATTTTTAGTTAGCTATTTTAGCCTGGCTTATGGGCTTTAGAAGATGGTCTTTAATTTATTTTATAATAAAATCATGTTCTCAAAGTTTCTCTCTGTTCGCGATTTTTCTCAATCTCAATCTCTAGTTTTCATTGTTTAACTAGCATGCAGAATTAATCTCTACTATGTCTGGCGTCAGTTGGCATTAGAGTTTTAGCGTTTTCTTGGGGTGAACTATCGCTAGTTTTCATGGCTGGTCTATGTGGACAGGTTCCAAATGAGGAAGTGCCTTTCGCAATCATAAAGTACAGGATGCAATGATGGCAGATTTGCAGAGGCAAATAGCAGAATTATCCCAGTGTCTAGAGGTGCAAAACTTGGAGGGTTAGACTCATGATCAAGAGTCTGAATCTAGTTTTGAGAACCCGTATCACAATCGTGCCCTTTATCGAGAGTACTGTGGTCGGGAGGAGCGAGGTGGAGACCTAGGCTTAAGAGTGGATCTACCGAAGTTTTCTGGTACTCTGTAGGCAGAGCGTTTCATCAATTGGTTGCATGAAGTGGAATGTATCTTCGATTACAAGGATGTCCCAGATAGTATGAAGGTGAAACTAGTTGCCATCAAGCTAAAAGGCCGAGTGTCTGCCTGGTGGGAGCAGTTGAAGTGGGCTCGAGAGCAACTGGGTAAAGCCAAGATTGGCGATTGGGAGTAGATGAAAAAGAAGATGAAGGGTCACCTTTTGCCCTTCACATACACTCAGACCTTGTTTCAATGACTTCACACACTGAGGCAGGGAAAGAAATCCGTTGATGAGTACACTGAGGAGTTCTATCAGTTGGTGGCCCGTAATGATCTTTCCGAAACTGAAGAGCAATCTGTAGCACGTTATTTGGGTGGCTTGCAGGACGTCCTTAGCTTTCACTCTTTGTGGATTATTTCTGAATCCTGTCAGAGTGCTCAAGTCGTGGAGAAACAACAAACTAGGCGACCTGTGCCAAGGGGCGATCAGAACACACGAGGGGTCCCTCCCTAGGAGACTCACCCTACTCCGCGGGCCCACTCAAGGTCAAAGTTCAAACACCAATATTCGGTGCTTTAGATGCAGGGAGCCCGATCATAGGGCGATAGAATGTGGAAAGTCTACCATCTAGAAGGGGAAAAACCTCCTGATGAATGAGAATGACATGGAGGATGTTGAAAGCATGAGAGAACTGATCTATGACAAAGATGGTGAGGAAGGGGCTGCTTGCACGAAGATGGTAACGAGACCCATGTCGTCAGGAAGAGTTTACTAACTCCCAAGGGGGATTCGGGCGAAGACTGGTTGAGAACTACTATCTTTCTCACCACATACACTATTTTTCGAGAATGTGTGCAAAATGATCATAGATAGTCGTAGCTGTGAGAACGTGGTCTCTGAGGAAGCAGCTCAAAAGCTTCAACTCAAGACAGACCGTCACCCGAAGCCATACAAACTGTAGTGGCTGAAGAAAGGCAGTGAGGTCACCATTGACCAATGGTGTTTGGTCTCTTTTTTGATTGGTTGGAAGTATTTTGACAACGCGTGGTGTGACATGGTCTCCATGGATGCTTGCCATTTATTGCTAGGTAGGTCGTAGTAGTATGATCGGAGCGTGATTCATGATGGGCATAAAAACACTTATTCCCTTTGCATTAAAGGGAAGAAGGTCACCTTAGCACCCGTAGGGATGGAGTTGCTTCTGCTCCTTAAGGTGAAAAGGGTCACACTCCAAAGGCTAGATTCTTGGAGGAGGCAAAGAAAGAAGGCATGGTGTTTGCCTTGGTGCCATGTGACGAGCACGGTGGGATGGACCATGAGATACTGTTAGAAGTTCAGAAGATACTATCTGAGTTTGGAGATCTAATGCCGAAAGACCTTCCCCCTGGCCTTCTACCTATGAGAGATATACAACACTAGATTGACTTAGTGTCGAGATCTAGTTTACCCAATAGAGCAGCATATCACCTCAGCCCCAAGGAATCAGAAGAATTGCAGTGCCAAGTGCTGGAATTGTTAGATAAGGGCTACATCTGTGAGGGTATAAGGCCATGTATAGTTCCTGCCCTCCTGGTACCTAAGAAAGATGGTTCATGTCGCATGTGCGTGGACAACAGAGCCATTAACAAAATCACCATGAAGTACAGATTCCCAATTCCCCTCCTAGACGACATGCTGGACCAGTTTTCCGGCTCTAAGATCTTTTTCAAGATTAATCTTAAAAGCGGGTATCACCAGATTTGAATACGCCCTCGCGACGAGTGGAAGATGGCGTTCAATATGCAATGTGGTCTCTGCGAGTGGTTGGTCATGCCCTTCGGGTTATCCAGCGCACCCAGCACATTTATGAGATTTATGCAGCAGGTATTGCGGTTGTTTATGGGAAAATTTGTTGTTGTCTACTTTGATGATATCCTCATCTAGAGCTCGATGTGGGAGGCACATGTAGGACACCTTAGAGTTGTTTTCGAGACGTTATGAAAGGAGTGTTTGTTCATCAACCGAAAAAAGTGCTCATTTTTCACCACTCCTGTTACATTCCTTGGATTTGTTGTCTCTATAGATGGATCCACGCAAATCAATCCAAAGTGGAAGCCATTTTAGAGTGGCCAACCCCCAAGTCCCTACACTAGGTGCAGAGCTTCTATGGCTTGGCCTCCTTTTATCGATGATTCATCCGTAATTTTAGCACTCTAATCACGCCCATCATAGAGTGCCTGAAAGGGTGGTCATTCTAGTGGTCCGAGGATGCAGAGTCTAGTTTCTAGTTGGTCAAGTAGAAGATGACTAAAGCACCAGTCCAGGCACTCCCAAATTTTGAGAAGATCTTCAAGGTGAATAGTGATTCTTCTAGAGTGGGTATTGGCGGCGTCTTGAGTCAAGAAGGACAACTTGTTGCATTTCTCAGTGAGAAACTGTCAAGATCGAAGAAAACTACTCCACATACTACTTAGAGTTCTATGCCATTGTACAGTCCTTGAAACACTAGAGACATTATTTGGTGCAAAAGGAGTTCATTTTGATAGGCATTGAAGTACATCAATGGGCAACACAAGCAGAGAAGACGACATGCCGAGTGGGTCGCTTATCTGCAAGAGTTCACATTCTCGCTGAGATACCAATTTGGGAGCTTGAACTGTGTTGCAGACGTGTTAAGCCGATGCATGACACTCCTCACCACCATTAGTACCAGGCTGGCGGGCTTTGACACCTTCAGGGATTTTTACGCCAAAGATTCGTCCTTTGGAAAGATTCTTAAGGATGTAACTGAGGGTAGGTGAAGTGATTTTTATTCCGTTGCCTACAGTTGTGTGTCCCAGACTGTTCCTTGAGAGAACACATTATATGGTAACTACATGGTGATGAGCACTTTGGGCGAGAAAAGACTTTGGGTTTAATCGTCGTAGATTACTACTAGCCCAAGTTAACCAGTGACGTTGCACGATTCATGGTAAGATGTTTCGTGTGCCAGAGAGTGAAGGGAACCCTTACCAATGCTAGCATTTACACTCTGTTACCTGTACCTGATGGTCCGTGGCTTGATGTCAGTATGGATTTTGTCATAGATTTTGATATGAACCTGCAGGAATGGAATCCCTTGAACCCACAATCAATTTAAAAACTCACCCAAGAAAGCCAAAATCAAGTCAATAATTGGAGAATCTAGACCTTCTGGAACTTGCAAAGGATCTTTAAGAGTTGGTCCACCTTGGTTCCCATTAGGTTTACCCAAGACCCAATGCGCCATGGATTCCATCTTCGTTGTGGTCGACCAATTTTCTAAGTTGAGCCCATTTGAAGTTGTGTACGGTTAGAATCCACCGAGCATCCTTGATTTGATCCCTGTCCCACGGATTGGTCACCTAAACGTAAGGTCGAGGAGATGGTAGAGCACCTTCGGGGAGTACAAGACCAAGTCAAATAAGCAATTCAGGTGAGCAATGCAAAGTACAAAGTTCATGCCAACAATTGTTGCTGCCAAGTACTTTTTTATGTAGGAGATCTTGTTTGGTCTGTACTAACCCAGGATCGTTTTCCTGTTGGCAAGTACAATAAGTTGAAGGATAGGAAGATTGGACCTTGTGAAGTTCTCCAAAAGATCAACGACCATGCATATAGACTACATCTTCCCAGTCACATGAGGACTTCGGATGTGTTCAAATCCAAACACCTTAGCCCCTACTTTGTTGACGATACCGTGAACAGTGAGTTCTTTTCAACTAGGGGAGGCTGATGCTGGGGGATCTGAAACCGAATTCGAAGCTGATGAGGCTCTGCTAACAGACGCATTGTTAAAACCACTGGACTATCTCGAGAAGGTAGACTAGTGCAAAATCGGTGGAAAGATATAACTATTCCTACGATTTGGGCGAGAAGCGGTAGAGTTGGGTGAGAAGACTATTCCTCGGTTGGGCGAGGAGATTCTTTGGAACACACATCGAAAGCTCTCTTCGACGCTTCGGCACGCACATCATGGTCACCATTCTCTGCCTAGTGAGTCCTTTGTCGACCCCAAATTCAACAATTTTTCCTTCCGAAATTCAGCTATTTTTCCTTTCGAATCATCACTTTTAATTAATTCTTCTATTTTAGGTCAATTTTCTTTTATGGTAATGCTTATCTTTGGTAAAGATTTTATTTTGGATTCTTAGGCTAGATTTTAACCATAATTATCTCATTCCGTATTCTATTGTTTAGCCTTAATTACAATTTTACCATTTTGGTTAGTAATTTAAACTCAGTTTGTAGGCTTCAGAAGATGATCTTTGATTTATTTTATAGTAAAACCCTAATCTCAGAGTTTATCTCTGTTTGCGATTTTTCCCAATCTCAATCTCTAGCTTCCGTTGTTTAACTAGCCTACAGAATTAATCTCTATTTTGTTTGGCATCAGTCTGAGTGGTGTTTGGATGTTGAAATGAGATGATCGAATGCAGTGAGATGAGACCAGGTTTATATCCAAACGGCTTGGCCTCGTTTGGATAGTCAGATGAGATGAGATGAGAAATCTAGTGATGTTGTTTGAGTTAAGATTAGTTTAGTTTGTTTGTAAAAATGTATGTTAATAGATGTAGAAGTGAGATGAGATGATATTCACTTTTTATGAGGGATTGAAAAAGTGGTGGGTCTCACTAATTATTAGAAAGTATTTTTAATGATTGATTAATATTTATGAATATATTTTCTATTAACAATTATCAATTATTAATTAGAAAATTCCCAAACTTATTAAAATGAAAATTTTCCAAGTTTATTTTTTTCCAAACTTATTTAATTAAAAAATTATCAATTATGAATATAAAATACTCCATTATAATTATCAATTATAGGTTGAGAAATTCGCAACTTGATTTTATCCCAAGTAATAGGCACATTTTTCTATAGTTACGTACTGAGTTGAAACACTTTTTAATTTTGCAGAGTTTTCAAAGATAAAATAATGGAGAGATGGAGCTGTTGAAACCGAGTGAAACCGACCAAATTCCAAGAAACTACTTTTCCCTTTCAGAAATGTGTCGGTTTTAGTAATATCAGTCTATCTATATTCATCTCAATTAACACTACTGAACAGTTTTGAAATGGAGAGACGTGAGATGAGAGCAATTCTGTGTGTAGTGAGAGTTTGGATACCGAGACGCTCTGACTTTACAAAATATTTGAGATGGTTTGTGTCTCATCTGTTTTGGGTTCATGTTAATCATAACCCCAAGGTCATTAAGTTGTAACAAGAAGCATGTTTGCCAAATATCTATTCTATGATAAAATGTGTCTATCGCTTATAAATAGTACAATTTGTACATCCATCTTTTTTAGCCTGCTGTTAATTAATTTAGTGCATGTGTTCCATGTAGTTTAGGGATATAATTGTCTTTTAGTTATCTAAAGGGAATGATTTTACTTTTGTCAATGATTTTTTTTCTTTCATTCTATATGTGTGTCAACTCCTTCGTTTTTTCCCTCTTCTCTCTTCCACTCTCTCTCCCTCTCCAAACCCAACATGCCGCCCCACATCCCCCTCCAACTCGCGCCGCCGTCCAGCTCTGGTAGGGGTAGATTTCACTTTCCTCTCTCCCCATCGTTGTTTGCCCTTTTGTTTGATTTTGCTCCACTGTGCCATGCATGACCACCGCAACCCTCCATCACCACCTTGGCTGTGACATCCCTAGATTTTGCTTGGGATTGGAAGGACATCCGAAGCATCGAGACATGTAACACATGGTTACCTGTCCCCGTTTATGACATATAAAATGTAATGTTCCTAATATGCATTTAGCATTATGCAATATTCGCAACGGATAATTTTTTTTTTCTTGAGCAATACTATACACTAAACTTATAATATCCCAAATAGTAAAAACCTAATCCGTACATACTTAACAAACTAACATCCACGATTACAGCACGGGTCTCAAAAGACTGTAATCTTAAAACAACGAAGACTTGGTTCCATAATTACATTATCAAAATTTACTATTGGGCTAGTTCATTGAGTGGCTCGCGTAACTTGACTACTGATGCTGGAATACTATCCAAGGACCTAACTATGGAGGCTGCAAGCTCCGTATTGCATTTACGACGTCTAGTCAACCTCATCCAGTCTACTAGTGTCTTCTCCCTACTCTGATCCTAACACATCAGCTACCATTCGGGGGGAATGGTAGTTGGGACTACCACGGTGACATTTGATTACAAATCTCAACAAGTTAATAGGAAATTTCTACACAGATTAATTATGCATGCATGGGAGTAAAAGTATGAATGCATAATCAAAATCGTAAGTAAGCATATCATAACTTGACATATAGCATGACATAAATGACATAACTTGAACTGAAACTGAAACTTAGCTTGACGTGACATGACATGTACGTGAACTTAAAACATAACATGGACTAGCAACATAACATGGACTTGAAACATAGCATGAACGTGAATATACATAATTTGAACATGAACTTGAACATAACATGAGGCTGAGCATAATATAACATAAATGTGAACTTGAAACATAATGTGAACGTGAACATGACATAACATGAACGTGAACTTGAACATAACATGAACGTGGACATAACCTGACATGAACGTGAACTTGAAACATAAGATGGATTTGAAACATAGTATGAACGTGAACATACATAACATGAACATGAACGTGAACTTGAACATAACACGACATAAGCCGAAACATATTCTCATCTCATGGGATTACCATAATAGAGTAGTCTTATCTCATGGGGTTACTATGATTGCGTATTCATATCTCATGGGGTTACCATGATAGAGTAGTCTTATCTCATGGGGTTACCATGATTGCGTAATCTTATCTCATGGGGCTACCACGATTGTGTATTCTGGATTACCATGATAGCATATTCTTATCTCATGGGGTTACCATAATTGCGTATTCTTATCTCATGGGGTTATCATGATTTAACAACAACCATGAACTGAACAATAACTTAACTATACGAAGGCGTACATCAACATAAGTCAAAAGACATGACGTAATTGATAGAAAATATTTTGTACCTTGACATAACATGTGGTAGACAACATTTCATAACATGCATAACATGTAATAGTGAATATTACGTGACATGACATACATGTAATAGATGACATATGTAATGTGACATACTTGCAATAGATAGTGTAAACATGTGATGACATGGAATGACATGGCATATCTAACAACATACGAACATAAACTGTAATTTTCTTACCCATCACATATATACAAAAAATTGAAAGTAAGTTAAGAGCTAACTTACCTCGATAGTCGCATTCTATGAGAATAAAGCGTGAAACACGAGGAACTGTAAGAAAGTATTCTAAAAGTTAGAAATTTAATTACTAACAATTAGAAATGTGAAAAGAGACAACTTAGATTAAAATTACCATTTTAGCCTCTACATGTGAGAAAATGACCATTTTACCCCTAACATAGGGATTTCACATCCTAACTCCAAAAATTACCAAAATTTACATTCCTCATGTAAATTTTGTCCTAGACTCAAATATCAACTCAAGAAAAATTTAAAATCATTCACAACTATGGAAAAATCAATATGGCCGAGACATTCATAGGCCATTTCTCTAGATTTTGGTTACAATTTTTCTATCTTTAAAACCCATGTTTAAACCAAAATTTTGTAACAAATATCTTCCTATCCTAAGTTTAAAAACACACTTAAAATATCCATTAAGAAAATGCTAATCATCAACACCAAAAATCCCAAAAAATCAAATCATAGTTCTAATATATTCATAACGTCATCCTAAGATCAACCATGCTTTAAATCATCAGACAAAAGTCACCAAAAATCACAAAACAACACTTGGAGTTTTTGGTTTTACACTTAGTCCAAAAACAAAAACTTTTCTCTCAACTAACTTTGATCAATCTCTTGATCCATGGCTTAAAGACACGTGATCTTCAAACTGAAACATCACATGGTTTAACAAATGTGTCTTAAAGAAGATCCAACCATCAAACTTAAAATTACATGGCTAAAACTTAATAAAACACGGATCTAGCCCAAAAAATCAAATCTTAGGCCTAACTGAAATCCTACTGGATAGAAAAATCTATCCTTAAAAATTATACTAAATATCTTCAAAATAACATCCTAATATGTATATAAGAGGTTTAGGATCATCACATAAAAATATAAAGGCCTTTGCAATAAGATTAAACCACAAAATATTCAAACTTCCACAAAACAAAAACTGTTTTTCCACTTCCAGTTTTCAAGTTTCTAGATCTAAGGAAATCTATCATCAAATGCTTTATTTATGCAACAAAACCTCAATTAACATTTATAAACACATGATAACAACACTCCATAAATTTTTCGGACCAAGATATGTCTATTAGCTTAGTGAAAAATTCCAAAACATAACATGCTCTCCAATTTCACGCCCAGAATGACCTTTTCATGGTTAAAAATACTTGTGACTAACCAAATGAGTATGGAATGAGACTAATAAGATATCCACGGAAACTAAACTCAAATACAAACAACTTTTGTGAAGGAGTCATCGTGCGAAAATACTTACAAAGGGTCAAAAATCTTCTCATAAAAGACCCAGAAATCTTCCTGAGATAGCTCTTTTGAGTTTCTCTCTAAGAACGGGTTGAAGAAGTGATAAAATGGAGTAAAATGTGTCTTGCATGAATTTAGACTCCTGGAGGGGGAAGTTATGGGCTTGAATGATCTTTCTTTGGATGTGGCTATCTGACATAAAGTGGAGAACAGTGAGGGGCAAGGATTTCCTGCAGCTGCTGTGAGATATGGAGGTTGATGGGGGGGATTTCTCCTTCACATCAAGGCACTATTGGGTACAACCAATGGCAATGGATGGTTTGCCATGTGGGGGAGGAAAATTCTTCAAGAAGCTTTGCCAAGGTGGCAAAATTCGTGGGCCTTGGTGGGCTTCAACCAAGTGGGTTTTCATTTGGGGTTTAAAGGAGGTTTGGTTAGGGTTCGAGATGCTATCAAGCCCAAATCGATTTTTTCTTGACCCAATTAAAATTTCAAGATTTAAAAGGTTGGATAAGGATGTGATAACAAGGATTTGATTAATTAATAGCATGTGGAAGTGATTTAATCAAGTAATTAAACACAATGCTAGAAATAGGATTGAAAAGGGTTTGGAGGCCAACTTTAGGGTTTGGAAAACCGTTTAGGGTTTTGGTTTCAACCAAGATTTTTGGGTTTCAATTGGATCCCAACCATTTAGGGTTTTTCTTGGATTGAAACCCTCTTTGGTTTGGCACAATTTGATTGATCAGATAAAACAAAGTTTTGCTTAGGTGGCATGATCTCACACCTTGATTTCCTTCACAAATCTATCTAATGGTTCTTCTTTATGACAAGTGTCTAATACTATTCACTATGCGTATCTAGGATCTTGTCAAGTATCCAAATAAAACTTCTCTAACCTAATTTGGACATTCCACACTGTGATTTTGAAAATACTGCACTAGGTATGCTTATTGAGATTGCTATTCACTCCAAAAAAATGCAAAATAAACTTAGTACTAAAAAGTTCTAAATATTCATATTAACTTATAGTGAAAATCGTTTACCGACATTCAACCCCGAAATGCCCCTAAAAGTAATTTGATAATTTTGAACAAGCGTTTCGTTCGAAATTATGAAAATGGGCTACTGCACCATAAAATCTTAAATAATCAACTGAGTCTAATGACGCAGACCAAAACACATTCTGACACTTCTAACTACCTCAAATAATTAAACTCATATTTCTAGCACCATAGTGAGTGATAACACTGACTATGTTGACAAACTAAAACCTGTGCGATTAGTTGATTCGTAAAAACTTATGGGGTTTTCACGAGATTTCTAAAGTCAATAGAAATTTTGCTAGTGAATTTCTAATGGGTTGTTACATTGGCCATGCCAGCCTCTCGCCGACCCAAGCACGACTGTCGCACAGTGACCCACACCACCGTTTTAGCCCTTCAATTCCTCCATCAAAACTCACACTCCACTTCTCACGGCAACGCCACCATGAGGCCCATCACCAGAGCAAGCCAAACGCTGAGAACCACTAGCAGCAACCATTGATTTCGGCTTAACGACCCCTTAAGCAAAAAAAATTTGGTTTTTCTTATCTCTCTCTCATTGGTTTTGAAGAAAAGGGTAAGTTTCTGATTTTTGTTTTTGCATGTTTGTTTTCTGGAAAAAAAAAAAAGTATGAATTTCATTTTTTTTGGGTAGCCTGTTGCAGAAAAAAAGTTGCAAGTTTTACGAGCTGAGACATCTTGAACTATTGAGGCTTCTAAAAAGAGTTACAAGTTTTTGGGACATATTTCTAGGTATGCTTCTGGGTTACAAGTTTCGATTCTATTTATGTTGGAGAGCTTGTGTTAAATAATTAATTTTCATTTATTTCTAGTTGTTTGATTTTCGCAGTTGGATTGGATATGGTCTAGCATATTTCTAGGTATGCTTCTGGGTATGCTTTACTTTTTATTTGTTACGATTTTCATTGCTTTTTACTGGCTGTATGGTAGTTCTAAATATTTTTGTTGTTTCTTTTTTTCCTTTTTCGTCACATAGTGGTCTGGTTCAAGCTTGCAAGAATTAAATTTGAAATTTTCTGTAGTGCTTTTTTTTCCCCTTCTTTGTATGTTTCCTATTGTCTTATTTGTTTGGGTCAGATATGGATGTAAGATTTGAAATTAGTGATCTTTCTTGCTCCTTGTGTATGCTTTTCGACAAAGTGGAGATAATGGAAAGGGAATGAAGGTTTGGCACTTTGAATGTTGCATTGCTATTTTCTTGGGGTTTTAAAAGACGAAAGAAAGAAATAGATATGTGTTGGATGCTAAAATATTGAGTTCTGGTTTACTTTTGTTCAAAGGGTCTTTTGTCTAGAAACTTTTATGTTTTATTATTTATGTTGTAAATACTGAAAACTTTTTATTGGTTTTTTTTTCTCAGGACCTAATTGATGTGGATTTCTTTTTTTATTTAACAAAAGTTTCTGAACCAAACTAATTTTGAGGCATTTATTCAGAAAGGCTCACCCAAATGCATATCATGTGTGTGTTCTCTTGTTGGAAGCACAAACTTGGTTATAGTAGGTTGAATAACTTTTGATTTTATTCTGAATCATTGTTCATCAGAAGCAAATTGCCCGATGGTGTTCTATTTGTGTTGTAACTCATTAGCATTTTCATTACTTTTTCTTGGCTGTTTTGCATTTCTATCGATTCCCATTGTTTGTTTTTTCCCTTTTCCCTCACACATAAATCTCTGGTTCATGCTTGCGAAAATTGAACTTGAAATTTTCTTTAGTTTTTGTTTTTTGTTTCTGATCTTTGATTGTTTCTTAGTTTTTGGGTC
Source organism: Juglans regia (assembly GCF_001411555.2). Lineage (NCBI taxonomy): Eukaryota > Viridiplantae > Streptophyta > Magnoliopsida > Fagales > Juglandaceae > Juglans > Juglans regia. The sequence continues at coordinate 15,207,305 of NC_049904.1, read as the reverse complement.
TGATCTAGCTATAGGATTTGAAATTAGTGATCTTTCTTGGTCTTTATGTATCTTTTCAAATGGTATTTTTTTTTTGGAAATCGAATTTTTTATTTTATATATTTTGAATAACAATTTTTTTTTTAGTTATATTTCCAAGACTTGAATCATGTGGATTTTTTTTGGGAAAAAAAGTTTATGAACCAAATTAATTTTGATGCATTTATATAAAAAGGATCACTCACATGCATATCATGCGTGTGTTTTGTTGTTGGAAGTACAGACTTACTTACGGTAGGTTGAATAACATTTGATTTTATTTTGCACCCAAGGCAATCATGCCTATGGTGTTCTATTTGTGTTGTAACTCATTGGCATTTTATTAGCTTCTGCTGTTGGTTCAGTATTTCTAATGATTCATGTTGTTCGTTTTTTCCCTTTTACCTCACAGATAGTGCTCTGATTCATGTTTGCAAGACTCAAACTTGGGGCGAACTGAGGTCTGAACCCATGCCATTTATATTTTTAGGGCAAAAGAATCTATGTTGTTGTGATATGATGCATGATTTTTGCTTATTTAATAGTGAGTATGGAGTATAATTGTTGTGATATTATCTTTTATTCACAACATAGCCTTTAGATGTTCAAAGTTGTGTATCTTCATGAGATCTCCCTGATTGCTCTTCCATTTTGGAATTATAATTATAAGTTGTATTTGTTTTTTGTTTGAATGGATTATTCTTATTGTTTGTAATTGAAAATAAAATTAAGAAAGATTTATGGTTCTTTATTCTCAAAAACTGTTTCATTCATTTTACTTAACTCTCGTGTGTGATTGATGATTTTAAAGATTTTTTGAATTTCTCTTGTTCATTTCATTCTTTTAAGTATAGCATGTTTTATAAACTTCAGAAATGAAATTCCTATCTGGCTTATTTGTAGTGCCTTGCTTCTCTTAGGTTGGTTGGTTGTGCCAATCGCTTGCCCTTTTTGATCCCGACTGTGATTAGTTCTTTTCCCCTCTGCCATTTGTTTGCTCCCCATTTGCTTCTTGGTATGTTTTACTTTTCTTTTGTGTGAGAATGTTGTGTTTATTTTGTTTGTTTATGGTGGTACTATTGGTTGTGGTTATTGTTTTGTTGCTGTTGTGGTACTCTTTTGTTGGGAAAAAAATTACAAGAAGTTGATGTTCTATTTTGTTTTGATTTGTTTATCATTTTGTTTTGTTATGTTGAGCGCATAGTGTCAAGATTGCTTTGCATGAATTGAAATGCCATTATTGGTATGTATACACTGCTATATTATGCTTTGACGATTAATTTTTCATGGAAAGATTGTTTAACTATGTTCTTATTTGAGGAATGATGGATACTTTCATTATATTTCAGATAACAATTGTAATGGGTAACATGAATATTGTAGATATGTATTGTTGAATAATAAACTTAATTTAGTAAATAGAGTTGTCTTTGGGTAGATTCATGAACTAGAGTGAAGGTTCATCTTGAAAGAAGTAATTCAGGTATTTAGGGATTCATGTATTTGGGATATTCATGTACTTGGGTATTTGTGTACTAGGGAAATTCATGTATTAGAGTAAATGCTAGATGAATCTACAAGCCTATAAATACCCACGTATGAGTTGGCACAAAGCAAGCCACTTGAGAAGTAATTCAATTAGAGAAATTTCAGAAATAGTCTCCCCTCTCTTCCCTCTAGAATTGATTATTAGTTTTTCTCCTCCAACAACTTGGTATAAGAGTTGCAAGTTTCTAAATCCTGAAGATGGCCAACTCGACGTTTCCGTTTCAATTTCTGCATTTGACAAAGGAGAATTATGAGAATTGGTGTATTTGAATGAGGGCTTTGCTTGGATCTCAAGATGCATGGGAGATCGTAGAGAAAGGCTATGAGGAGCCTAGAGATGAAGCTTCGTTGAGTCCTAATCAAAAGGAGGCTCTGCAAAGGTCGCGGAAGAAGGATCAATAAGCTCTCATGCTCATCCATCAATGTTTGGATGAAGCAATGTTCAAGAAAGTGGCCAATAACACTACTTCCAAGCAAGCATGGAAGATCTTACATAACTCCTATTAAGGAGTTCATAAAGTGAGTAAGGTGCGGCTCCAAACGCTACGAGGTGAGTTTGAAGTCCTTCTTATCCAAGAATCTGAGACGATTGTAGACTATTTTTCAAAATTGTTGACCATTGTGAATCACATGAGGAGATATGGAGAAAAGCTGGAGTATGTCAGGGTGGTTGAGAAGATTCTTCACTCGTTGCATTCAAAATTCGATTATATTATGGGGGCTATCGAAGAGTCGAAAGACTTAGAGACGATGACGGTTGATCAACTAATGGGATCTCACCAAGCCCATGAAGAAAGACTCGAGAAAAGAAGGAAGAACCTATTGAGCAGGTTCTCGCCACAAAGCTCTCTATAAAAGAGAAGGAAGGAGAGCATAATAAAAGTCAACGAGGAAGAGGACGTGGACGTGGACAAGGAAGAGGAAGAAGAGGACGAGGATGAGGAAGAGGTAGACAAAACAATCAAAACACCAACCATGAAGAGAGAGGTCAATCCTCAAGAGGTCGTGGCCAAGGAAATTACTCATGGCAGAATGGGTGATAATATGACAAGTCCAAAATCAAATGCTACAATTGTCAAAAGTATGGCCACTATGCTTTGGAGTGCTGGAGTTCTCCTAGCAATGTTGAAAAGAAGGCGAATCATGTTGAAAATGAGGAAGCAAAGCCGACTTTGCTACTAGCCTACAAAGGAGAAGAAACTAGCAAATCAAATTTGTGGTATCTTGATAATGCTGCAAGCAATCATATGTATGGAGACAAAAGCAAGTTCGTGGAGCTTGACGAATCGGTGAGCGGGAATGTCACTTTTGGAGATTTGTCAAAAGTTCCCATCAAAGGGAAATGTACGATTCTAATTCGGTTAAAAAATGGGAGCCATCAATTTATGTCAAATGTTTATTATGTTCCAAGTATGAAAAGAAACATTTTTAGTTTGGGGCAACTCTTGGAAAAAGACTATAAGATTGAAATGAAAAATCGTTGCCTTTTTCTAAGAGATGAGAAGACGAATTTGATTGCTAAAGTGTCCATGACAAGCAACAAGATGTTTTTGCTTGATATTCAAACTGATGTGGCTAAGTGCCTCAAAGCTTGTGTGAAAGATACGTCTTGACTTTGGCATTTGAGGCTTGGGCATGTGAATTTTGGTGGATTGAAGTTGTTGGCTCAAAAGAAGATGGTGAAAGGCTTGCCGCCTATTGATCAATTTTCCAAAGGGTGTCTTGTTGGCAAACAATTTTGGTAAAGTTTTCCAAAAGAATCATTTACAAGAGCAAGTGAGCCGCTGCAACTTGTTCATATCGATGTTTGTGGACCGATCAAGCCTTCTTAATTTGGTAAAAATCGATACTTCCTCCTCTTTATTGATGACTTTAGTACAAAAACATGGGTATATCTTTTGAAAGAAAAATCTGAAGTGTTTGGTGCTTTTAAAAAATTCAAAGCACTTGTTGAAAAACAGAGTGGCTATGAGATTAAGGCTTTGAGATCAGATAGAGGGGGTGAGTTTACATCTAATGAATTTAATGAGTTTTGTGAAGCACATGGGATTCATCAGACTTTGACGATTCCGAGATCACCTCAACAAAAAAGGGTGGTTGAAAGAAAGAGCAGAACGATTCTCAATATGGCTCGAAGCATGTTGAAGACGAAGATGATGCCTAAAGGTTTTGGGTAGAAGCAGTTGATTGTGCTGTTTACTTATCAAACCGTTGTCCTACAAGAAGTGCAGAGAACTCAACTCCCCAATAAGCATGGAGTGGAAGAAAGCCAAGTGTTTCCCATCTAAGAGTTTTTGGAAATATTGGCTATGTGCATGTGCCTAATCAAGAAAGATCTAACCTTGATGATAAAAGCAAGAAGCACATCTTCATTGGCTATGATCAAAGATTCGAAGGCTACAAGCTTTATAATCCAAGCACTAAGAAGATGGTCATTAGTAGAGATTTGAAATTTGACGAAGATGGTTCGTGGGATTGGAGTGATCAAGAAAATAAAAGATATGATTTCTTTCCCTTCCCTGAAGATGAAGATCAAGGAAATGATGTACAAGAGCTCACGACACCTCCTCAATCACCAAAAATTCCTATCTTATCAAGGAAGTTCTAGTGAAAGGCAATCCCGAATGAGAAGTCTCCAATATCTTTATGAGGTAACGGAGAATTTAAGTGATGATCTAAGTTTTTTTTGTCACTTTGCCGATTGTGAACCAATAGGTTTTGAAGAAGCGGTACAAGAGAAAAGGTGGAGAGTTGCCATGGATGAGGAGATCAAATCAATCAAGAAGAATGATACTTGGCAATTGGCGACTTTACCAGAGGGACAAAAACCCATTGGTGTGAAGTGGATTTTCAAAATAAAGAAGAATGCCAAAGGAGAAGTAGAAAGATTCAAGGCGAGATTAGTGGCCAAGGGATATAGCCAACGTCCCGCTATTGATTATGGAGAAGTCTTTGCTCCTGTTGCACGATTAGAGACGATCCGAATGATTATTTTTCTTGCAGCTCAAAAGAAGTGGAGGATTTATCAAATGGATGTCAAATCGACTTTCTTAAATGGAATCCTTGAGGAAAAAGCTTATGTAGAGCAACCTATGGGTTATGTGGTCAAAGGGCAAGAAGATAAAGTGTTGAAGTTAAAGAAAGTCTTGTACGGCTTAAAACAAGCGCCTAGGGCATGGAATAGTCGAATTGACAAATATTTTCAGGAGAATGGATTCACCAAGTGCTCGCATGAATATGCTCTCTATGCTAAGGTGCGTGAAAATAGAGACATTTTGCTTGTCTGCATATATGTTGATGACTTAATTTTTACTGGAATGAATTCAAGCATGTTTGGAGAATTCAAGAAAGCTATGACGAGAGAATTTGAAATGATCGATATTGGTCTCATGTCTTATTATCTTGGCATTGAGATCAAACAAATGGAGGATATAACTTTTTTCTCTCAAGAAGGTTTTGCAAGGGAAATTCTCAAAAGATTCAAGATGGAAGATTGTCAATCTATGAGCACCCCAATTGAATGTGGAGTGAAATTGTCCAAGTATGAAGACGGAGAGAAGGTAGACCCTACAATGTTCAAGAGTCTTGTTGGAAGTTAGAGATATTTGACTTGCACAAGACTCGATATACTTTATGGAGTTGGACTTGTTAGCCAATATATGGAGTCACCAAGCACAATGCATTTCAAAGCAGCTAAGAGAATTTTACATTATCTAAAAGGTACTATTGATTACGGCTTTCTTTATTCATTTTCTAATGAATTTAAGCTTGTGGGCTATAGTGATAGTGATTGGGCCGGAGACTTGGATGACCGGAAGAACACTACCGGTTTTGTATTTTATTTGGGAAATACGGCATTTACTTGGAGTTCTAAGAAGAAACCAATTGTGGCTTTCCACATGCGAAGCTGAATATGTTGCTGCAATATCTTGTGTTTGTCATGCAATTTGGCTGAGAAGATTATTGAAGGAGCTACTCATGCCACAAGAGGAAGCCACAGAGATTTTTGTTGATAACAAGTCAGCACTTGCATTGGCGAAAAACCCAGTCTTTCATGATAGAAGCAAGCATATTGATACAAGATTTCATTTTCTTCGAGAATGCATTTTCAAGAATGAAGTACAAGTCAAATTTGTGAAGACCCATGATCAAGTTGCAGATATTTTTACGAAGCCTCTCAAGTATGATACTTTTACCAAGTTGCGGATGTTGCTCGGAGTTACCAAGAATTAAGTTTAAAGGCGGGTGTTGAATAATAAACTTAATTTAGTAAATAGAGTTGTCTTTTGGTAGATTCATTAACTAGAGTGAATGTTCATCTTGAAAGAAGTAATTCATGTATTTGGGGTATTCATGTACTTGGGTATTCGTGTACTAGGAAAATTCATGTATTAGAGTAAATGCTAGATGAATCTACAAGCCTATAAATACCCATGTATGCATTCTCACAAAGCAAGCCACTTGAGAAGTAACTCAGTTAGAGAAATTTCATAAATACTCTCTCACCTCTTCCCTCTAGAATTGAATATTAGTTTTTCTCCTCCAACATGTACAACCCAGAATAGCTGTTTCGTCCCATTATTTTTGTGTATGCCATTATAAAACTCTCAAATTCTATGAAATCAAAATGTTAAAAACTGTTGCTATCATTAAGAAAAGTCAAAAAGTATAAATGCGTACAAACTTAGAAAATAGGATTGCTTACATTTTCAATATGGGAATTTTTCCATTAGAACTGCAACTCTCAAATTTCATAAGACCAGAATGTCAAAAAGTCTTGCTCGTAGTAAGAAAAATCAAAAGCAATAAATCCATACAAACTTAGAAAGTATCATTAATTAGATTTTCTATATGAGAATTTTTCCATTAGAACTACAACTACTAGAACAAATGCATCTTGCCACTTTTTTTGGATACAACAAAAAACATCAATTTTGAAGCTTTCTTCATTCTCACACGTTTCTTTGTAGTTCACTGTGTGTTGGTTGTGACTGGTGGACAAGAAAGCATTATGATAACTTTTACTTTTGTGGTGTTTAGGACAAAGACATCTATGAGAAAATCTTGTTAGTGTTTGCCAATAGATTTTTATAAGAAGAAAAAAAATCCAACATTTAATAACTCAAAACATACACTTGCAGGGAATTGAGCTCACATTGTTAATAACTCAAAACAAACATTTAATATCTCCTTAGTCACATTGTTAATTGAGCTCACTATTTTTGAGTAAATCAAAAGTAACAAATGCATTCAAACTCAAAAGAGATCATGAATAAGATTTTTTTGTCCAGAAACTTCCAAGAGAAACCACAACCTTGTGAATCAATATATGTTGGTAGCTTTTTTCATAGTTAACAAAATATTCTAATTTTGAAACTTTCTTGATTGAGACATGTTTCTTTGTGATTCATTGTGTGTTGCTTGTGAATCATGGAGGAGAAACTTAAATATTTCGTGTCCTAGGTTGAGTGAGATGGAAAACGTTATAACAAGTTTTGTTCTTGTGGTGTTTACCATATCTCCAGAATATTGCAGCAGAAGCTTCAAAAGAAGAAGAAGAAAAAAAAAAAAAAATGGATCATCCACCTTGGTGCGGAAGTAGACCATCTTCGACAACAATGACATAAGAGATTCAACGTTTTATCCAGCAGCCCCATCAATGAAAGATTGACATAAACTCTGAATATCAATTTCTACTAATCTACACACCCTTAACTTAATGAAACATTTGTACGAGATCGAGTGTTGGCTAAAAAAACTATAAGTTGGGAAACAAGCAATTGAGCATTTAAAGAATGGAGAAATGAGATAAGGGAGACTTACAAATCCTAAAAGGCTCACAGTTTGCTCATCATGATAAAAATTAGAGTTTTTCTTTTCGCTTACTATCTCTAGCAACAACACTCCAAAGCTGAAGACATTTGATTTTTTTGAAAATCACCCTGCCATTGCATATTCAAGAGCCATGTAGCCACTTCAACATTTAAATACATCCAAACATTATTATCCATAATATCAACATTAGTATATGCATTACAAGATATCGTGGTTTTTTAGACAAAAAATTCACAATTTTTGTCCCAAATTATATTTGGAGATGAAAAATTTCGTCTCAAGTTTGTCTCGAAAAGGTCGTGTCAGAAAGTTTTTAGAGATGAAAATCATATTTTGTCTCAAAAAATCATTTTTAGAGACAAAATTGGACAGATCCAGTCGAAACCGTTCGAACGGATAATTTGTTTTGAGACAAACCAATTTCGTCTCAATATATTGTTCAAATGGAATATTTCTCCATCCGAACTATGACGTCCATTCGAACTAATGTCCATATTTGACCTTGTTCGAACGAACGAACATATTTAATGCGTTCGAACTAATAAATTTTTCAAACGACTTGTGTTAGAACAAAAATTATGTCTGTTCAAATAGAAATTTTATTTTTGGAAATTATATTCGTTCAGACGGGGTTCTGCACGTAAATGTTGTTCAAACAAATAATTTATTGTTCAAACATCCGTATTTCTCTTTTATTGTTCGAATGTGTTAGTT